>NC_056725.1:451459970-451478395 GCF_019279795.1 Protopterus annectens | reverse complement strand
AGTCTTGACTGTCCCCCCACTGACAGCAGATGTGAGAAAGTACAATTGTTTCCCACTTAGCATAACTTTGAACTTCAAGAAGATCAATGTTGCAATACTGATTCTTGCGTTTTCCAGCCATGCAGAAGCCCGTTACTGGCCTGATTTCCACAGTCTTTGCATAACTTCTAGCAGACTGGAGTTCACAAAAAGTCATCTGGACATCATGGTATAAGAAGGCTCTCTGTCAGCACCATCTTAAGGTCTTTCTAAGCAGTGAATTAGCAGTCTGCCGCCCAAGGAGAGCGCAACCTCCCCAGATGTTAATCTGAGAGAGGAGGAGGAAAAAAATCTAAGGATACAGAATGGAGTGTTGGAGTTGAGAGGACTTGGAGGAAGGGACAGGGGTATCCATCTCCAAAAGGTAGTTCTAGCTTCTTTTGGATATCAGAGATCTGAGTAGACTGCCATTTGAAGTGTTTCATCCTGTTCTGAATAGTCTCGCCAAAGGAAGCATCCTCAACAGGTGAATCACGTGAGGAGTCCTCTTCACTAAATATCTGTCCTGAGGAAAGCATCTGTGACGCCCATGCCCTGGCCCAACAATCAAGGAACCTCAATCCTAACCACTAATTCCAGAGAGGACATCTCGTATATGAGATAAGGATAACAAATACACACAATTAAGTGCAATTTCCCTTAAGAGCACACAGAGCTCACAGTCAGTCTGGGGCTGGTTGCTCCCTTGCTCTCCAGGTCCCCAATAAGAGACCCCACTGGCACAGCTATAGGGTCCAGATCTCAGCCTAGCTGGCAAGCTAACCTCCAGTACCCTCTCTGTCCAACCAGTGCTTCGTGTCCCTGCCCAAGTAGCTGACACAGACACTTTAAGGTAAGTATTTATACAACTTCACAGACACTCCTGGGAAAGGCTGACAGATTCTCCAGCTGCCCCTATACCCAGACTATACAGTAGTAATTCCTGCCCCCACCAGCTAATAATTATCAGCTACCCAAAGGCCCTTAAAAGGGTGTCCAAGTATTACTGTGCAATATTATTATCCAATAGTAGTGTAACTAAGCAATCATGGCTTAATGGAAGGGTTTAGTACAGGATCACTTACAAGTATGCAATGTACTCTAGAGCTTAAATTATCGCTACATAAACAATTACAGTTGAAAAGGGTTTAAAATATTTAATAATAAATAATAAAAAACACAAGACAATACTACACCACAGTGCTACTTAAGAGTTCAGAGATCACACAAACTTAAAATAATTCAGTAGTACAGTTTTGACATAACAGAAAAACACTGTCTAAACTTTTCTAATTCCTAGCCATTGCTACAAGAAAACATACTACTAAAGTAGCTTACTTACATAGGGTATAAGGCAGTCCTGAGTTGGATGTCCAATATCAAAATGCTTACAGTCTCCCTCTGACCAATAGTTTTTAAAATCACAAACATTTCTGCTGGGCCCTCCTAGATTACATCATTTTTGACACTTAGCCTGGGGTTCCTAGGCCAACAGGCTACATTATTTAGCAAGCTAACATCTTGCTCAGGCAGCTACAACAATAAAAGACATTTCACATGTACACTCTAGTAATTACTCCTTAAGTTAAAACAGAAAATGCGTTAGTCCAGACAGAATGACTCCAAGCTCTAGAGATCAAAGGATTGATTTTAAATAATTTTAACTTCAAAAGAAAGATATGAAATGCTTGACTTAGTTTTCCTTACAGCAGATGGCAATGTTGCTACAATCTTGAAGTTAAACACTTTTCAGTATTTTCTTTCATTTAAGAAACAAGCCTGTATTTTACATTTATAGTTACAAATGCCAGAATTATGCATCAACTTCTGTAGAAGTTGCAATATAAGCAAATTCACCTTCAACAAACTGATAGCAATCAGAATCCTCTTTCCTTCTGCAAGACCAAGAAGGCTGCTTGGACTACATGACATCTGTAAACTCCTGAGCCAGTTGGCCCTAAAATGTGACTTGGGTCAAAAGAGCCAGTGCCACCAGCAGTGTATGCTGGCAGAACTCTAGATGACCATTCAACTTAAGAGTCCTGGGTTTTGCTGTGGTGGACAGTAAGCCTCAAGATGTGGATGAGAGCTACCTCAGGTCTTGCCCTGGATGGAATTTCCCAGCTTGCAGTCTGAAGTATTACACTCTCACTCCCCTGAACCAAAGCAGATGTGTCAGAAGCCACAGCCTGCACAGCTATGCCACACCTGACTGATGGTTCCAGATAGCTAGGACATGGAGTGGCCAACAACATGAAGGCCTGCACAGGTCTCTGGCCTAGGAGTAGGTGTGTTTGCATCCCCATCACCAAATGAGTCAACAACCTAAAGCCAGAGTGAGGACTAACTATTAGGGTATCCATCACTACCCACCTCCTTCAGGGGGTTCTTAGGGAATGAAGGATGATATTATGTACCTCAACCTACCAATACCTGGGACAGGTACTGCTTAAGGGAGCTGTCCAACAACTTAAAGTTCTTTTATTGAAAAGTGCACGAAAATTACACCAAGGATGTCGCATTCTGGGTATAAAGAAAAGACAGAATTGTATGGAATATGCTTTCTACACAAAAGGCAATTGTTTACCTTCACTGAAATCAATTAGCAAAAAATACAGAAAAAAACAATACAAAACACATTCACCAGCGGAGTAATTTCCCACCATCTCTTGTCGTCGGGTCTAACACACAGAATGATGATGCAAATTACAGCATTATGCATCGGTCAATGTGGCAAGAGAGATCTTAAGATTGTGCTGTAAAGGATTCCTTTATACAACAGATATCCTGACATTAGTCAAGCCATTCACTGTCTAGGGGGAAGTTGAAATTCTCTGGTATTCGGGCTGACTATGGACTCCTGCATGCAGAAGTTACCAAAACTTGGTACTGCAACAGTGACAAAGATAATTTATGATTTTCTAAATACGCCTCACTTTGCCCAGCTGCAAGTAACCAACGTATTGACTTGCCAAAGGAAATATAAAATGCAAATGTACTGTTAAAATTTTACATTAAGACCAAAGTAAACCAGACCAGAAAATAACCATCCAAATTGATGGCCTTCAAGCAAACTTTTGTTTTCACCTCACCAATCACACTCCAAAACAGCTATCAACTTAGAAAAGAAACATTACTACACATCCAACAAAAAAAACTAAATGATTCCATAAACAGCTAATACCCACTTTATACAAACAGTACTGTCATTAGCCAACCAGGTGACTGAAAGCTCTTGCTGTCCTATGCATTTAAATAACCTCTTTAAAAACAAACAAACATTCTCCTTCAAACCAGTTCCCAAAGATATCAAAAAATTAAAGCCTACTACACCTGCCCCTGAAAATCTATCTGGTGAGCATCTTAAAATGGCACAGGCTTCCATATCCAAGATTCCATATCCAGTCTAAATTCTGATAAATCAATCTATATGGGAAAATAAAGTCTTGCTATGGAAAAAACTACACAACAGTGGAATCAATACAGCTCTTTCAAACTGTAAACCAAAAACAAGGTTTCAGTCATCACAATACAACCACTGCTTTAATGAATTTTAATACTGTCAACTCCTACTGAAATGCCAGTAGCCTAGTTTCCATCACCCTGCTAGACTTACCAAAAGCTTCTGGTTCGATCTCCTACAGAAAACTCAAATTCTTACCCATCGCTGCAGTGGATCCACAGCTAGCTTTCAAATACAGCACAAGCAGTGAAACAGAAAAATGATTTCACCACATTTTTGCCAGTAAAGTACAGCTGTGTACACTTACCATAAATGTAGAAGTTTAGAGTATTCACTGTTGCAATCCTGACTTGTGGGATTTCCTGTCGTTAAAGCCCTTGGCTGGTCTGACTACCAGAGGAAAAAAAATTACCTCCTCCTCAGGCTGGCAGAATTCCTATCAGACGTCAGTATGCTTGTGTAAAAAGGAAACCAGCAGATGCCATAACATTATTTTTTTCTTGCCCCCTAAAAAGTAGGACCCCCCAAAATGAACAATAAAAGCAAGGATCTAAGACAGAAACCTACGTAAGAATGGGGCAGCAAGCAGGGGGTCCCCTTGGCTTGGAAAGAAGATTGAAGTAAACTACAGTAGCAGGCAAAGGAAGAAGGAGGGAAAGACTGCAACAGTGAATACCAAAAATGCAGATTAGACTGTACGTGTACACAGCTGTACTATGTTCTTTGTTTTTCACTGTTGCAGTCCAGACTTCAGAGGATTCCCAAAGCTGAGATGAGGGTGGATGAAGATTAAGGAGAGGATGTCCTGCAGGATGGCAGTGCCATATCCTGCTCTAGACCTGGAATAGGCTGATTAAGTGGTAGCATTCGGCGAAGGTAGCTGCTTTTAATGTCCTTGGTGGGAACTCCTTTCAGGAAAGCAGTGGAGGTAACAGCAGCCCTAGTAGAATGAGTCCTAACAGCTTCAGGTGTCTTGTTACCATGATGACTGTAACAAAAATAGATAGTGACAGATGCACTTAGAAATGGTCTGTTCGGAAACTGCTTACCCTTCAAAACCAGTGTCAAAAGACACAACAGCTGGTCATGGTTTCCTGAAAAGTTTACTTCTGTCCAGATAATAAAGGATTTGTCTGTGCATATCCAAGTAAGGAAGGATTCTCTCCCCCTGGTTCTGTGGTTTGGGGAAGAAGGTGGGCAGTTGCATGGCTTGATTCAAGGATGTGTCGGTGACCACCTTGGGCATAAACAATGGGTTAGTCCAGAGGGAAACTGTCTGGTGGAAGATGAGAAATGGTTCCAGTGCCATGACATCTTGCAACTCAGAGACACACCTAGCAGAGGTGATAGCCAGCAAGAGGGCAGCGTTCCAAGTTAAAAACTTTAAATCAGCAGAAGCTGCTGGTTCGAAAGGAGGAAGATTCAATTTTTCTACAACAAAATTGAGGTCCCATGGAGGAGTGGGTTGCCTCCTTGGATGTCTAATGTAGATCACTCCCCTAGAGAATTGTCTTAACGAGATGAGAAAAGAGAGAAGTACAAACAGGGGTGTGTGCTGAAATGGCAGAGGTGTGAATTTTGGTGGAATAGGACAAACCTTTGTCAACAAAGCTTGCCAGGTAATCTAAAATGACAGACACCTTGGCTGAATCAGGTTTGAGGCCTTGTTTTTGGGACCAGATGAAAAATCTTTTCCACCTGACTGAGCAAGATTTCCTAGTGCTAGGCCTTCTGGCCTCTAAGAATGTCTTGAACTTGATTGCTTAGGTTGGACTTGGTACTGGATACTGTGGGAGTATCCAGGCTGAGAGAGTCTGAGTGACTGCAGATTGGGGTGCACATATCCTACCCTGAGTCAGAAGGTCCACTTCCCTGAGGTAACTGCCTTGGATTTTTATTGGTTAAACTGAGCAGCAGAGGATACCAGTGTTAACTGGGCCTCTCTGGTGCCATCAGGATGCACCTACGGCCCTCTTCCCTGATTTTTCGAAGAAACCAAGTACAGCAAGGGAGGGAGGGAACACAAAAAAAAAGTGTGTCCAAAGAAAGGAGAAAGCATCTGTCTTCCAGGCCGAGAGCAGTTTGCTCCTGCAACAGAAGCTTTTTTAGTGGAGTATTTTCTTTGGTGGCAAACAGGTCTATCTGTGGACTTCCCCATCACTGGACTAAGCTGATAAATGTTCCCAATGCAAATGCCATTCTTGAGAATCCATCGTTCCTGCTGAGGTGATCTGCTGAAGTGTTTAGAACACCAGGAAGGTACTGTGCCAGGAAGTGCAATCCCACAGAGTGAACAGTCTCCCAAATCTGCACAGCTTGCTGACAAAGAGGATATGAGAGTATCCCATTGTTAATGCACCACAGGACTGTGGTATCATCTGTTTTAACAAACAGGACCCCCCCCGTTTCCTTTTTTTCCTTGACAGCTATTAGGTGCTTTGCACTGCCATAAGTTCTTTCCAGTTTATGTGCTGGTCCCTGACCTGAATTTTCCATATCCCTTGGGACTGGACACTGCAACAGTGAAACAAACATCTACTGGTGTCTCAAGAATCTATACTAGGCCACGTACTTTAACACACTCTGTGACCTCTATATAGTTAAAAAAAAATTGATGAATTGACCCTCATCTACTCTGTCTAAACTCTCTCTAAACTTAAACACCTTACAAAACAATACTTCTTATCCTGCTTTAAAAAATTACTTAGTTTAACCCAAAACACATCTCTACCAAAGCAACACTAATCACTATATCATCTGCCACACCACCATGACAGGACAAGTTAACCACACAAAATTACTGGGTGCCATCACAGATGATCATTTAAAATGCAACAACCATGCATGACACCGTTGAAATCTAAACAAAAACTAAGTACGTTATACAGAGTAAAAACCTCTCACTGACATGGCCAGAAAATGTATAGGCTCTCTTTTCTTACTGTAGTCTCAACTTTATGCAATTTTCAAAATTATAAAAACTTGAGCAATATTATAAAAAAAAACAAATTTGCTGTAAATTATAAAAGAGCACACACCACTGCCTAGCACTTAAATGGTCAACGCTACCACATCACCTAGCTCTCAGCCATCTACAAGGCAGAGATTTCACTATAAGTCAGAAAGCTGCCCAACCCTTCATTTAACACAATACCACCCCCACACAACATTTTGCTCTAGAGAAAAATCACTAATCACTATAATTAAATCACCTAATACAGCAGGTGACTTTTTTTTAAAGAAACATCTTTATTAAATTATCATGTATGACAAACAACCATACATTTACATAAATTAAAATAAACCATACGGACATAATTTTAATTGCAAGCATTAGACATCACTTACAAATCTATCCAGTCACTGAAAGTCAAATATTACATGGCTCATAAAAATCCTGCCTCCTTTGACACCTAATTTCTCCTCTGCAAGTATTCTTCCCACAATTCCCATTTTTCTATGCTATTTGCTCCTACCCTTTCCTAAAGCTCCCAATTCCAGTTGCTTTACTTCTGTTACTATATTCACTACTTCTAGTACAGTTGGTTAGATTCTGATTTCCATTTTCTAGTAACGGATTTTTTGGCAGCCAGCTTAATTAGATTCAGCAAGGCCTTACTATGTCTAGGCAATTCAGATTCAGTTCAAAAAATCATTTCCTTATTTACACCAATTTGGTCACCCATTATCTTTGACAGAGTAGTCTGCAGGGAAAAGTCTGCCAACTCATACTCCCAGTAAATATGTTCCGAGTTACCTTTTCTTCCCCATCACACCTCCAACATTTGCCATCTACCAGAGGAAAAATTCTCTGGAATCTACTTGGGGTATAAAAACACCTATTTAAACACTTCCAAGGAAAGATCCTAAATTTTCTAATCTTTGTTGCTTATTTGGGAGACGTACATATACTCTCTACTGTTTCTTTGTGAATTGCCATGGATCCCAGAAGCTGAACCACCCATCTCGCTTGTACTTTCCTGAGGGGTAATAAGGCATGAACCTGATTCTGCAGCACTCTGATCCTTTCTTGGGGCAGGAAAGCTCGCATTTGGATGGTATCTAGCTCTGCGCCTATGTGACAAGCTGTGAGGGCAGCAGGGCAGATTTTTCCCAATTCAAGGTAATTCCAAGTTGTTAACAGAGGGTAATGGTAGCATCCCTGGCCCGGATGAGAAAATGCCTGGAGCGGGCGGTGAGGAGCCAGTCGTCCAGGTATGGAAACACTTGCAATCCTTGACGTCTCAAGTGAGCTGTCACCACCGCCAAGCACTTGGTGAACATCCTGGGGGCTGTGGTGAGATCAAAGGGCAGGGCACGAAACTGAAAATGACTGGCTCCCAGCCAGAAGCTTAAGTGACTCCTGGATGCCATGGCCATTTTGATATGGTAGTAAGCATCCTTGAGGTCGATGGAGCACATCCACACTTCTTTTCCCAGCAGCGGGAAAATGGACTGAAGGGTGACTATTCAGAACTTGGACTTCAGAACGTAATGGTTTAATCGGCTCAGATCTAGAATGGGTCTCAGGTCCCCTGTTCTTTTCTGCACCAAAAAGAGTCTTGAGTAAGTCCCTAATCCGATTTGGTCTGAGGGGACAGGTTGGATGACTCCTTTCTGTAGCAGCTTTGAGACTTCTAATGCTGCGTGATCCCTTTGACTGGGTGGAACGTCCGGGATTCTCCTGACTGGAGGGGGATCTGACAAAAAGGGAATGGTATAACCTCTAGAAACTATTCGTAGCACCCATCAATCCTGGGTGATGCTTTCCCAGGCTTCCGGGTACAACGAAATGCGGCCCCCGATTGACTCCGGAAGAGCACAGTCGGGCAACACATCAGGAACGATGGCAAGAGGAACCGCAAAAGGAATCATGGTCTCCCTAGTTGCGGGGGACTCCTCTGCCTCTAGGGCGGTGTCTTCCAGAATAACCTCCCCCTCCTCTGCCTCTGGAGGGGGGCTCACCTTGTGCGGCAGGGAAAGACTTCTGAGATTTCTTGAACCACATCTTACCTCCTCCTCTCTGAGCCTTGGGGTAAGGCCTAGAGGGAAGGGAAAAACAGACCCCTAAGGCAGACAGGGTCTTTTCCCTCTTCCTCGCATCTGGTGAGTGTGTCTCACTTTGGTCACAAAAAGTGAGGACCCATCGAAGGGGGCGCCAGTGAAGGAAGACTTGAAGGCCTCCACGAAGTGACACAGGTGACACAGTTGCATCCAGGCTTGCCTCCTGAGGGCTAATCCTGAACTAGCTGCCCTACTCGCCCCCTCGGCTGCATACGAAATGAGCCTTATGGACGAGTTGACAACTGAATTGAGGGTAGACACCTGGGCGATAACCTTGTGCTCTAACACCTCAGGTACGTTACTCGCTAGATTATCTCCTAACTCCTTGAGGAGATATCTCTGGAGCAGAGTAAAATGACAAAGATAGTTCAGCGACCGCAGGGTGAAGGTCGCTGACGAGAATGTACGCTTCCCGTACCGGTCCATGCTCCTGGACTGGAGGATGGACGGAGGAAGAAGACTCTGCTACTTCCTGCTGTGTGGCCGCCAGCAGCACCATGGCATCTACAGAAACCACTTTGGGCAGAGGGTTGAGCCCCAAAGGCCTTGAGGAATACTGACTCCTCCTCAGAGGGGGTCTTGGACAGCCAGTCGTCTCTCTGTCTCAATATCTCTAGGATGTCGGAGAAAGAGAAGTCATCAGAGGACGACTTGGGGGACCCCTCTAACTCCTCGAGGTCGGTATCAGAAGTGAGAGACTCGTCCTGGGAGTCTATGTGCTTCCTTTTGCACAACTTCTTTCTGGGGGGGGCTCCTCAGGCACGGACTCTGAGGGACCCTCAGAAAGTTGGGGACCACTCAAGGGGGTATCCCCAGACTTTTGGGCTCTGCCATCTACGGATAGGGGGGCATCAGAAGCTCTAGCCAGTGTGGAAGGGGACGGAATGATCGATCCGGGTGATGTAACTGAAGATCTGGCCAGTGCGCTCCTCACAGCCTTAAAGGCGGGTCCCCCCAAATCCGAGGACCGACCGGTCGCTAAGGCCATGACTGGGGTTCCCCGAGCCGAAGCACCGAGGGGGAGGTTTGGAACAGACATATGTCCCGAAGTATCCCCCTCGGGCCCAACAGAGGAAACCCGAGTACCGAAACCTGTGGACGGAGCCGACATGGTTGGAGCAGACGTCGGCACTGATAAATCCTTGAGGGGTATCAGAGCTGGCACAAGAAAGTACAGTTTTGTACCTACCATAAATGTAGATGTCCGAACAGGATAGCATCTGCAGTCATAACAAATGGGTTGTCCTGTCGTCAGGCAGCCCTTCGGTCGGCCGGATTCCAAAGTCTGGGTCTGACCTCGGCTGGTGTCGCACTTCACCCGACGTCATCTCTGCTGGTCTTCGGGTATAAAGGCATCAGCCGACGCCATTTTCCTCAGTGTTTCTTGCCCCAGATGCCAGTTGCCCTCTTGGAGAGCTAAATTTTGGATGAATGCCAATGTTTCCAAAAAAGTAGAAGGCAAACACAAAAATAAGCATGTATGTACATATATACAAACAAATACACCATAAGAGATCCCCAGCTAGCTATTAGGAGGGTAAATACCCTAGGAGTACCACAGAGGGAAGGAGGGTGGGTAATCCTGACTGCAGATGCTATCCTGTTCGGACATCTATATTTATGGTAGGTACAAAACTGTACTATGTCCTTCAAGGATGCATCTGCAGTCATAACAAATGGGTAGAATACCATAGCCAAACTAGGGGAGGAGGAAATAGAATTATGGTGTAGTTAGGATCCCTTGCAGTACAGCAGTGGCAAACCCTGCTCGGGATCTAGAGTATAGAGGTAAGTTATAATGCTTGGCAAATGTATGCACGGAGGTCCAAGTAGCCGCCTCAATAATGTCCTTGGTAGCCACTCCTTGTAAGAAAGCTGTGGTAGTGGCTGTAGCCCTTGTAGAGTGAGGTCTTGTGTTCTGTGGAATTGGCTTTCCATGGTAGGAGTAACAGAATCTTAAGCAATTTCCTATCCACTTGGAGATTGTCTGTTTGGAGATTGCTTTTCCTTCCCTTCCTGTTGCATAGGCTACTAGAAGCTGGTCAGTTTTTCTATTGCCCTTGGTTCTGTCCAGGTAGTAGCGTAACTGTCTATGTACATCCAAGGTATGCAGCAGTCTTTCCCCCCTGTTCTGTGGATTGGGAAAGAAGGTAGGTAGGTAGATTGCCTGGTTTAGAGACACTCTGGATACCACCTTAGGCATAAATGTAGGATTAGTTCTCATGGATACTCTATCTTGATGGAAGATTAGGAAGGGTTGTACTGCCATTAAGGCCTGTAGTTCGAAACCCTTCTTGCTGAGGTAATTGCCAGTAGGAAAGCAGTTTTCCAGGATAGGTGTTGAAGATCTGCTGTTGCTGCTGGTTGAATGGAGGAGTGTCAATTTTTCTAGCACAAAGTTCAAGTCCCATGCTGGTAATGGTGGTTTCCTAGGAGGTTTTACATTCTTGATTCCTCTGAGGAACTGCCTGAGTAGAGGATGTGAGAAGACAGGGGGATCGAAGCTGTATTCTGCAGAAATAGCTGATGCATGTATCTTGATGGAGGAATAGGACAGGCCTGTATAGAGAAGCTCTGCCAAATACTCCAGGAAGTTGGCAATATCTATCTTTGACACATCTTTTCCTCTTTCAGTGCTCCAAATGACAAACCTTTTCCATTTCCCTGCATAGTTCCTTCTTGTTGAAGGTCTGCGGGCCTCCAGGATAATGTCTTTAACCCTTTGGGATAAATCTGGGTTAGTTGCTGTTGTGCAATGTTCCAGGCAGTTAGTTGTAGAGTTTTTAGATTTGGATGCATGATGTTGTAGTTGTTCTGAGTTAACATCAAAGGCATCAGGGGTAGTGTCCACGCTCTGTTCCGAGACATGCTCCTCAGCAATGGATACCAGTGTTGTCTTGGCCAATTTGGAGCTATCAGAATTATCCTTGGACGCTCCTCTTTGATTTTCAGTAGTACCTTGTGCATCAAGGGAAGAGGTGGAAATGCATATGCTGTCAGGCCTTTCCAACTGAAGGATAGAGAGTCCACCTTCCATGCAAGTGGGTGGTATGTCCTTGTGCAGAATTTCTTGAGCTGGTGATTGAGTGGGGATGCGAATAGGTCTATTTGTGGCATTTCCCATTTCTGTGTGATGGCCTTGAAGATGTCCGGGTGTAGCATCCATTCGTGAGCATCCGAGGTTGTTCTGCTTAACATGTCTGCTAGGATGTTTTCTTTTCGGGGTACAAATATTGCCTGTAACTGAATGTTGTAGCTCAGAGCCATATTCCATAGGTCCAGAGTCATTCTGCATAGGGGGTATGAATGAGTGCCTCCCTGTTTGTTGATGTACCACATGACTGTGGTGTTGTCTGTCCTTATCATTAAATGGCCTTCTTTGAGGAATGGTCTGAAATTCTGGATTGCTAGTTTTACTGCCAGCATTTCTTTTTGATTTATGTGCAGGTGCAGTTGATCTGGGGTCCATAATCCTTGTATGCATTTGTCCAGCATGTGGGCCCCCCAACCTAGGTCTGAGGCGTCCGTTATGATGGTTTGGCTTGCTTGTAAGTTTTGGAAGGGCAAGCCTGGGTTTGACTGGCATGCTTGAGCCCACCATAGGAACTCTTGTTTTAGGCATGGGATTAGTGGAATTTCGGTTTCTAAGCTGTGCCTGTGTTGAGACCATAAATTCTTTAGGTACCACTGTAGTTTTCTCATATGCAGTCTGGCATGGGGGACCAGGATTATGCATGATGCCATGAAGCCCAAGGCCTGCAGTACTTTCCTTGCTGTTAGTTTGTTCTGCTTTGTTAATGCCAAGAAGTAAAGAGGGAGTGGTTCTTGTTTTTCTGCAGTTAGGAATGCCATCTGCTTTACTGTGTCCAATTCTGCACCCAAGAACGTTCTTGTTTGGGATGGTATTAGTCTTGACTTTTTTAAATTGACTGTGTATCCCAGGGCTTGTAGTAAGCAAATGACTCTTTGTAAGTCTTTTGTCAACTTGCTTTTGTTGTCCGCTTGTATCAGGCAGTCGTCCAGGTATGGATAAATTTGGATTCCCTGTAGTCTGCAATGAGCGATTACTGATGCCAGGCATTTTGTGAATACTCTGGGCGCAGTAGATAAGCCAAAGGGCAATGCTGAGAATTGATAATGCTCTGATCCTGCAAGAAATCTGAGGTATCTTCTGCAATTTGGTCGTATGGGGACATGCAGGTATGCCTCCTTGAGATCTAGAGTTACCAGCCAACACTCCTTGCCCAGCATGGGAAGAAGTTGCTGCAAGGTCAGCATTTTGAATTTTGGAACAATGATGAATGTGTTTAAGGCGGAAAGGTCGAGAATAGGTCTCCAACTTTTCTCTTTTCTTGGTACTAGGAAGAGTCTGGAGTAGAATCCTTTGCCCTGCTCTGTTGGTGGTACTCTTTTCCACAGCTCTCATTTCTGTTAATTGACCTATCTGTTTTAGAGCTTCTGTTTTCTGATTTGGAGGTAGGTTTGGCATTCCTCTTTTTACCGGTAAGGTGTGGAAATGAAACCTGTAGCCTTGGTCTATAGTCTGCAAAATCCACTTGTCTTTTGTGATATAGTGCCAATTTTTTGAAAATAAGGCTAATTTTCCGCCTAAGGGTGCTGCTATCTGTTCCCTGGTAGGCGGTGTCAGAGCCAAGTCACTGTGATTGTCCTGGTGCAGTGGCAGTGGTTGTGTCTGTGCCTCGCTGGTTGTTGCCTTGCCACTGGCGTCCTCTGTAGGCACCTCCTCTGGATTGATTTCTGCCTCTGGAACGTCTATTCCTGCCTCTCTGAGATTTAGAGGAGTCTGGAAAGGACCAATTTTTTGAAGGCCAGTTCCTGCTAAACCTTGGGGGCTGAACCTGTAAGAAATCTTTAACTGTTTGTACAGATTTTGCCTTCTCTTCCATTTTCTTCATTAATTGCTGGGCAGGAGGAACCAAATAGACTGGCCTTATCCATAGGAGCATCTAACAGCTTTGCTTTCACATGATCCGGCAAGACCTGTTCTTTCAACCATGCATGCCTTCTTATAACTGTGCCAGTCATGGCTGATCTAAATGAAGCCTCCAGTGCATCATAGCCACATTTTAAAGAATGGTTACTAACCTGCTGAATGTTACTCACCATTTCTAGCACATATTTCTTATCTAAGGAATCATCAGAGGACAGTTTCTTAGTTAACTGATCAAGCATAAACTCTTGGTATTGGATCATATGAAACTGACAGTTCAAAGCTCTAGCTGAGAGAGTAGCAGAGGTGTAAACTTTCTTACCCCATCTCTCTAAGGACCTGGATTCCCTTTCAGAAGGGAGAGGGTTTTTTGCTGAGGTCGAAGCTACTGCCTTAGGCCCCTGGGAGATAGTCTCAGGATCTGCGAGTGGGGCCTTGTATAGGTGGTGATGAGAGTCCGGTACCCAGTAAAACCTATCGGGTTTGGCAGGGGCTGGAGGTAAAGTATCAGGAGCAGTGCAAACATCATTAAATGCATCATCCACAACAGGAAGAACTGGAGGTATAGCTAAGGGCCTATGTTGCGGTAAGTGTAGAAAGGTCCTAAGCCTTTTTCTTGAATCTGAGAAATCTTGTCCCTGCCATTGGAATTGCTCTCTCATGGCATGTAATGTTTCTCCAAAGGAAAATTCCTCTGGTGGAGAGGCAGATGGAATAGATTCTTCAGCATTGGAATCTTCATAAGTAGAAAAAGGTGCCTCTGGATGGTCTGTAATGTCTGAATCATCAGAAGAATCATCTGAGGACACTGGCTCTGGGGGCTCTGCTCTAGGTCTCTTTTCAGGAGGCTGAGAGGCCCTGTCTGGGTGAGATCGGGATCCCCTTATTAAAGAGATGAGATCCTCTGCCAGAGTAAGCATTTGAGAACTGGAACTGGGCCTGTGTGAGGGGGGCTTAACAGGCACTGATTTAGCAGTTTTGGCTGCTTTAGCCCTGGCAAAGGCCTTAATAGACATGGCTGCAGGAGGCCTAGCAGCACCACGTGCTGGGGTAGAGACATCCAAAGGGATGGTGTCCGATAACTCTAAAGGAACCACATTAGTAGGCAAAACTTCAGAGGCAGATTCAACTAGGGTAGCAGGGGCCTCGGTAGTAGTCATGGATTCGGCTGAAGATTGACCCGTTTGCTCGGTTTTGGCCGAAACCGAGACACTCGCGGTTTGCTTAACCGTGGTTTCTGCCGAAACCGTGGACCGCGAGTGTCAGTCTTTTTCTTTGCGTTTTATAACAATTTGAGAAGTCGGAGGATCCGACGGCATAATGTACGCAAAATCTGAGCCGAAAAACTGTTCAGCAAACTCCGACCGACGCCTAAGCGTTCGTCGGTTGAAGGAAGCACAGGCTAAACAGGCTGCTACGTCGTGGTCTGGGCCTAAACAAGGTAAGCAGTAAGAGTGGAAATCTTTATGAGGTATTTGTTTCCCACAAGTTAAACAGTTATTTACTTTTTCTGACATCGGCTGAGGCAAGAAAGAGTCCCCAACGGGTACTTAGCTTTTAGAAGTCTTCAGTAGTATTCGGTAGTAGTAATCTCTGGATCTGACCGACCGGCACTTGCGAACAGCTTCTGCTTGCGCCACGGCAAGAAAGACTGAGGAAAATGGCGTCGGCTGATGCCTTTATACCCGAAGACCAGCAGAGATGACGTTGGGTGAAGTGCGACACCAGCCGAGGCCAGACCCAGACTTTGGAATCCGGCCGACCGAAGGGCTGCCTGACGGCAGGACAACCCATTTGTTATGACTGCAGATGCATCCTTGAAGGACATCATCACTCGGAGCGGAGTACTCCGGCTCCGAAGACAAGGGAGTGCTCGGAAGAGGAACCATCGACACAAGCATCGGAATGGGCTCCGGAGCCGACTGGGTCAGATACGAAAATAATTTAGCCAAACCGGCGACTGCAGGAGCCTCTGAACCACCCTATAGACATCCAAATCGGAAAGCCTGGGGGATTTGGAGGACACAGAGGGGGATTGGGATCTCCTATCAGGAGAACCATGTCTAACACTGGGAGACGGGCTCCGAATGGGTTCCAATAAAATTGGAGCAGAGGTCGATTCCAGCACAACAGATACCTCCTGCGGCCCCGAGGACAGAAGAGCCGAGGAGGTAGAGTCCAATATAGAAGTTTTCTCCGGTGGCTCCGAGGAGACAGACGGAGCCGGAGACCTTTTCTTCGCCTTCAAAGCCTTAGACTTGGACTGGGTAGTAGAAGTTCAGTCGAAAGACTCCTCAAACGAAGGTTTTAGGAGTCCCTTCAATATAAGTTTATTTTTTCTTTCCCGTAACACCCTCGGACTGAAGGCGTGACAGAAGCTACAGGATTCTTGCAAATGAATTGCTCCTAGCAATACACACATATGCAATGTCCGTCCGTAATGAACATCTTGTAGTTACATTTGGAACATTTCTTAAAACCCAAAGGTTTATGTTCCTTTTGATCCTTAGACATCTTAACTAAACTACTCAACACCAAGACCAAGGATGACTTAGCCGAAAAAACAGCTAAGGCCAAACAGCAAGGCGGGAAACTATCACTACACACAAATACCTCAAAGAACCTCTAAGTTAAACAGTTCTTTGAAAACATACAACACACAACTCAACCAGGAAAAACTATTCACTAAGACCAGGAAAGTGTAAGGTAAAAACACTACACAAAAAAGGAGGACTAGGTCCTCTAATTTAAACGGGCCTAGCCCACCTGAACAGTTAGGGATACTAACTCAGACACAGACAACACTTCAACAAAATTTAAACAGTATACCAGAAGAAATAGCTATGAAAATAGCTTTTGTTAAAACTAGTAACAATTTTCTGAAGAGAAAAGAGAAATTTAGAGGTACTTAGCCACAGCCAAGCGAGACCAAATCCTAGCAACACTAGCGGCAAACAAGATCTGCGGCTATGGAGCCATGCAACATGGGACACCTGTTTAACCCAGCCAGTAAGAGACTTTGTGCTATAAACTAAAAGTTGGCCGAGTGGGAGCCGATATTCGGCTCCGAACCCGTGAGTAAGAATGTAGGCGAGATTGGACTACATAACATCACCTATTTAAACACTTCCAAGGAAAGATCCTAAATTTTCTAATCTTTGTTGCTTATTTGGGAGATGTACATATACTCCCTACTGTTTCTTTAGCCTAGTACTAATCTATTAACCTATTAAGATCCTCCTACTTCTTTCTCTTTGCCTATACTCTGATATCAACACTTGATAGGGAAGGCAATCTCTAGCCAGCACTCCAAATAAATTCTTGGCCTTTTCCCTTTCTATTACTGCTTATCTATTTGCTCCCAATACCGTGGTTTTTCTGACAGTTTAGTCCAATAAATTCCAGCCCCCTCTTGCATATTTTCTGTATCCTTAACTGCAGTCATCACTATCGACAGAATCTCCATTAACACACTGGCTCAGTTCTTAGAATACTTGTTACTTTATGAATATAACATTCTGCATGGTTACTGTTATTCTCCTTGAGGATCTGCATCCAAAATTCCAGTCTCTCCTCGTTTCTCAAGCCTCCCCCCATTTCATCATCCCCTTTTCACTTTGAATTATAGTTTTAAGCTTGTGCTATGTATAGGAACTTACTGTATTGCTTTGAAATACCCCTTCAAATCAGGTAATCCCAATCCACCCTGCTCTATTAGAAGAATACGCTTAACCTACTTGACTCTATAGTCTTCCTCTCCCAAATAAATATTTTCAGCTCTTATCAACTGCTATCCACAACTTCTCCTCTGTTTGAAAAAAATACGCCTGACCTGTGTATAACAATATTCTAACTGCTTTTATCTTGCTGTCCATATCCATCCAAAAGCTTCCAATTACTGCAGGGGACGCTTGATATTCAGATAGTGCAACTAAACTACGGAACCACATACCACTGACACAGAAATACATTCAGAATGTACTCATTTAAAACGGAATTAAAATTTCACCTGTCAAATCAATGGATCTGCCACTTTATATCAAGAGAAATGCCACTGAAATCTTCAGCTTGCCTATCGACAACCCATTTCTCTTCATCCTTAGTTTTAAAAGCATCTCTTAACCATATACATACTTCTGCAACACTACTCACCACTCCACTTCTATATGGCTGTTTTAACATCTGTATTAGAAATATTGAATTGTCTCAACCTGCTTAATACCACACCTCTTAAAATAGTAATGTTTTTCTGCCCTAACTCCCTCCCTTGCTGTCACTTCTTTGAATTCTAATCACTAATCACAAAATCTGTTCGCAGTTTGACAAACCCACTAACACCTCTGCAAATGCTCAATGTTCAACACTTACAAAATACACAAATATTTTTCATAATATAACAGTTTCCTTTATTTCATGTGAATGTAATCCAATTAGCAAATGTATGTGCGACTGTTAATGAACATTACTTTGTCTGCTCATGTGTTTTACTGAATGTCTGTTTAAAAACGTTTGCAAAATGCTGTAGCCTTTTTCCCCACAGCCTCCACTAAAGAGAGTTTTTTTTACTAAACCTAGTCAGACAAACCTGGTAAACAAAAGGAAAATAAAAAAAAAAAAAAAAAAACATGCACACAAGAATAGAGAGATTTGTTCCACAACTAAAATGTCACCCTAATACTTGTGGTTATTCATATGGGTGTCTAATGAAGCAAAAACATAACAGCTATTTTATGGGATGAATGAAAAATAAATACACTGTATGACAGACTAAAACAGCTTGAAAAATGAAAATGTATTGTACTCACTGCGCAGCCGTTAAAATATAATGCATGGCAACATCTCCAAAAAGAACAGTCAGTGGCTTTCGATCATCCACCTTTCCCTATAAGGCAGAGAATCAAGAAGCAGATAAAGGGTTAAGACAGGGAA
>NC_056725.1:451389970-451454970 GCF_019279795.1 Protopterus annectens | reverse complement strand
GTTTCTGCTTAGGTTATCTGCCAATGTGTTTTTCTTTCCTGACAGGAATGGTGCTTGTAATTGAACCTGGTAAGACAGAGCAGTGTTCCACAAGGTCATTGCTTGCCTGCATAGAGGGTAGGAATGTGTGCCCCCCCTTGCTTATGTACCACATAACTGTGGTATTGTCAGTCTTTATTATTAGTTGTACTGGGTGTAAGAGGTTCTTGAAAGCTGTTAGGGCATTCTGTACTGCTAGCATTTCTTTTTGATTGATATGCAGATGCCTCTGATCTGTAGTCCATTTGCCCTGAATGCACTGTCCTGCCATGTGTGCTCCCCAGGCATAGTCCGATGCATCTGTTGTCATAGTTTGCCTGGCTGTGGGTAAGGTGAAAGGCTGACCCTTGTTGAGGTGACATGCCTGTGCCCACCATAGAAACTCCTGTTGAAGGCAGGGAATGAGTGGTATCATTGTTTCCAAACTGTGGCTGTGCTGAGTCCATACGCTTTTCATGTACCATTGTAATTTCCTCATATGCAGTTTTGCAAATGGTATTAGTAGTATGCAAGATGCCATGAATCCCAAGGCCTGCAGAATTTTTCTTGCAGGGAGTTGGGTCTTTGTTGCCATTATTTTGAAATATTGAGTCAGCTGATGATTCTTGTCTGGCGTGAGATAAGCCATCTGGGCCATTGTATTCAAGCTGGCACCCAGGAATATTATGCTTTGTGAGGGCACTAGTTTTGATTTCTTTTCGTTTACTGTGTACCCTAGGCAACTTAGAAGGTGTTTGACAAATGCCAGATGCTTTAAAAGAATGCCCTTGCTTTCTGCTTGAATAAGGCAGTCATCCAGGTATGGGAATATTTGAATTCCTCTTTGCAGTATGCAATTACTGGTGCCAGGCATTTTGTGAAGACCCTGGGCGCAGTAGGTAAGCCAAAGGGCAGTGCAGAGAATTGATAATGCGTTGAACCTGCAATGAAGCGGAGGTATCTTCTGCAATTTTGTCTGATGGGGACATGCAGGTATGCATCCTTGAGGCCCAACGTTACTAGCCAAGCATTCTTGCCCAGCATGGGAAAAAGCTGCTGTGTTAGCATCTTGAATTTTGGTACTTGCAGACAGGTGTTCAGAACTGAAAGATCCAGAATGGGTCTCCATGCTTTGTCCTTTCTTGGGACTAGAAAGAGTCTTGAGTAAAATCCTTGTCCTTGCTCCTGTGTAGGTACCTGTAGAATGGCTCTCACGTCCATGAGAGCTGTAATTTGTTTTTGTGCCTCTGCCCATGGACTTGGTGGCAGGTTTGGCATTCCTTTTATCCTTGGTAAGGTATGAAAGTCGAATCTGTATCCTTGAGAGACAATGTCTAGAACCCATTTGTCTGTTGTGATGATGTGCCAGTTGTCTGCAAAAAATGCTAATTTTCCTCCCAAGGGAGCTGCCAGGAGAGATTTGCTTGGTAGTTTGAGGATTCATTGTGTTTGTCTTCTGCTAGCTTGGGGCCTGTCTTCTCCTCCTTTCTGGGTAGCAGTACCCCATTGGCGAGGTTTGTAAGGGCCTTGTGACTGACCTCTGCCCCTTGGGCATCTGTATTTGCCTCTATGTGATCTGTCAGAAGCTGGAAAGGAGCAGTTTTTTGTTGGCCAATTTCTGCTGAAACGAGGGGGTTGTACCTGCACAAAATCCTTGACCGTCTGCATAGACTGCCTTATCCTCCATTTTCTTTAAAACTTCTTCTGCTTTGACACCAAATAATACATCCTGCTGTAAAGGTGCATCGAATAATTTTGCTTTAACATGATCAGGAAGGGTTTGTTCTTTTAACCAAACATGTCTACGTATGAGAGAGCCAGTAACTGCTGCTCTACAGGAAGCTTCCAATGAATCAAATCCACATTGTAAAGTATGTTTGCCCACCTGTTCAGCTGCATGCAACAGATCCTGCATTTCCTTGAATTCAGACTGTTCAGTATATGTGTGCTCATTTTTTGTTTTAATTGAGACATTAGGAATTGCTGATATTTCAGCATGTGAAACTGGCAATTTAATGCTCTCATAGCCAGAGTAGCTGAGGTGTATATTTTCTTTCCCCATCTATCTAGGGCTCTGGAATCCCTTTCAGAGGGCACAGGATTTTTTGCCATATAAGCTTTAGCTCCCTTAGGACCCTGGGAAATTATTTCTGGGTCAGCTACAGGGCTTTTATAAAGGAATTTGTATGAGTCAGGTACTCTGTAGTATCTGTCTGGTTTGGCTGGAGCAGGAGGTAGAGAGTCTGGATTTAGACTAGACTCCAAGTAAACATCATCCACAATATCCAAAACTGGAGGGACAGGAAGAGGTCTGTGCTGGGGTAGTAAAAGGAACTCTCGGAGCCTTTTCTTAGAATCAGAGTAGTCCTGGCCTTCCCAGTGGAAATGTTAACTCATGGTATGTAAAGTTTCCCCAAAGGAGTAGTCTTCAGGGGGAGATGCTGAGGGAATAGTCTTCAGCATCAGAGTCTTGAAAAGGTGGAAAAGTGTAATCCTGTTCCTCAGAAGAATCTGAGAAAACTGAAACCTGGTCAGGGGAAGCATAATCCTCATCTTGTCTTGGTCTTTTATCAGGAGGGGGATGGGAACCCCTGATTAGTGTAATCAAATCTTCAGCCATCTTAAGCATCTGTTTCTTAGGCATGGGGCCTTGAACTGTAGAATGATGTACAGTCTTCTTTGGTTTTAAAGAAGTTTTAAGCTTAGCATAAGATTTAATGGTGAGTGTAGTCTGTCTGAAGACACCTTCTGCAACCGAAGGCGTTTCCACTGCATCTGGGTCTACTTCTGCTTCGGTGTCGGAAGGGCCTAATTAAGATGGCTGCGTCGGCCTAGTAGACTCCGCTTGAGAATCCGCAGCTGTCTGGGGTTCCAGTTCTGCGGATGTCAGGGGCTGCGTAGGCTCCTCACTGAAAACCGGGGAACCTGCGATAGGCCCAGCAGAGGCCTCAGAGTCTGGCTTGTTCCTAGGCTGCCTGTCCTTATCCTTGCGGTTTTTATGCATGCCGGTCGTTGGCTGCTCCAACGGCATGATATAATTAAATTTCCTACCAAAGTAATGTCGTGCGAAGTCAAAACGGCATTTGATAGTTCGTTTATTAAACCTAGCACAAAACCGACAACCTGTGACGTCGTGGTCTGGGCCTAGGCAAGGAATACAATAGGAATGGAAGTCCTTACGAGGTATTTGCTTCCCACAAGAAATGCAATTGTTAACTTTTTCTGACATCGGACTGAGGCAAGAAAAGGTTCCCCAACGGGGTACTTCGCTTTATTGAAGACTTTGGACTGAAATTCGAATCGAAAATCTCAGGTGTCGGCCAACCAGCATTTGCTAACTGCTTCTGCTTCGGGCACCGCGCGGCAAAAAAGACTTAAGAAAATGGCATTGGATGCCTCTTATATAACCCTGGCGCTCTGACGTCAGGGAAGAAGTGACAGCAACAGACGCCGAACCAAGACTTTGGAACTCAGGCCGACTGCAGGAACGCCTGACGGCAGGATAACCCAAGTGTGATGACTGCAGCAGGGTAACACGATGAACATCAGTGAATACACTAACATCTATATTAATGGCAAGTGTAAACAACTGTACTATGTTCTTTAAGTTTCACTGTTGCAATCATCACACTTGGGTTGATTCCCAAAGCTGAGGAAGGGTAGAGGCAGTCAAGAAGTGTTAGGGCTGACTAGCAGGCCTTAAGACTGCTGTAGCAAATCCAGCTCTGGATTTAGAAAAAAAATAGGCAAGTGGAAATGCTTCGTGAAGGTGTGCACAGAACTCAAGGTTGCAGCTTCCAGAATGTCCCTGGTAGGGACTCCCCTGAGAAATGCTGTAGAGGTGGAAGTAGCCCTAGTGGAATGTGGTCTGATCCCCTGTGGGGTAGATTTTCCATAGTGCTTGTAGCAG
This sequence comes from Protopterus annectens, assembly GCF_019279795.1. Taxonomy (NCBI): domain Eukaryota; kingdom Metazoa; phylum Chordata; order Ceratodontiformes; family Protopteridae; genus Protopterus; species Protopterus annectens. Next base: position 451,451,042 of record NC_056725.1, on the reverse strand, counting down.
AAATGGATGCAGTGTGCTATCCATTTGGAAATGGTTTGTTTTGAAATGGCCTTGCCCTCTGCCCCTGTAACAAAGCTGACTAGCAGCTGGTTAGACTTTCTGAAAGGATTAGTCCTGTTCGGGTAGAACCTGAGCTGTCTGTGCACGTCCAAGGAGTGCAGGACCCTTTCATCTTTTATCTGAGGATTAGGGAAGAAGGTTGGCAAATGGATGGATTGGTTAAGAGCCACACTGGACACCACCTTAGGCATAAAGGACGGGTTAGTCCTGAGGGAAACCCTGTCAGCATGGAAAATAATAAAGGGTTCCACAGCCATTAGCGCCTGTAACTCACACTCTTCTTGCTGAAGTAATGGCTAAAAGCAAGGCTGTTTTCCAAGAGAGAAATTTTAACTCTGCTGAAGCAGCAGGACCAAAAGGGGGGGGAAGCATGAGCTTTACCAGTACAAAGTTAAGGTCCCAGGCACAGGTAGGCACTCTCCTAGGGGGCCTTAAGTTGTTAGCCCCTCTCAGGAAATGTTTTGATGTGAGGGTGAGGAAAAAAAGGGATGGCTCAGTATTATAATGAGCTGAGATGGCAGAGGCATGAATCTTAATGGAGGAGAAGGGCAGGCCTCTCTGGAGTAGCTCTGCTATGTAATCCAATATTAGAGGTAAAGAGGGCACTGCTGTATATTTTCCTTGAGATGGATTCCAAGAACAATATCATTTTCACTTTTCAGCATAGGATTTCCTAGTACTAGACCTTCTGGCTTCCAGAATGATGTCCAGCACCTGTCTGCTGAGGGTTGCTGGTGGTGAATTCAGGGGATAAAGTCAGGCTGCAAGGTTTAGGGTCTGCAACTGTGAATGCAAAATCTGTCCGTCCTGTCGAGACAGCAGGGTAGGAGTCTGGTGAAGGTGCCAGGGTGGCACTGTCAGACTGCATAATAGAGGGTACCACAAGTGCTGGAGTGGTCAGTCTGGCGCAATACAAATTGCCCTTGGCCTGCCCGGTTTGATCTTGAGTAGCACTTTTGAGAGGATAGGCAGAAGGGGAAAGGCATAAATTCTGAGGTTTTCCCATTGGAAGGACAGGGCATCCACCTTCCAGGCCCTGCTGTGAGGGTTTCTGGTGCAGAATTTGCTCAACTGGTGGTTCTCGGGAGAGGCAAAGAGGTCCACCTCTCGATTAGAAGGTTGAAGGTGTTGGGCTCCAACTTCCACTCATCTGGGTCTAGGAGATTTCTGTTCAAGTCATCTGCCAGGGAATTTTGTTTGCCTGGCAGAAATTGTGCTTGTAGATGCACTTGTTTGCTCAAGGCTGAGTTCCACAGGGCCACTGCTAACCTGCAGAGTGGGTAAGAATGGGTACCACATAACTATGGTGTGGTCTGTTCAGCAGATATTCTGGAAGGATTAGGTATTTGAAGGCTGTCAGAGCATTCTGTACAGCTAGCATCTCTATTTGACTGATATGCAGGACAATGTTGCCTGGTCTCCAGTGGCCCTGAAAGCATTTGCCTGCCATGTGAGCCCCCCATGCATAGTCTGATGCGCCTGCAGTCAGGGTTTGGGTGGCGAGGGGTTGAGTAAATGGTAGTCCCTTGTTGTGGTTGCATGCTTCTGCCCACCAAATGAACTCTGCCTTTAGACAAGGTATGACTGGAATGATTGTTTCCAGGTCCTGAGAATGTTGGCATCAAAGACTTCTCAAGTGCCACTGAAGTTTCCTCATATGCAGTCTTGCGTATGGAATTAGCAGAATACAGGATGCCATGAACGCTAGGGCTTGCAGTATTTTCCCTGCAGACAGCTAGGTTCTGGTGGCCAGTTGTTAGAAGTAGTCAGAGAGACCTGTTTTTCTGGAGTGAGAAATACCATCTGGGAAGTTGTATCCAAGCTTGCTCCCAGGAATACAGTCTTTTGACTGGGCACCAGTTGTGATTTATTTTCGTTGATGGTGTACCCCAATGAAGTGAGCAAGCTTTTTTACAAATGCCAGGTGCTGAAGTAGCACTTCCTGACTGTCCGCCTGAATCAGGCAATCGTCCAAGTATGGGAAAATTTGGATATTTCTCGGCTTGCAATATGCAACGGCTGGAGCCAAGCACTTTGTGAATACTCTGTGTACAGTAGAAAAGCAAAAGGGAAGTGCAGAGAACTGATAGGGCACAGAGCCTGCCCTGAAGCGTAGATATTTCCTGCATGACTTCCTTATGGGGATGTGAAGATAAGCTTCTTTTAAGTCTAGAGTGACTAACCAGGCACCCTTGGTTAGCAGAGGGAGAAACTGTTGCAGAGTAAGCATCTTGAATTTTGGGACCACCAGAAAGGTGTTGAGAATTGATAGATCCAGTATTGAGAACAAAGAGCCCTCTTTTCTGGGCACCAGGAAAAGTCTGGAGTAGAAACCCTGCCCCCTTTGTTCTACTGGAAGAGGCTGAATAGCTCTGATACTGAGCAGGGAAAGCACCTGCTTTTGAGCCTCTGCCCACTGGTTAGAAGGAAGGTCTGGAACCCTGCTTGGGGTTGGCAGCGAGTGGAAATAGAATCTGCACCCCCTGGGATACAATGTTTAGGACCCATCAGTCCTGAGTAATGGACATCCAGTTTTTTGCATGTAGGGCAAGTTTTCCTCCTAGGGGCACAAGTAATTGGGCAGGGCTTGGAAGGATAAATGAAAAGTCATTGTGAACTTTTTCCATAAGGGAGCAGCTTACCACTTTCTGTTTTTGAGGTGGGAGTACTCCATTGTTTAGGTCTCTGCAAACCCTGAGACTGTAGTCTGGGTGGCCCGTTTCCCTTGGGTTTGGACTAAAGGCCTGGAAGGGGTGGAAAGGACCAGTTTCTAGAAGTCCAATACATACTGAATCTAGGTGGCTCACTTGTAAGAATTAAACAGTTTGCATAGATTTAGGTTTTTCTTCCATCTTTTTAAGAACAACTTCTGCTTTGGTACCAAACAGTCCTGATTTAAAGAAGCGTCTAGTAATTTTGATTTGACATGATCTGGCAAGGTTTGTTCCTTCAGTCAAGCATGCCTTCTCAGTACAGACCCCGTGACTGCAGCCCTGCAAGATGCTTCTAGGGCATCAAAGCCACACTGCAAAGTATGCTTACTAACTTGGTTTACAGAATGCATTAACTCTTGTAAATCTTTACTTTCTGCACAATCTGGAAGTAACACCATTTTTTAATTAATTCCATAATATGTTGCTGGTACTTCAACATGTGAAACTGCCATATCAATGCCCTGATGGCAAGAGTTGCAGAGGTATACACATTCTTACCCAATCTGTCTAAAGCTCTTGAATCCCTGTCTGATGGGGTAGGGTTTTTGGCTGTTAGTAGCCTTAATGCCTTTAGGTCCCTGGGAAATGGTCTCTGGATCAGAAGTAGGATTCTTAAAGAGAACTTTGTGAGAATCAGGTACTCTGTAGTACCAGTCAGGTTTTTTTAGGGGTCGGTGGTAGTGTCTGGAGTAAGACTGGATTCCATGAAGACATCATCTACAATATCCAGGACAGGGGTATAGCTAGAGGCCTGTGCTGAGGCAACTCTAAAAATTCTCCGAGTCTCTTTTTGGACTGAGGGTGGTCCTTGCATTCCTGGCAGAAATGCTCTCAAAGTATGCAAGAGTTCACCAAAAGAAAAATCCTCTGTAGGGGAGACGGGGGGAATGGATTTCTCTGCATCTGAATCCTCTTAGGTTGATAAGGGTATGTTGTCCTGGTAATCAGAAGGGTCAGGGTCATCGGACTCCTGATCTGTTGAATCAGAATGAAACTCAATTCTCTCTCTTACCAGGGGAATGCTGGCTTCCTTCTAATTAGGGTAATAAGGTCTTCAGCCATTCTAAGCATTTGTTTTTGTGGCATGGGAGCTTGAGCATGCACTTTGGTAGTCGGCATTTTAGGCGTAGTGCGTATTCTGGGCATGTGAAACTCGGTAGTTTTAGCTAAAAGCAAAGCTTCAGTAGTTCAGAATACACCCTCAGAAGCCAGTTCTTGGACAGTGGCTCCGGACCCATCCAAGGTAGAGACATCTGCAAGTTCCATAGTACAGGAAGCATCTCACGGCATACCGAACTCGAATGGGTCTCGGCAGAAGCCTGCAAATCTGTATAAGCGAGCATCAGGGGCTGCAAAAGCACCTCATTGAGTAGCGGCGGACTGGCGACTAGCTTAACGGAAGCATTAGCAGTTTTGGACCCATGCAGTCCGTCTCTGTCTATCTTTACGTTTTTTTGGAAGATCAGTACTTGGATGACTTATCGAAGCCATTTTGGAATACAAAGAACTACAGCGAAAGAATTTAGTGACAAGATAGCCCGAAGACGAATGGTTCGGCCATTAAACAAGGCACAAAACAAACAGCGAGAATGTCGTGGTCTGGGCCTAAACAGGTGACGCAGTAAGAATGGAAACCTCTGTGAGGCATTTGCCTTCCACAGGCAAGACAACTGTTAACTTCTTCTGACATCGGTTAGAGCAAGAAAAAAAGAATCCCCAACGGGGTACTTGGCTTTAGAAGACGTCGGGTTTGAAACTCGAAAGGGAAATATCATATAGCGGCTGACTGGCACATGCATACTGCTTATGCTTCGGGGTCTTACTCGGCAAGAAAGACTGATGTAATGGCGTTGGCTGCATGTTTTATACCCCTGATGACATGGAAGAAGCGACAGCAACCGACGCAGAAATCCCAAGACACTGGTATTTGGGCCGACTAAGGACTACCTGCAGGCAGAAAATTACAGTTGTGTACACTTAGCATAAATGTAGATGTTAGAGTATATTCACTGTTGCAGTCATTACATTTGGGTTATCTGCCTGCAGGTAGCCCTTGGTTGCATGTGCACATCCAAAGAGTGCAGTATTCGTTCTCCTTTGTTTTGTGGATTCGTGAAAAAAGTAGGCAAATAATTGAACTGATTAAGGGCCACACTAGACACCACCTTGGGCATAAAGGAAGGATTGGTCCTGAGGGACACCCTGTCTGTCTGGAAGACGAAGGACTCCACTGCCATGAGGGCCTGTAATTCAGACACTCTTCTTGCTGAAGTGATGGCTAGAAGGAAGGCCGTTTTCCAAGAAAGGAATTTCAACTCTGCAGTTGCAGCTGGCTCCAAAGGAGGGACAGTGAGCTTTTCCAACACAAAGCTGAGATCCCAGGTTGGAATAGGGGCTCTCCTGGGGGGGGGGGGGTATCTTACATTTTTGGGCCCCCTGAGGAATTGCTTTTGCAAGGGGTGAGAGAAGAGGGGGCGATTCATTATAATGTGCTGAAATGGCAGAGGCATGAATTTTAATAGACGAGAAGGAAAGGCCCTTGTAGAGCATTTCTATTCAGTACTGAAAAATATGCGGTAGGCTGGGCACCGGTGTGCCCATCCCCAGAGTCTGGCTCCAGGAACAGCATATTTTCCACTTTTCAGCATAGGAATTTCTACTACTAAGCCTTCTTGCCTCCAGAATTAAATCTAGCACCTGCTTACTGAGGGATGCTATTGGAGAGCTCAAGGAATTAGCCAGGCTGCAAGGTTCAGGGTTTGAAGCTGTGGGTGCAGAATCTGGCACTCCTGCTGGGACAATAGGGAAGGGGTCTGAGGCAGGTGCCATGGTTCCAGCAGTGTCATACTGCGCAACAGGGGGTACCAGTGCTGGCGTGGCCAGTCGGGTGCAATCAGTATTGTCCATGGTTTGTCCTGTTTAATCTTTAGCAGAACCTTCGAGAAGAGAGGCAGAGGGGGAAAGGCAAAAACTGAGAGGCTTTCCCAGGTAAAGGACAGGGCATCCACTTTTCAAGCTTGACTGTGGGAAGTCCTTAGGAAGAATTTGTCCAAATGGTAGTTCGGACGGGAGGCAAACAGGTCCATCTCTGGATCCCCCCATTTGTTTCTCAAGAGGTTGAATATTTTTGGTTCCAGTTTCCACTCGTGTGGGTCCATGAGATTTCTGCTTAGGTCATCTGCCAGTGAATTTAGCTTGCCTGGCAGGAACTGACCTTATAGGTGCACTTGGTAGCTCAAAGCTGTGTTCCACGGAGCCATGGCTAGTCTGCAGGGAGGGTACAAGTGGGTTCCACTCTGCTCATTTATGTGCCACATAACTGTGGTGTTGTCCGTCTTTACCAATAATTGTCCTGGAAGAATGTGGTCCTTGAAGGCTGTCATGGAATTCTGTACAGCTAACATTTCTTTTTGGTTGATATGCAGGTGCATCTGTCTCGGGTTCCATTTGCCCTGAATGCACCTCCCTGCCAAGTGAGCCCTCCACGCATAACTGATGCATCTGTTAGGGTTTGGGCAGGAGGGGGTATAGTGAAAGGGAGCCGCTTGTTGTGGTAGCATGCATCTGCCCACCAAAGGAACTCTGTATTTATACAAGGAATGATAGGAATCATTGATTCCAGGTCCTGAGAATGTTGACACCACAGGCTTTTTAGGTACCATTGTAGTTTCCTCATATGCAGTCTTGCATATGGAATTAGTAGAATGCAAGAGGCCATGAACCCCAGGTCTTGCAGGACTTTCCTTGCAGATAGCTGGGTCTTTGTGGCCAGTAGTTTGAAGTAGGTTCTCAAATAAATTTGCTTCTCTGGAGTGAGGAAAGCCATCTGGGAAGTTGAATTAAAGCTTGCTCCCAGGAATACATAAACGTAAAGAAAACTCACCTAGTACCCGGCCAACAAATGTGTACCCCAGTGAGTTCAAAAGTTTCTTTACGAATGTCAGATGTTTTAATAGCAATTCCTGGCTTTCTGCCTGAATCAGACAATTGTCCAAGTATGGGTACATTTGAAAACTTCTCTGCCTGCAAAATGCAATGACAGAAACTAGACACTTTGTGAATACCCTGAGCGCAGAAGATAAGCCAAAGGGAAATGCAGAGAACTGACAGTGCATGGAGCCTGCCCTGAAGCATAGTTATTTCCTGCAAGATTCCCTTATTGGAATGTGTAGGTAAGCTTCCTTTAAGTCTAAGGTTGCCAACCAGGCATCTTTGACTAGCATAGGAAGCAGTTGAAGTGTTAGCATTTTGAATTTTTACCAAAAAAGTAGTTTAGAATAGAGAGGTCCAGGACAGGATGCCAGGAGCTCTATTTTCTGGGTACCAGGAAAAGTCTTGAATAAAAACCTTGTCCCTTTTCTTCTGCTGGGACAGGTTGAATAGCCCCGATACTTAGAAGAGAGAGAAAGTACAGTTTTGTACCTACCATAAATGTAGATGTCCGATAGATATGGAACTGCAGTCCTTACATATGGTTTGTCCTGCCTCAGGCAGCCCTTCGGTCGGCCGGATTCCAAAGTCTGGGTCCGGCGTCGGCTGATGTCGCCTCCTCCCCGACGTCAGAGCGGCTGGGGTATATAAGCATCAGCCGACGCCATCTTCCTCAGTGTTTCTTGCCCCAGATGCCAGGTGCCCTCCAAGGAAGGCTAAATTTGGAAACTGGATAAAAAATTCCAGACATACACAACAGTAATAAACAGATACACCTAACAGATATCCCCAGCTAATTAGAAAGGAGGGAAGTGGACCCAATATACAGAGGGGTAAGAGGGAGGGAAAACCTGACTGCAGTTGCATATCTATCGGACATCTACATTTATGGTAGGTACAAAACTGTACTATGTCCTTCAAGAATGCAACTGCAGTCCTTACATATGGGTTGAATATCATAGCCAAGCTGGGGGTGGTAGGCTCTAAGATAAAGATGGTGTAGCTATAATGCCCTGCAGGACTGCCGAAGCAAAGCCTGCTCGGGATCTGGAATATAAAAAGGCAGGTTGCAGTGTTTGGAAAATGTATGCACGGAGCTCCATGTAGCAGCTTCTAGAATGTCCTTTGTAGCCACCCCTCTTAGAAAGGCTGTGGAGGTGGCTGCAGCTCTGGTGGAGTGTGGCCTGATATTGGCTGGCACACCCTTCCCATGGAAAGAATAATAGAATCTGATGCAATGTCCAATCCATTTTGAAATTGTTTGTTTGGAAATTGCCTTTCCTTGCACTCCAGCAGCGTATGTTACAAATAATTGGTCAGACTTTGTTGGCCTTTGTTCTGTCCAAGTAGTAGCGCAGCTGTCTGTGTATGTCCAAAGTGTGCAGCAGCTTTTCCCCTTTATTTTGAGGATTGGGGAAGAAGGTAGGCAGGTGAATTGCTTGGTTTAGACACCCCCTGGATATCACTTTTGGCATAAAAGAAGGATTGGTTCTTAAAGAAACTCTGTCCTGATGAAAAATGAGAAATGGAGGTAATGCCATGAGGGCCTGTATCTCCGATACTCTTCTTGCTGAGGTAATTGCCAACAGGAAAACTGTTTTCCAGGAGAGAAATTGCAATTCTGAAGATGTTGCTGGCTCAAAAGGAGGAAAAGTTAATTTTTCCAACACGAAGTTGAGATCCCATGCAGGCACTGGTGGTTTTCTGGGAGGTTTGATATTCTTTATCTCTCTTAGAAATTGTCTTAGCAAAGGATGTGAAAACACAGGTGGATCAGTGTTGTATTTTGCTGAAATTGCTGAAGCGTGTATTTTTATGGAAGAATAGGAAAGTCCATTATGCAGCATTTCTGCCAAGTATTCTAGTATCTGTGGGATGCTCATTACTGATGCATCCTGACCCTTGTTGGCATTCCAGATGTTGAATCTCTTCCATTTGGCTGTATAGGTTTTTCTGGTGGAAGGTCTGCGTGCTTCCAATAAGATCTGTTGAACTTCCTTGGAGAGAGAGATATGGGGAGAAATCATGGAACCCTCCAAGCTGTCAGCTGCAGAGTTTGCAGGTTGGGATGAACCGTCCTGTAATTGTGCTGTGTCAAAAGTAGAGGCCATTGAGGCAGGGGCCACAGCTTGGTGCAAGTTATGCTCCTTAGTAATGGGTACCAGTGCTGTCTTGGCCAATCTGGAGCTATTAAGATGCCTTTCGGTTGTTCTGCTTTGATCTTCAGTAACACCTTGGTCATTAATGGTAGAGGTGGGAATGCACAGATTGTTAGAGAGTTTCAGCTGAAGGAGAGCATCCATTTTCCAGGCTTGTGGATGGTGTGTCCTCGAGCAGAACTTTTTCAGATGATGATTGAGGTGTGAGGCAAAGAGATCTATGTCCGGCCTCCCCCATGCACGAGTTATTTGTGCAAAAATGTCTGGATGCAATATCCATTCGTGCGGGTCCAGGATGTTTCTGCTTAGACTGTCCGCCAGAACATTGTCCTTACCCGGAACAAACTGGGATTGTAGCTGTATGTTCAGTTTCAGGGACTTTTCCCAAAGAGTCATTGTTAGTCTGCAGAGGGGGTAAGAATGAGTACCTCCCTGTTTGTTTATGTACCACATAACAGTGGTGTTGTCCGTCTTTATTAGCAGTTGACCTTGTTGAAGATATTTTCCGAAGGCCTCGATTGCATGAATTACTGCCAACATCTCTTTTTGATTGATGTGTAGATGCACTTCCCGGGGGGTCCATTGCCCTTGAATGCATCTGCCCTCCATGTGCTCCCCCCATCCATGGTCTGAGGCTTCTGTTGTAATGGTTTGGCTTGTTTGAGGTTTGTTGAAAGGCATACCTTTGTTTAACTGGCTTGCTTGGGCCCACCACAAAAATTCCCTTTGTAGACATGGAATGAGTGGGATAATTGTTTCTAAATTGTGGCTGTGTTGAGACCATAAACTTTTTAGGTACCATTGTAGTTTTCTCATGTGTAGTCTTGCCAGTGGAATCAATAGGATGCAAGATGCCATGAAACCCAGGGCCTGCAGGATTTTCCTTGCAGTCATCTGGGTGAGCTTTGCTAGGCTTTTGAAGTAATCTGGTAATTGTTCTTGCTTCTCTTCTGTGAGGAAAGCCATTTGTGATGTTGTGTCTAGTTTGGCTCCTAGACAAATTATTTGTTGGGATGGCAGTAGTCTTGATTTTTGTATGTTGACTGTGTATCCCAAAGCCTGTAGTAAGTGAATGACATAATTCAAGTTTTTTGTCAAAGGCTTGTTTGCTGTCCGCTTGTATAAGGCAGTCGTCCAGGTAAAGGTATATTTGTATCCCCTGGAGTCTGCAGTGCGCAATTACTGATGCCAGGCATTTCGTGAACACTCTGGGCGTAGTAGATAAGCCAAAAGGCAATGCTGAGAATTGATAATGCTCTGACCCTGCAAGAAATCTGAGGTATCTTCTGCAACTGTGTCTGATTGGGACATGCAGGTATGCCTCCTTGAGGTCCAGAGTAACCAGCCAAGACCCCTTGCCCAGCATGGGAAGGAGTTGCTGTAGTGTCAGCATTTTGAATTTTGGCACAATGAGAAAAGTGTTTAGAGCGGACAAGTCCAGTATAGGTCTCCATTGCTTTTCTTGGAACAAGGAACAGTCTTGAGTAGAATCCCTGGCCTTGTTCCTGAGGAGGAACCTTTTCTATTGCTTTGATTTGTAGCAGCTTTGAAACTTTTACGAGTGCCTCTGCCCTTTGATTTTGTGGCAGGTTTGGCATGCCTTGTCTTGTTGGTAAAGTATGGAAGTGGAACCTGTAGCCTTGGTCTATTATGTCCAGAATCCATTTGTCCCTTGTTAAAACGTGCCAATTTTTTGAAAATAAGGATAATTTTCCACCTAAAGGTGCTTCTCTTTGAGCCTTGGTCGGCGGTGTCAGAGTCAAGTCATTGTGATTGTCCCTGTGGAGCAGTTGAAGTCCCTGCGCCACTTCTCTGATTAGTCGGTTGCCATTGGCATCCCCTATAGGAGCCTCGGTATTGCCCTCTCCCTCGGGCACGCCTGTTTTTTCCCCTTTGGAACTTGTCAGTGTCTGGAAAGGACCAATTCTTCGAAGGCCAATTCCTGCTGAACCTTGGTGGCTGAACCTGGAGGAAATCTTTGACTGTTTGCACTGATTTAGCCTTTTCCTCAATTGATGTCAACACATCCTGAGCATTAGCACCAAATAGCTTGTGTTTTTCCAGAGGTGCATCTAGAAGCTTTACTTTAACATGATCTGGCAATGCCTGTTCTTTCAACCAAGCATGTCTACATATGACGGCCCCTGTCATAGCTGCCCTACATGAAGCTTCCAATGCATCATAACCACACTGAAGGAAATGATTGTTAACCTGCTGTGTATTATGAACCAAATCCTGCAAGGCCTTTCTATCTAAAGGCTCAGGAGAGGCTAACGTTTTCTGCAAATCATCCATCAAGAAATCCTGATACTGAAACATATGAAAAAGGCAATTAAGGGCCCTCATGGCAAGGGTGGTTGAGGTATAAACTTTTTTGCCCCACCTCTCCAGGGACCTAGATTCCCTGTCTGCGGGCAAAGGATTTTTGGCCGTGGAAGTGGCCACCCCTTTGGGCCCCTGGGAAATAGTTTCTAGATCAACAGAATGGGCCTTAAAGAGATGAGTTTCAGGAACCCTGTAATATCTGTCTGGCTTGACAGGAGCAGGAGGGAGAGAAACAGGAGAAGCACTCGAATCTGAGTACACATCATCCAATACATCTAACACTGGAGGGATAGCTAAAGGCCTGTGCTGGGGAAGCTTAAGGAAGATACGAAGCAGTTTCCTGGAGTCGGAAAATTCCTGGCCCTGCCACTGAAAATGCTCTCTCATGGAGTGGAGAATTTCCCCAAAAGAAATATCCTCAGGAGGAGAGGCAGAAGGAATAGATTCTGCAGTATCAGAATCCTCGTAGGCCTGGAAGGACTCTTCTTGGGTATCCGAGTGATCAGAGTCACCAGAGGCTTCATCTGAGGAAAGGGTGTCTTGTCTGCTCAACCCTGGGCCTTTTGTCTGAAGGCGGCTGAGAACCTCTGTCAGGATGGGCCTGGGAACCTCTGATTAAGGAAATTAGATCTGCAGCTCAAGTCATGATCTGTTTATCAGAAGTGGGACCCTGAGGAAAAGATTTAAGAGGGTGAGACTTAGCCTGGCTGGCAGCCTTAGCACATGTGTAGGCCTTGATTGACATGGACACCGGAGGCCTAGCTGCCCCACGTGCTGGAGTAACTTTGTCCACCGGTATGGTCTCAGGCAAATCTTGGGCTTCGGTTTCTGGAGGAAAATCAACAACCGGCACCGGCGTAGGCCCTGGGGCCGAAGTGAACGATAAAGCGGTGTCGGTCTGGAGCGGTGGAATAAACGCCTCAGAAGAGACCAATGCACTCGCGGTAGGTTTCGGCATGGTGTCGGTGGAAGTCGCGGGCAGAGAATGTCGGTCCCGGTCCTTCCATTTTTTGGAAATATGTGTAGTCTGTTGTTCCGACGGCATGATATAGGAGTATTTTTCGCCAAAAAAGTCTTCAGCAAATTCTGCCCGGCGCCTGAGTGTGCGCTTATTGAAGCAAGCACAGGCAGCACAGGCAGAGACGTTGCGGTATGGGCCAAGGCAGGGAAGGCAGTAAGAATGGAAGTCCTTATGAGGTATTTGTTTACTACAAGACAAACAGTTATTAACTTTTGCAGTTTTATCTGACATCGGCTGAGGCAAGAAAAGGTTCCCCAACGGGGTACTTAGCTTTTTGATGACTTCGGAACTGAAAACACAGGATCTGGCCGACCGGCACTTGCGAACTGCTTCTGCTTTGGGCACCGCGCGGCAAGAAAGACCGAGGAAGATGGCATTGGCTGATGCTTATATACCCCAGCCGCTCTGACGTCGGGGAGGGGGTGACATCAGCTGACGCCGGACCCAGACTTTGGAATCCGGCCGACCGAAGGGCTGCCTGAGGCAGGACAACCCAAATGTAAGGACTGCAGTTGCATTCTTGAAGGACATCCTGCTGATGAGCCTCTACCCACTGATTTGGGGGTAGGTCTGGCCAACCGTTTGAGTTGGGAAGGGTGTGGAAGTGGAATCTGTATCCTTGGGAAACTATATTCAAAACCCATTTGTCCAGTTTTTTGCATGTAGGACAAGCATTCCTCTAAGGGAGCTGGCAGCTGAGCAGAGCTTGGAAGGGTTAAGGTTAAGTCATTGTGCCATTTTCTAGTAGGGGGGTGTCTTACTTTGCTTTGGAAGCAGGAGCCCACAACTGCTTAGGCCTGTGCGTAGCCTAAGACTGTAACCTAGGTGGTCTGCTGTTCCTGGGTTTGGACTGAGAAGGCCTAGAAGAGACTGGAAAAGGACCAATTCTTTGAAGGCCAATGTCTACTAAATCTGGGAGGCTGTGCTTGTAGGAAATCTAACAGTATACATAGCTTTAGCTTTTTCCTCCATCTTTTTGAGTACTTCTGCTTTGTTGCCAAACAGGCGGTCTTGGTTTAAGGGAGAATCCAGTAATTTAGCTTTAACATGATCTGGCAGGTTTTGCTCCTTAAGCCAAGCATGCCTTCAAAGTACAGAACCAGTGACAGCAGCCATGCAAGATGCTTCTAAAGAATCAAAATCACATTGCAAAGTATGTTTACCAAGCTTGTTCAGCAGAATGCATTAAATCCTGTAAATCTTTGTGTTCAGCACAGGTCAGGAATTAACATCATTTTGTTTAATTAGTCGCATAATATGCTGCTGGTACTTTAACATATGAAACTGGCAATTTAAAGACCTAATGGCCAAAGTAGCAGAAGTGTATACCTTCTTACCCAATCTGTCCAATGCTCTAGAATCTCCATCAGAAGCGGTATGATTTTTGGCAGTTGTAGCCTTAATGCCCTCTGAACCTTGGGAAATTGTCTCTGGATCTGCAGTAGGATTCTTGAAAAGGAACTTCTGAGAGTCAGGTACTCTAATACCTGTCAGGTTTCCTGGGAGCTGGAGGTAAAGTGCCTGGGGACAGGCTAGATTCTAAGAAATCATCATCTACAATGTCCAGAACAGGGGGGATAGCTAAAAGCCTGTGTTGAGGAAGGAGTAAGAATTCCCCTAAGCCTCTTTTTGGAATCAGAGTAATCCTGGCTTTCCCAGCAGAAATGCTCCCTAAGAGTGTGCAAGGTTTAACCAAAAGAAAAATCTTCTGGAGGGGAAGCAGAGAGAATGGAATCCTCTGCATCAGAATCCTCATAGGTAGAGAAGGGCAAATCCTAGTAAATCAGGAGAAACATAAATATCAGAAACCTGATCAGAAGAATCAGAGTGAAAATCAGTTCTAGGTCTCAGAGGGGAAAGGCTGGCTTCCCCCAATTAAAATAATAAGGTCTTCAGCCATTCCAAGCATTTGTTTTTTAGGCATATGGGCCTGACCATGCGGTTTGGAAGTCTGTTTTCTAGGCATGGGTCGTGATTTAGGCCTCGATGAAGAAGATGGCGGTTTAAAATGCAAGTCTATAGGCCTGAATACACCCTCAGAAGCCGGTGCCTGCACAGCAGCTCCGGACCCATCCAAGGAAGAGACATCCGCAGGTTCCATAGTCGAAGAAGCATCTTGCGGCATACCGGACTCCAAATGGGTCTCAATAGAGGCCTGCAAATCTGACGTAGCAGGCATCAGGGGCTGTGAAAGTACCTGAGTATTGGCGACTAGCTTAACTGAAGCGTCGTCGGCAGGTTTGGACCTATGCAGTCCGTCTCTGTCTTTATCCTTAAGTTTTTTACGTTAAAAAGAGTACCAAAATAATTTGCAGCAAAAATAGTCTGATGATGAATAGTTCGGGGGTTGAATAAGGCACAAAACCGACAGAGACTTACGTTGGGGTCTGGGCCAAAGCAAGGAATGCAGTATGAATGAAAATCTTTGAGGTATTTGCTTTCTACAGGTAATACAACTGTTAACTTTTACTGACATCGGTTAAGAGCAAGAAAAAGGATCCCCAACGGGGTACTTAGCTTTTTTGAAGATTTCGGTTCTGAAACTCAAAAACGAAAAATTCAGGAGTCGGCCGACTGGCACTTGCGAACTGCTTCTGCTTCGGGCACCGCTTGGCAAGGAAGACTGATGTAATGGTGTCGGCAGCATGTTTTATACCCCTGATGTCATGGAAGAAGAGAAAGCATCTGACGCAGGGATCCAAGACTTTGGTATTCAGACCAGCTGAGGGCTACCTGCAGGCAGATAACCCAAATGTAATGACTACAACAGTGAAACATGAAGAACATCTCAAGTGTGAGGACTGCAACAGTGCAACACGAAGCACATCCTCTTGCTCTAGAGGCGATGCTTTTGCTAATTAAGTGTGCTACGTACAAGGCCTTCTTTACTACAGTACACACATGGTGTCTAAAGAAAAGGTCAGCAGTCTACTTGTGATCCCAGATCCCTTACCACTTTGTAGGTACATTGGGTATCATTAGACAGTGTGAAGGAACAATGTTTTTACCAATGGGAATGATGATGCTTTTCTTTGCATTTAGTTTGACACTGACTAAGACACTAGTTGTTTGTCTGTGCAAGACCCTCCTGAAGTACACTGACAATTTGGGAATTCAAAATTTGCACCAAGTTTGCAGTCATCCACAAATTGTTAGCCACACCCCCTTACTTTTGGCCTGAACTTCTGAGAAGTATACACCAAACAGTGGGATGCCGAGCACTAACCCTTGTGGCACCCCACTGGTGACAGATCGGCTGGTTAATGTGGAGTCACCCACTTTGATAATGTGTGACTGGTTTGTGAGCCAGCTAGCAACCTATCTTACAACAAACAGATTTGCATTAGGCATGCTAAGTTTACTGGTAATGACTGTGTGGGGGGACCGTGTCCAAGGCCTTAGCCAAGCCTAGGTGTACAGCGTATACAGATTTCTCCTCATCACTGGCCCTGGTCACATTTTCAAATAAATCCACCAGGTTTAACATGCAGGATCTGCTCTTATAAAGCTGAATTGGGTCAGATCCAGAATTTGGAGGATGCCTATATCTTTATTTCAGGTCCATGATATGTTCCATGGACTCACAGATGACACTAGTCAAACTTATGGGTCTATAATTCCCTGGATCTGTTGCTAAGCCACTTTTGTGGATGGGAACAGCTACTGCTGTTCTCCATTCTGCAGGAATAAAAGTCTTTGATTAGGTTGTGACCGAATAGGGTACTTAATAGTGATGCTAGTTTGTTTAAAAGACAAACTGGGATGCTATATGGTTCTCACAGAGGCTGTATTTTTTGCCTCAGGCAAGGTTTTAATGACATGCTCCTCTGATATATAGGAAGGGGGGAAGTTGTGGGTAAAGTTTGTGATGCGTTTGGAAGGAATAAAGGAGTGAAAGTTTTGCGAAATATATCCACCAAAAGGTTTGCTATCTCTGCGGGATCAGTACGTGTGACACCACCGATGACCACTTTGGCACATGTCTCAGTTTTACCTTTCAGGCTGTGTAAGTAGCTGTAAAAGGCCTTATGGTTATCCTCGACTGTGACTGCCAAGTTTCTCAAAGTTACCCTTAGAGGATTTGACAAGTCTTATTTGCCTGTTGAGGCAAAGATGGATGCTTTTCCATTGTTGGGGCATCGCCTTAGTTTTTGTAGATAGTAACTTTTTGCATTTGTTGTACAGTTTTGTTGATGCTGGATGTCCACCAGGGCAGCTTGTTTTTACTTGCAGCTCTGGCTCCGATTCTCTCTGGAACAGCGAAGTCTATACACTTATGCAAGTGGCTGTACATGGCTTTAGTGTAAGCTCTGGTGTAGTTACCGCTTCCAGCTCGGGGTGCGGTTTGGAATGTATTTATAACTTCCCCTAGAAAGTTACAGTTTGCCTTGTTGAAGTTTTTTAGTCGGACTTTGCCCTTTGTGAGCTCTGTGTTAATGGCAGTTTGAAGGTTAATGATTTGTGGTCAGATTTAACTAGAGGGTCTGACAGTTGTGGTGGTGCACTTATTTGTCAGGTTAGTGAGGACCAGATCTAGTACGTTTGTTCCTCTTGTTGGGGATTGAACAATTTGTTCCAGGGCATTTGAGTTGAAGTCAAGACACTTTTGTGCTAGTGAGTTAGGACTAGAGTAGGTTTCCCAGTTTATAGTGGGATAATTGAAATCCCCCATAATCAGAGTGTTTGGCAATATATGGACTGATTCCATTTTGGTCAAGTAGGTCTCGTGCATGTCATGATCAATGGAGGGGGATCTATAAAGTACAGTTGTGTATACTTACCATAAATGTAGATCTTAGACTGTATTCACTGTTGCAGTCATCACATTTGGGTTATCCCTGCCAGGGTAGCCATCGGCCGACCCATATACCAGAGACTTGGTACTTCTGCGTCGGCTGCCGTCACTTAAAGACTGACGTCAGGAGTACAAAGTAAGGCAGCCGACGCCATTACATCCGTTTTTCTTGCCGTAACCTGTCAGGAGCCCCCAAAATAGGAGGCCAGGTTCTGGTGGAAGAGCCCCACCAGTGGAAAATAAATACCAATATGTCCCTTGTAAGGAGAGGAGAACAAAAGGAAAGAATGGTAATAAAAGAGAAAGAGAATAAGGGGGGTGGAGGGAGGGAAACCAGGACTGCAACAGTGAACACAAACATCGACATTTATGGTAAGTGTAAACAACTGTACTATGTTTTTCGTGTTTCACTGTTGCAGTCATCACATATGGGTAGATTCCTGAAGCTAAGGATGGGAGGAGGCAATTAGATATTAGGACCAGCTATAAGGCTCTGCAAGACTGCAGTAGCAAAGCCAGCTCTGGCTTTAGAGAAAATTGGCAAGTAGTAATGCTTGGTGAAGGTATGTACAGAACTCCAGGTAGCAGCTTCTAGGATGTCTCTGGTAGGGACACCTCTGAGAAAGCCTGTAGAGGTAGATGCAGCCCTGGTGGAATGAGGTCTTATCCCCTGTGGGGTACGTTTTCCATGGTGCTTATAGCAGAAATTAATGCAATGGCCTATCTACTTAGAAATGGTTTGCTTTGAAATGGCCTTCCTCTCTGCCCCTGCAGCAAATGCAACTAGCAGCTGTTAAGATTTCCTGAGAGGTTTAGTCCTGTACAAGTAAAATCTAAGTTGTCTGTGCACATCTAAAAAGTGCAGCATTTGTTCCCCTTTGTACTGTGGATTAGAAAAGAAGGCTGGCAAATGAATGTACTGATTAAGGGCCACATTGGATACCACTTTGGGCATAAAGGAAGGATTGGTACTGAGGGACACCCTGTCTGCATAAAAGATGAAAAGCTCCAATGCCATGAGGGCCTGTAATGCAGACACCCTTCTTGCTGAATTGATTGCTAGAAGGAAGGCTGTCTTACAAGAAAGGAATTTCAACTCTGCACTTGCAGCTGGCTCAAAGGGAGGTAGCGTGAGCTTTTCCAATGCAAAGTTGAGGTCCCAGTTTGGAGTAGGGGCTCTCTTGGGTGGTCTTATGTTTTTGGCCCCTCTGAGGAATTGTTTCAGCAGTGCATGAGAGAAGAGGGGTGGGCTCAGTATTATAATGTTCTGAAATGGCAGAGGCATGAATTTTGATGGAAGTAAAGGAAAGGCCCTTGTGAAGCATCTCAGTTAAGTACTGAAGAATATGCAGTAAATTGGGCACTGTTCTGCCCACCCCCTGAGTTTGGCTCCAGGAACAGAATCTTTTCCATTTTTCAGCACAGGATTTTCTAGTACTAGGTCTCCTTGCCTCCAGAATGACTTGCTTACTGAGGGATGGTAACTGAGAGATCAGGTAATTAGCCAGGCCACAAGGTTCACGGTTTGAAGCTGTGGGTGCAGGATCTGGCCCACCTGCTAGGACGGCAGGGCAGGGATCTGAGACAGGTACCATGGCTCCAGCAGTGACACACTGCACAAGAGGGGGTACCAGTGTTGGCCTGGTCAGTCTGGTGCAGTCAGTATTGTCCTTGGTTTGTCCTGTTTGATCTTTAGTAGCGCTTTGGAGAGGAGAGGCAGAGAGGGAAAGGCAAAAACTGGTGAAGGACAGGGCATCCACTTTCCAAGCTTGTCTGTGGGAAGTCCTTGGGAAGAATTTGTCCAAATGGTAGTTCTGACGGGAGGCAAACAGGTCTATCTCTGGACCCCCCCCCCCATTTGTTTCTCAAGAGGTTGAATATTTTTGGTTCCAGTTTCCACTCCTGTGGGTCCATGAGATTTCTGCTTAGGTCATCTGCCAGTGTATTTAGCTTGCCTGGCAGGAACAGAGCATGTAGGTGCACTTGGTAACTCAAGGCAGAGAGGGTATGAGTGGTTTCCACCCTGCTTAAGTACCACATAACAGTGGTGTTGTCCTTCTTTGCCAACAATTGTCCTGGAAGAATACGATCCTTGAAGGCTGTCAGAGAATTCTGTACAGCTAACATTTCTTTTTGATTGATATGCAGAGGTGCATTTGACTCGGGTTACATTTGCCCTGAATGCACTGCCCTGCGAAGTGAGCCCCCCCATGCACAGTCTGATTCATCTGTTATTAGGGTTTGGGCGGCAGGGGGTAGAGTGAATGACAGTCCCTTGTTTTGGTGGCAGGCCTCTGCCCACCAAAGGAACTCTATCTTTAGGCAAGGTATGATAGGAATCATTGATTCTAAGTCCTGAGTATGTTGATAACATAGGCTTTTTAGATACCATTGTAGTTTCCTCATATGCAGTCTTGCATATGGAATTAGTAGAATGCAAGAGGGCATGAACCCCAGGGCTTGCAGTATTTTCCTTGCAGATAGCTGGATCACTGTGGCCAGTAGTTTGAAGTAGGCTGTCAAATGAACTTGTTTTTCTAGCGTGAGGTAGGCCATCTGGGAAGTTGTACTCAAGCTTGCTCCCAGGAATAAAATTTGTTGGCAAGGTACTAGATGCGACTTCTTTTCGTTTATGGTGTACCCCAGAGAGGTTAGCAAATTCTGTACAAACGCCAGATGATTCAATAGTATGTCCTGGCTTTCTGCCTGAATTAGACAATTGTCCAGGTATGGATATTTCTTTGCCTGCAAAATGCAACAACTGGAGCTAGGTACTTTGTGAATATCCTGGGCGGAGTAAATAAGCCAAAGGCCAGTGCAGAGTACTGATAGTGCATGTAGGCTGCTTTGAAGCGTAGGTATCTTCTGCAAGATTCCCTTATTGGGAAGTGAGGTAGGCTTCCTTTAAACCCAGTGTCGCCAACCAGGCATCACTGCCCAGCATAGGAAGCAGTTGAAGAGTTAGCATGTGTTTAGGATAGAGAGGTCCAGGATAGGACGCCAGGAGTTGTCTTTTCTGGGCACCAGTAAAAGTCTTGAGTAGAAACCTTGCCCCCTTTCCTCTTCTGGAACAGGTCGAATAGCCTTGATGCTTAGAGAGAATTTGCTTTTGAGCCTCTGCCCACTGATTTGGGGGTAGTTCTGGCCAACCGTTTGGGGATGGGAAGGAGTGGAAGTGGAATCTGTATCCTTGGTAAACTATATTTAAAACCCATTTGTCCTGGGTAATGAGTTCCCAATTTTTTGCCTGCAGGGCAGTCCCCCCCCCCCCCCCCCTAAAAGAACAGTCAGTTGTACAGGGCTTTGAAGATTTAAAATTAAGTAATTGAGACAGTTTACCATAGAGGGGAGTCTTACCACTCCCTGCTTTGGAAGTGGGAGCCCCGCCACTGCTTAGTCCTGTGAGTACCTTGGGACTGAAGCCTGGGCGTTCTGCTGGTTCTGTGTTTGGACTGAGAATGCCTGGAAGAGGCAGGAAAGGACCAATTTTTAGAGGGCCAATGCCTACTAAATCTGAGAGGCTGTACTTGCAGGAATAACAGCTTGCATAGATTTAGCTTTTTCCTCCATCTTTTAAGTACTACTACTGCTTTGTTGCCAAACAGGCGGTTTTGGTTTAAGGGAGCATCCAGCAATTTAGCTTTAACACGATCTGGCAAAGATTGCTCCTTAAGTCAAGCATGCCTTTTAAGTACAGACCCAGTAACAGCGGCCCTGCAAGATGTCTCTAGTGAATCAAAACCACATTGCAAAATAGGTTTCCCAACTTGTTCAGCAGAATGCATTAAATCCTGTAAATCTTTATTTTCAGCACAGTCAGGAATCATCATTTTCTGTTTAAGCAACCCGATAATATGCTTATAATTTAACATATGAAACTGGCAGTTTAAGGCCCTAATAGCCAAGGTTGCAGAAGTGGTTATTACCCCATCTATCCAGCTTCCTGTAATCTCTATCAAAGGGGGTAGGATTTTTGGCAGTAGTAGCCTTAATGCCCTTGGGTCCCTGTGAAATGGTCTCAGGATCCACAGTAGAGGAACTTGTGAGAGTCAGAAACCCTGCAATATCCATCAGGTTTTCTGGGAGCAGGAGGTAGAGTCAGGTGCCAAGCTAGATTCCGAGAAGGCATCGACAACAATGTCCAGTACAAGGGGGATAGCTAAAGACGACCTGTGTTGGGGTAGGAGAAAGAAATCTCTAAGCCTCTTTTTAGAGAATCAGAGTAATCTTGGCTTTCCCAGCAAAAATGCTCCGTAAGAGTATGCAAGGTTTCACCAAACAAGAAATCCTCTGGAGGAGAAGCAGAGGGAATAGAGTCCTCTGCATCGGAATCCTCATAGGTATATAAGGGTAAATCCTGGTCATCAGAGGAAACAGAAATTTCAGAATCCTGATCAGAAGAATCATAAGGAAACTCGGTCCTAGGTCTCTTAGAGGGGGGGGAAGGGTGGCTTCCCCTGATTAGAGTAATAACATCTTCAGCCATTCTTATCATTTGGTTTTTTTAGGCATAGAGGCCTGACCAAGCGGTCTGGGCATCTGTTTTCTAGGCATGGATCGAGTTTTCAGCCTTGAAGAAGATGGCATCGGTTTAATATGCAAGTAAGTAGGCCTGAATACACCCTCAGAAGCCGGTGCCTGCACAGCGGCTCCGGACCCATCCAAGGTAGAGACATCCGCAGGTTCCACAGCTGAAGCATCTTGCAGCACAATGGACTCCGAATGGGTCTCAGTAGAGGCCTGCGAATCTGAAGTAGCATTTATCAGGGTCTGCGAAAGCGCCTCACTGAGTACTGGCAACTAGCTTAGGAGAAGCGTCGTCGGCAGCTTTGGACCTATGCGGTCTGTCTCTATCTTTGCTTCTTTTCCTAATGTCGGTAGTCGGGTGGCTTACCGAAGCCATATCTGGATAATTGAACAGAGTACCAAAATATTTAGAAGCGTAAATAAACAGATGACGAATAGCTCATTGTTTAAATAAGGCACAAAACAGACAGCAAGGTACGTCGTAGTCAGGGCCTAAGCAAGGAATGCAGTACAAATGAAAATATTATGAGATATTATTTGCTTTCCACAAGAAATACAATTATTAACTTTTACTGACATCGGTTTAGAGCAAGAAAAAGTTTCGCCAGCGGGGTACTTCGCTTAGTTGAAGACTTCAGTTCTGAAACTGAGTCAGCCGACTGGCACTTGCCAACTGCTTCTGCTTAGGGCACTGCACGGCAAGAAAGACTGGGGCAAGAAAAACTGATGTAATGGCGTCGGCTGCATGCTTTATACCCCTGACTACCTGACATCATGGAAGATGAGACAGCAACCGACCCAAGACTTTGATAATCAGGCCAACTAAGGACTACTGCAAGCAGATAACCCCAAATTTACTGACTACAACAGTGAAACACAAAGAACATCTTCTGAGGCACAGAAGTAGTAACCTTCACAGGAGCTAGCTAGCTTGACACTCAACCTTAGGAGGAAGGGGTGACTGCCTGCAAACAAAAGTGGACTTACTGGAGTAATTTCTCTGAAATTGAGGCACAAGAGAAAACACATATTTAAGTTCCTGTAACGTCCTGCCAATGTCCTGAAGCGATTTAAAACATGTCAGTAACAGCTTCGGTTATCAAGACGGGGCATCCATCAACTTGACCTTAATATCAGGCAAAGGTTGAAGTTGAAGGCAGGAACATCTCATCACAGTCCCAAAGCAGCAGTCCTAGAAGAAGCATCTACTGCATCATAACTAAACTTGATGGAATGACAAGCCACCTGGGAGAAAGTCCCTAATGGGGTAAGGGCAGAAGGTTTACCCTCAGAGTCTGGAAGATCAGAAATAACATGACAGGCCTGGGATAGATGGCCAAATACCTGTACATACGGGTCCGATAATTAACAACCCTACAAGTCAAGGTAGCAGTGGTAGAAACCTTATCTAGCCTTTCCATGGTCCCGCCATCTTTATCAAGTGTAGCAACTTGGGAGAAGGAAGCAATTAACAGGGGTTATCAGAAACTAGACACCACTGAGAGGTCAGCAGGAGGACACTTACACAAAAATATATTCTATAAGGTGCCAGAGAACTGTACATGAGGTTTCTTGGGAGCAGGGGACCAAGTCTGGAGCCATAGAAGCACAGGAAAATGCATCCAACAAAGCAGCCAGAAAGTAGTTTTGTACCTACTATAAATGTAGATGTTAGAGTGTATACCCTGCTGCAGTCATCACACTTGGGTTTATCCTTCCGTCAGGTGGTCCCGCAGTCGGCCCGAATTCCAAAGTCTTGGTCCGGCGTCAGTTGCTGTCGCTTCTTCCCTGATGTCAGTGCGCCAGAGGTATACGAGAGGCATCCGACGCCATTTTCTTCCGTTTTTCTTGCCCCAGATGTCAGGTGCCCCCCCCCCCCTCTCCCCAATGGTGGTCAGCATAAACAAAAAATCCCTCCAGCTAAAAGCAAATACACAACAAAGGTTGTAACAGATTTTAAGGTATAGAAAGGTCTTAGTTAGGTCAAAGGGGATGGAGGGAGGGTAACCTGGACTGCAGCAGGGTATACACTAACATCTACATTTATGGTAGGTACAAAACTGTACTATGTTCATCGTGTTACCCTGCTGCAGTCATCACACTTGGGTAGAATCCCAAAGCTAAGGATGGGAGGTGGAGTCAAACAGGGTTAGAGGAGGCTAGAAGGCCCTGCAAAACTGCAGTGGTGAAGCCAGCTGTAGTCTTAGAGTAAAGTGGTAAGTGGTAATGTTTGGTGAAGGTGTGTACTGAAGTCCAAGTTGCAGCTTCCAGAATATCCTTGGTTGGCACCCCCCTGAGGAAGGCTGTAGATATAGCTGCTGCCCTGGTAGAGTGAGGCCTTATGTTAGCAGGAACTGGTTTTCCATGGTGGGTGTAGCAAAAACGTATGCAATGTCCTATCCATTTGGAAATGGTCTGCTTTGAGATGGCCTTTCCTTGTGATGCTGTAGCATAGGATACAAAAAGCTGGTCAGATTTTCTGAAAACCTTAGTTTTATCCAAGTAGTAACGTAGCTGCCTGTGAATGTCCAAGGAACGTAGAAGTCTTTCTCCTTTGTTCTGTGGATTTGGAAAGAAGGTGGGCAAATTGATGGTTTGATTTAGAGCCACACTGGATACCACCTTAGGCATAAAGGAGGGGTCAGTTCGTAGAGAAACTCTGTCTTGATGAAAAATGAGGAAAGGCTCTACTGCCATTAGTGCCTGAAGCTCTGAAACTTCTCGCTGAAGTAATTGCTAGCAGCAGGGCAGTCTTCCATCATATAGACTTTAAGTCAGCTGAAAAAGCTGGCTCAAAGGGAGGTAGCGTAAGTTTTTCCAGAACAAAGTTGAGGTCCCAAGTAGGTGTTGGTGCTGTCCTGGGAGGTCTAATGTTTTTGGCCCCTCTGAGAAATTGCCTTAGGAGTGGATGTGAAAATAAGGGAGGATCCATGTTGTAGTGAGCTGAAATAGCTGAGGCGTGGATTTTAATAGATGAAAAAGAAAGCCCTTTGTGTAACATCTCAGTTAAAGATAGCAGAATCTGAGGTATGTCAGGCTAAAGGGTATTTTGGCCTTTAGCTTGGTTCCAGGCGCAAAACCTTTTCCATTTGTCCGAGTAGGCCTTCCTGGTGCTGGGCCTCCTGGCCTCCAAAATAACATCCATAACAGCTTGAGAGAGAGGAGCTGGCTGGTTGCTTAGATGATTTGCCATGCAGCCAAGTTTAAGGTTTTGAGCTGGCTGTGTAGAATGTCTTGCTGTGTGAGCAGATGGGTAATTTGTGGTAGAATCCATGGTGGGCCCTGGGCCACATTCCTTAATAGTGGGTACCAGTGCTGGCGTGGCCAGTCTGGGGCAATGAGTATCATTCGGGGTCTCTCCATCCTGACTTTCACCAGCACCTTTGTGAGAAGGGGCAATGGAGAAAAGGCATATACTGTCAGCATTTTCCAACTGAATGAGAGTGCGTCCACTTTCCAAGCTTAATGGTGAAAAGTCCTTGTGCAAAATTTTGTTAGTTGATAGTTTTGGGGGCTGGCAAACAGGTCTATGCCTGGGAGCCCCCATTTTTGACTTATCACTGCAAATACTTGTGGATCCAGTTTCCACTCATGGGGATCCATGATGTTCCTGCTTAGGTCGTCTGCCAATGTGTTCTTTTTTCCTGGCAGGAATTGAGCTTGTAATTGAACTTGGTAAGCCAGTGCTGTGTTCCAAAAGGTCATTGCATGCATGCATAGAGGATAGGAGTGTGTACCACCTTGCTCGTTTATGTACCACATTACTGTGGTGGTGGTGTCCGTCCTTATGATAAGCTGTCCTGGATGTAACAGGTCTTTGAAGGCTGTCAGAGCATTTTGTACAGCTAGCATTTCTTTGATTGATGTGCAGATTCCTTTGATCTGCAGTCCATATGGCTTGAATGCACCGTCCTCCCATGTGTGCCCCCCAGGCATAGTCCGATGCATCTGTTGTCATAGTTTGCCTGGCTGGGGGTAAGGTGAAAGGCTGACACCTGTTGAGGTGACATGCCTGTGACCACCACAGAAACTCCTGTTGAAGGCAGGGAATGAGAGGTATCATTGTTTCCAAGCTGTGGCTGTGTTGAGTCCATACGCTTTTTTGGTACCATTGTAATTTCCTCATATGCAGTTTTGCAAATGGTATTAGTAGTATGCAAGATGCCATGAAGCCCAAGGATGCAGAATTTTTCTTGCAGGGAGTTGGGTCTTTGTTGCCATTGCTCTGAAGTATTGAGTCAATTGTAGTTGTTTGTCTGGCGTCAGATAAGCCATCTGGGCCGTTGTATTCAAGCTGGCACCCAGGAATGTCAGTTTGTGAGGGCACTAGTTTTAATTTCTTTTCGTTTACTGTGCACCCTAGGCAACTTAGGTGTTTTACAAAAGCCAGGTGTTGCAAGAGAATGTCCTTGCTTTCTGCTTGGATGACGCAGTCATCCAGGTATGGGTATATTTGAATTCCTCTTTGTCTGCAGTATGCAATTACTGGTGCCAGGCATTTTGTGAAAACCCTGGGCGCAGTAGATAAGCCAAAGGGCAGTGCAGAGAATTGGTAATGGGTTGAACCTGCAATGAAATGGAGGTATCTTCTGCAATTTTGTCTGATAGGGACATGCAGGTATGCCTCCTTGAGGTCCAACGTTACTAGCCAAGTTTTCTTGTCCAACATGGGAAGAAGCTGCTGTAGTGTTAGCATCTTGAATTTGGGTACTTGCAAGAAGGTGTTTAAAACTTAAAGGTCCAGAATGGGTCTCCAAGCATTGTCCTTTCTGGGGACTAGAAAGAGCCTTGAGTAAAATCCTTGGCCTTGCTCCTGTGTAGGTACCAGTTGAATGGCTCTCATGTCCATGACAGCTGTAATTTGTTTTTGTGCCTCTGCCCATTGATTTTGTGGCAGGTTTGGAATTCCTTTTATCCTTGGCAAGGTGTGGAAATGGAATCTGTATCCTTGTGAGATAATGTCTAGGACCCATTTGTCCTTTGTGACGATGCGCCAGTTATCTGCAAAAAGTGCTAATTTTCCTCCCAAGGGAGCTGCCAAGAGGGCTTTGCTTGCCATTTTGAGGTTTAAGTCATTGTGTTTGTCTTCTAGTAGTTTGGGGCCTATCTTCTCCTCCCTTCGGTGTTGCAGTGCCCCATTGGCGAGGTTTGTAAGGGATTTGTGCTTGTCCTCTGCCCCTTGGGCGCCTGTATTTACCCCTCTGTGGTCTGTCAGAAGCTGGAAAGGACCAATTTTTTGTTGGCCAATTTCTGCTGAAGCGTGGGGGCTGTACCTGTAAGAAATCTTTGACTGTCTGCATAGATTTTGCCTTATCCTCCATTTTCTTTAAAACCTCCTCTGCTTTAACCCCAAATAAGACCTGCTGCTTTAAGGGTGCATCTAGTAACTTTGCTTTAACATGATCAGGCATAGATTGTTCCTTTAACCAAGCATGCCTACGTATAACAGACCCAGTAACAGCTGCTCTAGAGGAATCCTCCAAGGCATCAAAACCACATTGTAAATTATGTTTGCCCACCTGTTAAAACTGCATGCAACAGATCCTGCATTTCCCTGAATTCAGTCTGTTGAGGGTGCGTGCCCATCTTTTGTTTTATTTGAGACATTAGGAATTGCTGGTATTTAAGCATGTGAAATTGACAATTTAGTGCTCTCATAGCTAGAGTAGCTGAGGTGTAGACCTTCTTCCCCCACCTATCTAGTGCTCTGGAGTCCCTTTCAGAGGGTACAGGATTTTTAGCCATAGAAGCCTTAGCCCCTTTGGGACCCTGGGAGATGGTCTCTGGATCAGCAACAGGGTTTTTGTATAGGAATTTGTGCGAGTCAGGCACTCTATTAGTATCTATCTGGTTTGGCTGGAGCAGGAGGCAGAGAATCTGGATTTAGACTAGATTCTAAGAGAACATCATCCACAATGTCTAAAATTGGGGGGATAGCAAGTGGTCTGTGCTGGGGGAGTAAAAGAAACTCTGAGCCTTTTCTTTGAGTCAGAGTAGTCCTGACCTTCCCAGTGGAAATGTTCCCTTCATAGTATGCAAGGTTTCCCCAAAGGAATAACCTTCAGGGGGAGAAGCTGAAGGAATGGAGTCTCCCGCATCAGAATCTTCATAAGGGGGAAAGGAGTAATCCGGTTTCTCAGAGCAGCCTGAGGAAACAGACACTTGATCAGAGGAGGCATAATCCTCCTCTTGTCTAGGCCTTTTGTCAGGGGGGGGGGGGGGGTTGGGAACCCCTGGATCAAAGAAATTAAATCAGCCATTTTAAGCATAATCTGTTTCTTAGGCATAGGGCCTTGATCTGGAGACTGAAATGTAGTCTTGTTTGGTTTTAGAGGAGTCTTAAGCTTAGCATAAGATTTTATGGTGAGAATAGTCTGTCTGAAGACACCTTCAGAAACCGAAGGGGTTTCTACAGCACCGGCTTCTCCTACTGCAATGTCGTCTATAGGGCCTAAAGAAAATGGCTGCGTCGGCCTAGAACCCTCTGCTGGAGAATCCGAAGCGGTCTGGGGATCCAATTCAGCAGTAGCCAGGGGCTGCGTAGGCACCTCACTGAAAACCGAAGAACCGGCGACCTTCCCAGCCGAGGGCTCGGAGTCTGGCTTGGATCTAGGCTGCCTTTCTTTATCTTTGCGTTTTTTATGCACACCGGTAGTCGGCTGCTCCGATGGCATAGTGTAATTAAATTTCCTACCGAAGTGTCATGTGAAATCAAAGCGTCGCTTTATAGTTCGCTTATTGAATCTAGCACAAAACAGACCAGTGACATCGTGGTCTGGGCCTAAGCAAGGTATACAAAGAATGAAAGTCCTTATGAGGTATTTGCTTCCCACAAGAAATGTAATGGTTAACTTTTTCTGACATCGGACTGAGGCAAGAAAAGGTTCCCCAACGGGGTACTTAGCTTTGAAGACTTCGGACTGAAACTCGATTCGAAAATCTCAGGTGTCGGCAGACCAGCACTTGCGAGCTGCTTCTGCTTCGGGCACCGCGCGGCAAGAAAGACTGGAGAAAATGGCGTCAGATGCCTCTCGTATACCCCTGGCGCACTGACTTCAGGGAAGAAGCGACAGCAACAGACGCTGGACCAAGACTTTGGAATTCGGGCAGACTGCGGGACCGCCCGACGGCAGGATGTGTGATGACTGCAGCAGGTTAACACGATGAACATCAGGAGTAACAGCTGAAGGCCTGGAAGAGTCCCATCTGCAGCAACACATAGCACCTTTTCTGTAACTCAGAAACCTGAACACAAACTCATTTAAAAAAAACCCTGCGTCCTTGAGATTGTGTCCCCAAAAAAATCTCTTCAAAGGGAGCGTCAGGACTGGCAGATTCCTCTTCCTTTGATCTATAACCTAAAGGAGAAGGAATAGAGGAGCAAGCAAGGGAATTCCTCATCTGAATCTGGCTCCTCCTCAGAAGAATCCTGTTCCTTAAATCTTTTTAGAGTAGAGGACCGGGGGGGGGGGGGGGGCTGGAAAAGAAATGCCCTGAAGGGGTTTCAACAGCATCAAAGCACTAAACAACCCCTGACTGACAGATTGTTATTCACTCTGTGGACCCTTAGGAGCATGAGTAATATGCTTTTTCCTTCAATGGGACATCCACCTTACAAAATCTGGAAGGTTCCGATCCAGGACGGCTTTCAATGATGGTATTAGGAACTTCTCTTACTAATATTTCAGTTGATGTAAATGTCTGGAGAGGTACATCCCAAATGGGGCGTTCTATTCAATTACTGGTCTAATGAGAGAGTATAGAGAGGTAATAACCTCTTTTTTTCTGGATGCAATCTTTTTACTTACGAGATACAAGTAAAAAGCTCTTCTGACCACTGCTGTTACATAATGGCCGAATGTGAGGTTATCAACCGGAATGCCCAGGTCACTCACCCACAGGTTGTGTGCTTAGGGGGCTGCCGCTGATGTGATAATCAACTGGGGATGTGTTTTTGCTAAATGGTAGGATACATTTTTTTGCATTTAACTTGAGGTCATGACTGGCACCAGTCATTGGTTGCTGCGAGACCTTCTTTCAGTATGTTATCATTTGGGGAGTCAAAAGACAAAATAAATCACCAAAGCAGTTAAAGGACCACAAATCACCAGAAGTACAGTCCAAAAAGTAAAACAAAAGTCCAACGCCCTCAAAGAAGTTTAATAAAATAACAAAGCTTTCAAGTAAAAACTTATCAGTGTTTAAATCTCAAGGTCACAGAGAACCTTTTTAAACATGCAGACAATTAGTTTAAAGTATTTTAATGAGTTAATTGATTATTTTAAGTGCCCATACAAAAATTCACTGCAGTATTAGTCTGCAAACTTGGTCAGCCACAGGCCCTTTGTCTTTACCTGGACCTCTGAGAAATAGATGCCAAACAGTGGCTAAGGGTTTTCATCTCCATCAGACTGATATGTTCCTTGGGTCCTTTACAGGACCACTGTTCCTTAAACTGTTGTGGAACCTGCCCACATATCCCAGGCCTAGTTGAGGAGTCAGTGTGTTGGCCCAGGTTGGGGGGTAGGTGCTATGAAAGGAACCAGTGTTGAGTTTCACATTAGGTATACACCGCTGCAACACCCGCTTTTGAAAGTGCAAGAGTGGAATTGGGAATCCCAAGGGTTAGCTGTGTTGAGACCAAACAGACTTAAGGTACAACTGGATCCTCCGCACGTCCAGTTTAGCAGGTGGCACTACCAGAACTGTGGCTGCTAGGTATCCTGGGGCTCTTAGAATCACTCTTGCTAAGGTTGTAGATGGGGATCAAGGACTGGAATTAACTAGTAAGAAAACTTTCTCCTGAAAAGAAAGGGCGTCAGTGACGGGGTATTCAGTCTGCAACCTAGGAAGACTATACCCTGGGTGGAAGAAAAAGACTTCCAGAGGTTGAGAGTGAATCCTCGTCTTTCCAAGAGAGATATGGTGAATGGCAAATTTAACAGCAGAGTTTCTTTTTGACAAGGCCTGGATTATGAGACTGCCTAGATGTGTTTACTACATGGGATAGCTGGAGCTAGGCACTTTGTGAAGACTCCTGGAGCTGTAGGCATTCCAGAAAGTAAAGTTAAGAAATGAAAGTGTGATGAAGAGACTGAAAACCTGAGAAGTTTCCTACAGGAAGGGTGCACAGGATGTGCAGGTATACATCCTTCAGGCCCAAGGTGACCAGAAAGGCCTGATAAAGGGTAAGGGGATGCAGGGTCTGAAGGGAGAGCATCCTGAAGGAAATAAACTTTCAAAAACGTGTTGCAAAACAACAGATCTAGAATGGGCATCCATGTTCCCTCTTGCCTGGGGACCAGGAAAAGTCTTGTGTAGAAAGCTTTTCCCTAGGCCTGTGCAACAACTGGTTCTATATTCAACCTGGGAGAGCAACTCCTGACCTGGGGGGGGGGGGCTGTGAATGAGGCGAGATCAATATATAGAAGGGGAAAGAATTCTCCCTCTAAAAAAGAAGCTCCAAGTGATTCTGCAAGTTTGGATAAGGCCCCATTTCTCTGAAGCAATGCATTCCCAGGCTGGGAGGAAAAGACAGTCTTTTGGATATGTGGACCAAGGTGGAAGGAAGGTAGCAGAAGTCAGTAGTGGCTTTCTCTGGAAAACAGACTTTCCCAGGCTTGAAAAAGCGGTTTCTCTTGAAATCTCTTCTCTAGTTTCTTAAGCTTTTCAGGAGACATTTGTTCCTTCCATACAAAGGCACTCGGTCTGCATGGATAATTCCCTTGGTATCAAAGGACTGATGTGAGAAAAACTTGTTTTAATTCCTGTATGACTTTGCTTTTTTCCTGGAGTATTTTAAATAGTTCAGCAGCAGAAGGGCCAAAAAGGAGATCCACATGAAGAAGGGAGTCCGAAAGTCTGGCATTTAAAACTCCTAGGAGGGACTGAAGGAGAAACCAAACAAATCTGCAGGTGGCCAAACCAGTTGTCACAGCCTTGAAGCAAATCCCTGCAGCATCATACTTGCATGTAATGAAGTGACTGACCACTTGGATGGCATTACTAAACATACACACAACCCGTGATTTGTGTTCAGACTCCTCAAAGTCATCCAGTGTCTTATTAAAGTTTCACATGATGGACAATACATTTTTAGTCATCTGAGTTTAATAGCTAGGGACCCTAAATATCAGGATGCATCTGCTAATGACTTCTGTACAAAAATATCATGTCTTCAGGTATCTTGCAGAACATGTCGGACTTCTTAGGTGCAAGTGGCTGAGAGTATTAGTTAGAAGACATGGATAGCACAAGAGAAGCCTTGAGGCCCCTACTGCCAATAAAATCGATAGTACCTTTTCTGTACACCAATAATTCATAATACCTTTTCTATACATCCAAGTCTTTAGTGCTGCACTCAAAATGTTGCATCATCCTCGAGACTGCTTTTCCAAAGAAATCTCTTCCACTGGGAAATCTGGTGACAACATATGCTTGTCACAGGAGGCCAGTTGTCCTGGAGAATATATTTGTGAGATATAAGCCAGTGTCCCTCTGAAATAAGCACCCCGTTTTCCCTCTTCTTTCCTGTAGGGGTAGGAGAAACAGTCTCAGACACGACAGACATCATACTGGCCTCCAGCAGGGTTAAAGTAGCAGGACTCTCCAATGGTCTCGGGATGAACCGCAGACTTGCTGTATCTCAGCAGGTATGTCAGACAGGCAAGCTGAAGAATCTGGTTACAGTTTCTTTGAACAATGTTTTGGGTGAGAATAAGATTCCAGAGGCAGAGGGTTCTGTTATTTTGCACAGTGCAAGACACTTGAGATGTTGGGTCTCCAAGTGGTTGCGTAGGGAAGCTAATCTGGTTCTAAGGTATTTATGGGTAAACAACTGATACATATTACAGCTACTAAGAAATAACAGAGTGGAGATATTTTTTAAGTCATTTGTCTTCCACAGCTGCAGTTCTCTTTCTTAGCCGATGTGAACAAATATTTAAGAAAAGAGAAAGTCACCCTCCAATTGGTCACTTATCTGAACAAGCCTTGCTACTGGTAGTGGCACTATGATTAGCAAAACATCAGTATTCAGACTGCTGGCAAGATCACCTTAGGAACCTATACTCGCATGTCTGCTAATATATTCCTCCTCCAAAAGGCTGAGGTCATACACCGGGCATATGGAGTGTCAAAAAGTCTTGTTGGCTTTGGTACCCTAGATGGACAGGATAACCTACAATTGCTAGAATAATGCAGCAGTGATCTGAGGAAAGACATCTACTTACAACACTGGACAGCTGGCTGTGGGAACAACCAAAGAATACTAACAAGAATACTAATAAGACCTGCCAGTTGGTGATCAAGCATCCTTCTGGTTGCATCACCTTCAACGAAGATGACAGCATATCTTCAGACAAAAACATAGGTAAATACTAGGCTAGCAATGTGCAGACAATCAGAAGTCTAGGCAATGACCAAAGGTCAGAATGTAACCCTGCACCTTGTATCTGTGAGATAAAGACCTTAAATCGTTATGTCAACCCAACCTCCCCATGAAGGAGAACTTGAGAACACCTACATCTGTTGCAATGCAAGAGGCATGCTACAAGGAACAAGAGTGACTAATACAGCTATAAGTTCAGTACAAGTAACATTCCATGTCAAAATGAGGACTCTGCTGTCAAAAAGGCATCTTGGACTACCCCACCTCCCGCCATGGGTCATGCAGAAATCTGCTGTATATGAGTGCAGCTGCCTTAATGGATTTTGGGAGCAGAAGTGCTCTTGACAAGCATCAGGTGGTGAAACAAAGGTATTTCAAACCACAGAAAAGTAATACAGTCAACACAAAATCACACACCACAAGCTAATTATTTTTCCATAAATGTGCATCACAGTATACAGAGTAGCACTTACCAGATCAAAAGCAAGAAGCTCCAAGATTTGGTTCTCGGCTGGTGTGCTTTATTTTCAGAGTCTGACAGACACCCTGTGTTTGCATAGGTATTCTCTAGGTACTCCAGTTTCCTGTCATATCCCAAAGACATGTGGTAGATGGATAGGTGAATCGATGAATCTAAATGGTCTAAAATGTGTGTATGAGTGTGAGACAAAGAGATAAGTGGATGGATGGATGGATGGAGAAAAGCCTGCCACTATTTCCATACCCTATTTACCTAGTTAATTCTGTGGATGGAGTCAACTGCTCATGTGGTAACTACAGAATTTGTATGCCAGAAATCTAAATCTCAAACTGCACTCACTAGAGGCACTCCATGAAATGGAGAACATTGACATCTGTGCAGTGACAGAGACCTGGTTCAAGGCTCCAGACAGCACCCCTACATTACCAGGCTATAACTCATACCACACTTTCTGAACATCAAACCTGAACCAGAACACCAAAGGCGGAGGTGTGTCCATATTCATTGAGGATATCCACACCTCCAGGCTAGTTGCCCAGCATAATGCATTGGAGGTTATCAAAGTGCAACTAACTCTGCGCAAAACTGCAATCCAAATTGTACCTTGCTACAGATCCCCCAACATGACCCAGGATTTCCACTCCTCTTTTCTTGATATACTGGAAAATATTAGGATTCAACCAAACACCCTAATAATGGGGGATTTCAACTACCCCACCATTAACTGGGATAACCACTCATGTACCAACTCCTTCGCTCAACACTTTCTGGAATTCATAAATTCCAATGCCCTGGATCAACTTATCCACAACCCCACCAGGGGCAACAGACCTAGTCATTACCAACATGAGTGACCGGTATTCCACATCTGAAGTCATCTCCTTGTTGATAAGATCCGACCATAAACTAATCACCCTAGATATCCACATCCCACCCCCATTAAGGAAATCAAGGAAAAACATTTCTCCAAAGACAACTTCATGCTTAAGACAGAAGTGGCGAACTTCATGACACCCATGCAGATGGGCAACACAGTTACGACTGCTGAATCCTACAAAAAATGCACTTATACAAGTGCATGGATCGTGCTATCCCAAACAGAACCAAGAGGTTATCCTCCAACAAAGGAAGCCAATCTGGTGGTCCCCTGCCATAAACAAACTCTACAACAGAAGGAAGAAACTGCTGCAAAAGAGTAAAATCCCATGAGAGGAGGAGCTCCCTAGTCAGCCTCAATAAGCAGCTGAGATACCTTATAGGTTCCTCCAACGCTAGCTACGAAAACAAAATTGCCACTGATTCTAAGGGCAACCACAAAGCATTCTACAGCTATGTCAAGAATCTCAATGGCAACACCCAGATCTGCTCTAAGTTAAAGCACAACGGCACGAAAATTACAGAACTGATATTGCCAACATCCTGGCAGATAGGTTCAGTGCTAATTTTAACCCCCTCACCCCCTAAAGGGCCCACATCTACACAGGAAGAATGCAGAGTCCCTGTAATCACAACTATGCAGGTAAACGCTGCACTCTCTAAAGCCAAAAACATAGCATCCATGGGACGGAACATCATCCCAGGCTGCATTTTACATGAACTTCAGAATTAACTGTTTCCCCACCTAAGCACCATGTTCAAGCATAACCTCATGTCAGGCTTTGTGTTCACTGAATGGCACACAGCAAGTTATCCCACTCGACAAAGGGGGAGCCACCAGTGATAATGGGAACTATCGCTCTATTAGTCTGACAAGCCGGGTCTCAAAGGCCATGGAACGTATCCTCATGGAACTCAAACAAAGACATTGGGAACCTCCAAACTCTGGACCCCACCCAGTTCGGGTTTGTGAAAGGCAGATCATGCCTCCTGAACCTGACCGACTTCTTTGAGGCAGTCACCAAAGCTGTAGAAGAGGGTAAGGTGGTTTACACAGCCCATCTTGACTTTTCCAAGGCTTTTGACACCATCCCCCATTCTGGAATTATAGCTAAACTCACTAAACTAGGTCTAAATCACTATGTCACAAGATGGGCTGCCAACTGGCCCACTGACAGAGCCCACACTGAAAACGTTGCAGACTCCAAATCTGACTTCAAACCAGTGACAAGTGGAGTACCACAGGGTTCAGTACTGGGACCTCTCCTGTTTGGTATCGACATCTCTGAAGTACAGGCTAATACAGAAGGCCTTTGGCTAACAAAGTTCACAGATGACTTGCTAACTAGGAGCCATAAGAGAGTCCTCAAATGATGTAGACATCCTACAGAAGGGCCTCACCGAGACAGATGCCTGGTGTCAGAGCCATGGCCTCAAGTTCAATGCCAAAAAGTAAATACAATGAAGAACAAAGACCAGGAACCCAATGAATAAAATTAATTCCTCTCTGATGTCTTGGCATACACTGCCTTCTTGGAGTACACAGTTACTTCACATCACACACTGTTTATATACACTGCTAAATAAGCAATTAAACAAAGTCATCGGGTAATACCATCAAAAACTTAAATATTTAAAGTAATACATGCCAATTAAAGTCAACATTCATACCCTTTGGAAAAAGAATCTAACTTTAATATATACACTGCTTCTTTATAAAGAAGCTTATTCATGCGGACCCCCCCCCAAAAAAAAACAAACAAAAAAAACACACACACTGTTTTCTAAAATTGTGGCTTGTAAACCATGAACAGAACTACCATTTGCCTCTAAAAAATGCTATGTCACTGAACTTTGTTCTTTTTTATTTAATACATCATGAACATGTTCTAATGGGCTTATTTTAAAAGCCCTGTTGGACTCACCCACATTAAATTTATTACAGGGACATTTGAAGGCATAAATAATGCCCTCAGTGCCACACCTACAATTCCCACAAACCTCAAATCTTAGACCATTTAAGAGTCCAAAATAAGGCACAATAAATTTGCATGCCTTGTATTTGCCAAATCCTACTGTCTCTTTTGTTCTTAATGACTCGTACAAGACCTCCTCGGGTCTACAGAACCTAGATTTCACCAAAACACTCAATATTCCTACCCACTCCATATGAGGCAATAAGTTTATTGGGCATCCATGAGCTTCCAACCTTTAAATTTGATAACAGTTGCCACTGTGTTTGTACCATCTCATAAAACCTATCGCTGAATCCACTATATGTGGTTACAAAATACATTTCACAACCAGATTCAGAATTATTTAATTTGGAAACTCCCTTCCATTTTCAACTGTTGTTTCCTATATATTGTTTATTAAACTTAGACCATGCCTTAGCAATAATATCGTCACCATAACCACGCTTTCTGAACATCTCAAAAGTATAACCTATCTCCCTTAAAAAAATCTTTTCATCACTGCAGAGTCTATAAACACATGTGCATTCACCATAAGGTTAGGCATCAATCATATGCCCAGGACAACTTGTTGCTTTCAAATATAAATCTCCCTGAAATTTCCTATGTACTTTTGTAGTTAATGTTCCATCTTCCTTAAGTAATACATCTGCATCCAAAAAGGACACCATCTTCCCTATTTGGACGCCATCAAGTGTAAAAATAAATCTATTAACTTGTAATTCATCCAAAAAACATTCTGCTTCATACAGAGTTCATATACTGTGCCTTATTTTGGACTCTTAAACGGTCGAAGACTTGAAGTTTGTGGGAATTATAGGTGTGACACGGAGGGCAGTACTTATGCCCTCAGATGTCCCTGTAATAAGTTTTATGTGGGCGAGTCCAAAAGGGCTTTTAAAATAAGGCCATTAGAACATATTTGTGATATATTAAATAAAAAGGAACAGAGTTCAGTGGCAGAACATTCTTTAGAAGCACATGGTAGTTCTGTTCATGGTTTACAAGCCACAATTTTAGAAAAAGTAGAGTCTTTTTTTTTTGGGGGGGGGGGGGTGTCAGCAAGAATAAACTTCTTTATAAAAAAGCAGTGTATACATTTAAGTTTGATACTTTATTTCCAAAGGGTATGAATGTTGACTAATTGGCATGTATTACTTTAAATATTTAAGTGTTTGATGATACTACCTGATGTTGTTGTCTTTTGGCTTTTCCCGGTTAGGGGTCGCCACAGCAGAACTCTGGTTCGCTAATGATTAGCAGTAGATTTTTACGTGCCGAGTTGCCAGCCCTGACACACAACCTTGAATGAAGGTACGCCCATTCACGCATGTCTCCACACAGAAGACGCTCTTAGCTGAGAATCGAACAGGACAACGTCTTACTGTGAGGCGACAACGGTACTACCTGATGACTGTTTATTTAGCAGTATATACAAACCAAGTGCGTGAAGTGAAGTAACTGTGTACTCCAAGGCGGCAGTGAATACAGAGACTTCAGAGAGGAATAAATTTTATTCACTGGGTTCCTGGTCTTTGTTCTTCGTTGTATTTGCTGTTGTTGTTTTGCTGCTTTGCTGTTGTTTTGTTCAATGCCAAACAGTGCACTGTCATCCCCTTTGGTAAAAACTCTGTACCCATGAACTACCACATAGGCGGCAGTCTACTTAATGCCGAATGTGTGATAAGAGACCTTGGGACACAGGTGGACAGTAGTCTTTCCTTTGATAATCACATCGCCACAGTAGTCAGGAAATCCTACGTGGCACACCTCATCACAAAAGGGTTCACATCCAGAAAAAAAAAAAAAAAAACAAGAGGTTATTGCTCCCCTCTACTCGACACTCATTAGACCCATTATAGAGTAAAATGCCCCTTTTGGAATGTACCACACAAGACATCTGTAGCAGCTGTAAAGGACACAGAAGTACCTCACAAGAGGATTACGGGCTTCAAAGAGATGCCCTACACTGACTGTCTCAAAAAAACTCCAGCTTTACTAAGTAGCATATTGCCTACTCCGAGGTGATCTCTGTCTAACATACAAAGCTATATCAAACCCAGAGCTGTTGGACATGCTACACCTAAAAATTCCCAATCCCTCAGAGCTACACATCCTAGGGACCTAAACCTGGTCACCACAATAAACAGGACATGCTGGAAGGATAGATTCCTGTCCCAGAGACTTACCATACTCTGGAACAAGCTACCCATCTATGTCAAGCAAAGTTCTGCATTAGTAAGCTTCAAGAAAAATCTTGATGAGTGGAAGGGAAATAGGAAATACACCCCGGGGATCACTTCTGTGGCTCTGCTCAACAGGGGCACAGGACAATAACTTTCTTGGCATGCATAAGCCAGGGAACCTTGTTGGCTAGGCTTACTTAGGCCCTTGGGCCAATAGCCTAGTGCCTACCTATGATTCAAAACGGAGACTGAAATTTAAGTCTGGAAAATCAAACTAAGCACAATTTCTCAATGAAGCCAAGAGTAGTAGGACTTAAATACAAAGGAAGAATATAAAAAGGGCTTCTGCAGTATAACACAAAATGAGGCAAATTAAGACTCCAGCATTTCTGATCAAACTTTTTTTTTGTTTTATTACAGCAGTTGAAGAAAATAAACCAGCACAATTATAGAATCCAGCACAATTAATGCATTACACAAAGTAAAAAAAAAACGTACTTTTCGGCTAACCGCAATGAGAAGACACTCTGCAGCCTCCAGCTGCAGTTCAGGCTCATTCAAGAGCAGACAAAGCATCTCAAGTAATTTGCAGTTATCAGCTGTGATGTGCGACATGGCAACCCAATCCATGTAGCCGGCCAGTGTATTCAGAGCCACTATGCCAACACGGCAATGTCCTTTAGCCTACAAAAAGAGCAAAGAACAGAATACCATATAAATAAACTGCAACATTTCTTTGAAAAAATATAAAAAATAAAAACGTCAAGGTAACCTTTTCTAAAATGTAACTGTCAAAATGCCAACTTCTGCTAACACCTATTTCTAAAAGTCTTTAATGCACCACATTCCACCTACCCTTTAAAATAATTGCTTATCTGCTACTTAATTCAGTATTTTTAATTCCATAGCAGACAGAGCCACAATATAGTTGTGTGCACTCATTATAAATGTAGATGTGAGTGTATTCACTGTTGCAGTCATTACATTTGGGTAATCTGCTGGCAGGTTGCCCTCAGTCGGCCTGATTAACAAAGTCTTGGGTCCTGCATCAGTTGCTGTCCCTTCTTCCATGACGTCAGGTCGTCAGGGGTATAAAACATGCAGCAGACGCCATTACATCAGTTTTTCTTGCCCCAGATTGTCAGGTGCCCCCTGTGCATAAATTAAAAAACACAAAAAATATACCTCCAAACAAAAGTAAATATACCAAAAAGGATTTTAAGCAAAGTGAAAGAAATGAGAGGTATAGTAAATGAGAAACAGGGGGTTGGAGGGTGGGTAACCAGGACTAACAGTGAATACACTCGAAAATCTACATTAATGGTAAGTGTACACAATTGTACTATGTTCTTCATGTTTCACTGTTGCAGTCATTACATTTGGGTAGATTCCCAAAGCAATGGTTGGGTGGAGGGAATTGTACAGCACTAGGGGCAGCTATAAGGTCCTGTAGGACAGCAGTGGCAAAGCCTGCTCTGGATTTAGAGAAAAGAGGTAAATGGCAATGTTTGGTGAACGTATGAACTGAGCTCCAGGTAGCAGCTTCTAGAATGTCTCTGGTAGGAACCCCTCTGAGAAAGGCTGCAGAAGTAGATGCAGCCCTAGTGGAATGGGATCTGATCCCCTTGGGGATAGGTTTATCATGGTGCATGTAGCAGAAACGAATACAATGGCACTTTGAAATAGTCTGCTTTAAAATAGCCTTTCCCTCTGCCCCTGCAGCAAATGCCACCAGTAATTGCTCAGATTTTCTTAAAGATTTTGTCCTGTTTAAGTAGAATCTAAGTTGTCTGTGTACATCCAATGAATGCAGAATCCGCTCACCCTTGTTCTGTGGATTTGGAAAGAAGGTTGGCAGATGAATGGTCTGATTAAGAGCTACACTAGATACCACATTACGCATAAAGGATGGATTTGTACTGAGAGCCACCCTGTCTGGGTAAAAAATAATAAAAGGCTCCACTGCCATAAGAGCCTGTAGTTCTGAAATCCTTCTAGCTGAAGTGACTGCTAAAAGGAAGGCAGTCTTCCAAGAGAGAAATGTTAGATATGCAGTAGCAGCTGACTCAAAAGGAGGTAGAATGAGTTTTTCCAACACAAAATTGAGGTCCCATGCAGGAGTTGGTGCTCTCCTGGGAGGTCTTAAATTTTTGGCCCCTCTGAGGTACTGCTTTAGCAGAGGATGAGAAAAGAGGGGAGGGCTCTGTGTTGTAATGAGATGAAATGGCAAAGGCATGGATTTTTATGGAAGAAAAAGAAAGATAGGCCCTTGTGAAGCATCTCAGTTAAATACTACAGAATCCGAGAAATATTGGGCATTGCTGTGCTTATTCCTTGTGCTTGGTTCCAGGCACAGAACCTTTTCCATTTGTCAGCATAAGATTTTCTAGTACTAAGCCTTCTGGCCTCTAAAATGACATCCATCATAGGTTTGCTGAGAGACGTAACTGGTGAAATGAGCTGATTAGCCATGCTGCAAGATTCAGAGTTTGGAGCAGAGTGTGCAGGATTTGATAGTTCTGCTGAGACAGTAGAGGTAAGGTGTCTGAGGCAGGTACCACAGAGGAAGGTATGACATATTGCGTAGGAGCGGGTACCAGTGTTGGTGAAGCCAGTCTGGAGCAATCAGAATCATTTTTGTTTTTTCCTGTCTGACTTAGTAAGACCTTGGAGAGCAGAGGCAGAAAGGGAAAGGCATAGACTGATAGGTTTTTCAAGCAGAAGGATACAGCATCCACTTTCCAAGCTGTTTTGTGATTAATTCTTGTGCAAATTTGTCCAACTGATAGATCTTATTGCCTCACCCCAAAACTACGTCTGGGCTCCCCCAATTGCTTGTCAACATGCTGAAGATTTGTGGATCCAGTTTCCATTCATGCGAGTCCATAAGATTTCTGCTTAGTTTGCTGCCAGAGTATTTTGCTTTCCTGGCAGGAACTGAGCTTGTAGATATTTGACAAGTCAAGGCAGTGTTCCACAATGCCATGGCTAGTCTGCAAAGAGGGTAGGAATAGGTACCCCCCCTGCTTGTTTATATACCACACAACTGTGGTGTTGCCTGTCTTCATCAGTAGCTGTCCTGGATAAAGATAGTCCTTGGAGGCTGTCTGAGCATTCTGTACAGCTAGCATCTCTTTCTGGTTAATATGTAGGTGCATTTGATTTAGGCTCCATTGGCCCTGAATGCATCTCCCTGCCAGATGCACCCCCCAAGCATAATCTGATGCGTCTGTAGTCAGGGTTTGGGTGGCAGGGGATGGAATGAATAACTGTCCCTTGTTTTGGTGGCAGGCCTCTGCCCACCATAGGAACTCTTGCTGCAGGCAAGGAATGATAGGAATCATTGCTTCCAGGCTGTAAATGTTGACTCCATAAGCTTTTTAGGTACCATTGAAGTTTCCTCATATGCAGTCTTGCATATGGAATTATTAGAATGCAGGAAGCCATGAACCCCAAGGCCTGCAGAATTTGTCTTGCAGATAGCAGGGATTTTGTGGCCACCTGTCTGAATTAAGTCATCAATTGAATTTGTTTTTCTGGCGTAAGGTAAGTCATCTGGGCAGTTGTATTCATTCTTGCACTCAGGAATGTAATTATTTGAGAGGGGACCAGTTGTGATTTCTTTTCATTTATGGTGTACCCTAGACAAGTTACAAGTCCTTTGACAAATGCCAGATGTTTTACAAGAGCGTCTTTGTTTTCTGCCTGAATTAGACAATCATCCACATATGGATACATTTGAATATTTCTTTGCCTGAAAAATGCAATTACTGGTGCCAGGCACTTTGTGAAGACCCTGGGTGCAGTAGATGAGCCAAAGGGCACTGCAGAGAACTGGTAATGCGAATAGCCTGCTTTGAAGCAGAGGTGTCTTCTGCAAGATTCCCCGATTGGGATATGCAGGTAAGCCTCTTAAGTCTAGAGTTACAAACCAGGCATCCTTGCCTAGCATAGGTAGCAACTGTTGTCGAGTCAGCATCCTAAATTTTGCAATGTCCACAAATGTATTTAGAATGGTTAAGTCCAGAACTGGACGCCATGATTTGTCTTTTCTGGGTACCAGGAAAAGTCTTGAATAAAAACCTTGTCCCTTTTCCTTGTCTGGT
Source organism: Protopterus annectens (assembly GCF_019279795.1). Classification (NCBI taxonomy): domain Eukaryota; kingdom Metazoa; phylum Chordata; order Ceratodontiformes; family Protopteridae; genus Protopterus; species Protopterus annectens. Next base: position 451,408,500 of record NC_056725.1, on the reverse strand, counting down.
ACTGGTTGAACAGCTGCCATATTCATAAGGGATATAACTTGTTTTTAGGCCTCTGCCCACTGATTTGGAGGCAGATCTGGCCATCCATTTCGGATTGGCAACGTGTGGAAATGAAATCTGTATCCCTGGGATGCTGTATTTAAAACCCACTTATCCTGGGTAATCAGTTGCCAGTTTCGTGCATAAAGTGCCAGTTTTCCTCCCAAAGGGGCGGCCAAAAGATAAGTGCTTGGTGATTGCAGTGGAAAGTCATTGAGACAGTTTACTGTAGGAAGGTGCCTAGTTACTTCCAGATTTGCCCTTGCAACTTCCACTCTAATATCACCCACCCCATCCAACCACTACCTTTCTTTCCACTCTACTAACTACCTTGATTATAGCAAGCTCAGATGCTCATAAGCCTAGTACTTATTATACAGCAGGAACTTCTTATTGCAACATTTGTTAATGTCCGTTATGTACTTCACAGATAAAGATTCTAGTTGTCTACTGATGTACTATGTTCTTCATCTGAAAATATGTTGTAAGTAATTGCTATGTTAAATTGTTAATAGTTATGTAATCCAATGTAACTGTCTGTTTTTTTAAATGTGGAGCTTTTCTCCCCGGGCCTCCGCTGAAAATGGACCTACGTCCAGTCCGACACTCCCGGTCAACAAATGTAAGTAAGTAAATAGGTAAGTAAATAAACAAACAAGGAGGTGGAGGCACCCCATTGCTTTGTTCTACAAGTTCCTTGTAACCGAAACATGGAGCCCTTGGAAAGTCTGGGTTTGACCTGAGCAGCTCTGGTGGGTAATGGAAAAGTACAGTTGTGTACCTACCCATAAATGTACATGTTACAATGTATTCACTGTTGCAGTCATTACACTTGGGTTATCCTGCTGGCAGGCGACCCATAGTCGGCCCGAGTTCCAAAATCTTGGTCCGGCGTCGGGGCAGGCGACCCGTAGTCGGCCCGAGTTCCAAAGTCTTGGTCCGGCGTCGGTTGCTGTCGCCTCTTCCCTGACGTCAGTGCGCCAGGGGTATAAAAGTTGCAACAGACACCATGTTCTTCAGTTTTTCTTGCCCCAGATGTCAGGTGCCCCCAGATATGAAGGCTGTAAAGACAAAAATACACCAAACAAACATGCATATATCACTAAAAACATTTTCTTCTTCTAAAAGCAAATACACCACATAGGTTGTATAGAGTTGAGAAGTACAGAATAGCCCCAGCAAAGAGGGGGATGGTGGGTGGGTAACCAGGACTGCAACAGTGAATACACTCCAACATCTATATTTATAGTAGATACACAACTGTACTATGTTCGTGTTTCACTGTTGCAGCCATTACACTTTGGTAGAATCCCAAAGCTTAGACAGGGTGGCTGGGTCTAGACTGGATTTGGCGAGGCTAACAAGCCCTGCAGAACTGCAGTGGCAAAGCCTGCTCTGGATTTGGAGTAGAGAGGTAGGTGGTAGTGCTTGGTAAATGTGCGCACTGAGCTACAGGTTGCAGCTTCTAACATGTCTTTGGCTGGTACCCCTCTGAGGAAAGCTGCTGCAGTGGTTGCTGCTCTGGTAGAATGTGGCCTAATGCCCTTAGGCACAGATTTGCCATGCTGTGCATAACAGAAACAGATGCAGTGTCCTATCCATTTGGAGATTGTAGCATATGCTGCGGGATCACAAGGAAAACGTATTACAAAGCAGACAAACAGTTGCTCAGTTTTTCTGAAAGCTTCTGTTTTGTCCAAGTAAAATCGTAGCTGCCTGTGAATATCCAAAGAGTGCAGAAGTCTTTCCCCTTTATTCTGGGGATTTGGGTAGAAAGTAGGCAAATGAATGGCTTGGTTTAAGGCCACATTGGAGACCACTTTTGGCATGAATGTTGGGTTCGTCCTTAGCGAAACCCTGTCCTGGTGAAAAATGAGGAAAGGTTCCACAGCCATCAATGCTTGTAACTCTGAAACTCTTCTTGCTGAAGTTATTGCTAGGAGCAGAGCAGTTTTCCATGACAAGAATTTTAGATCAGCTGTGCTGGCTGGTTCAAAAGGAGATGGTGTTAGTTTTTCTAAAACAAAACTGAGGTCCCAAGTAGGCACTGGTGCTCTCCTAGGTGGCCTTATATTCTTTGCCCCTCTGAGGTACTGTCATAGTAGAGTATGTGAAAAAATTGGAGGATCCGTATTGTAATGAGCTGAAATGGCAGAGGCATGGATTTTAATAGAAGAAAAAGATAGGCCTTTGTCCAACATCTCAGTCACGTATTGTAAAATCTGAGGCATATTAAGGACCAGTGGGTTGAGCCCTTGTGCCTGGTTCCAAGCACAGAATCTCTTCCAATTTTCCGAATAAGATTTCCTAGTGCTGGGTCTCCTGGCTTCCAAAATTACATCTATAACAGCTTTAGATAGAGGTGCAGTCTGAGTGGCTACACTATCCGCCATGCTGCCAGGTTTAAGGTTCTGAGTTGACTGTGCAGAATGATTGTTTTGCTGTGTCCGAAGATGAGGGATTTGAGGTAAAGGCCATGGTGGGCCTTGGGACAAAATCTTTAGGAGTGGGAACCAGTGTTGGCGTGGCCAGTTTGGTGCTATCAGGATCATTTTTGTCCTCTCGTCTGATTTTCAGAAGCACCTTGGTGAGAAGAGGCATCAAAGGGAAGGCATAGACCGTCAGTTTTTCCAGTTGAAAGATAGAGCATCCACTTTCCATGCTTGAGAGTGATAAGTCCTTGTGTAAAATTTCTGCAATTGGTAATTGTGAGGGGAGGCAAATAGATTACGTCTGGGCGTCCCCATTCCCTTATGTTGAACACTTGTGGATTTAACTTCCATTCGTGAGGATCCATGAGATTTCTGCTTAGTTCGTCTGCCAGTGTAGTATTTGTTCCTAGCAGGAATTGTGCTTGCAGATGTACCTGGTAAGTCAATGCTGCGTTCCACAAAGTCATAGCTTGTCTGCATAGGGGGTAGGAATGTGTGCCCCTTTGCTTATGTACCACATAACTGTGGTATTGTCCATCTTTATTAATAATTGTCCTGGATGTATTACGTCCTTGAAGGCTGTCAGGGCAATCCATACAGCTAGCATCTCTTTTTGATTGATGTGAAAATGCAGTTGTTCCTTGGGCCACGTGCCCTGTATACATTTTCCTGCCATATGTACTCCCCAAGCGTAATCCGATGCATCCGTTGTTATTGTCTGCCTGGCTGTAGGTAAGGTGAAAGGCTGTCTGTGACCACCATCAGAACTCCTGTTGTAGGCAGGGAATCAAGGTTATGATGGTCTCTAGGCTGTGACAATGCTGAGTCCAAACACTTTTTAGATACCATTGTAGGTTCCTCATATGCAGTTTGGCATATGGAATTAGTAGAACGCAAGATGGCATGAAACCAAGACCTATAGAATTTTTCTTGTAGGGAGCTGGGTCTTTGTTGCCATCATTTGAAAGTAATGAGTCAGTTGCCTTTGTCTAATGTGAGATAAGCCATCTGGGTAATTGTATTCAAGCTTGCACTCAGGAATATTACCTCTTGAGAGGGCACTAGTTTTGATGTATTTTCGTTTACTGTGTACCCTAGGCAAATTAGTAATCTTTTTACAAACTCCTAGTGCTTTAGAAGAACGTCCTTGCTCTCTGATTGAATAAGGTAGTCATCCAAGTAGGGATATATTTGAATTCCTTTTTGCCTACAAAATGCAATTACTGGTGCCACGCATTTTGTGAAGACCCTGGGCGCAGTAGATAAGCCAAAGGGCAGTGCAGAGAATTGATAATGCATTGAGCCTGCTATAAATCTGAGGCATCTTCTGCACGATTGTCTGATTGGGACATGCAGGTATGCCTCCTTGAGATCCAAAGTAACTAGCCAAGCCTCTTTGCCCAGCATGGGCAAGAGTTGTTGTAGTGTTAACATTTTGAATTTTGGAACATCCAGGAAAGTATTTAGGATTGACAGGTCCAGTACTGGTCTCCATGCTTTGTCCTTTCTGGGTACTAGGAAAAGTCGTGAGTAAAATCCTTGGCCCTGTTCTTGTGGAACATTTTGAATAGCTCCCATATCCATAACAGCTGCAATCTGTTTTTGTGCCTCTGCCCATTGGTTTTGAGGCAGGTTTGGCATACCTTTTGGAAGCGTGTGGAAGTGGAACCTGTACCCTTCAGAAACTATATTCAACACCCATTGGTCTTGGGTGATAATGTGCCAATTTTTTGAGAAAAGTGCTAGCTTTCCCCCTAGAGGTGCTGTCAATTGGTAAGTGCTTGGCATTTACAGAGGGAAGTAATTGTGACCATTTTCAATAAGGTTGTGATTTGTCTTCTCCTCCTTTGGGGGCTGAAGAACCCCATTGTTTAGGTATGTAGGAGCCTTGGGGCTGAGATCTGCCTCTTGGGTGTCTACATCTGCCTCTGTGGCCTGTCTGACACTGGAAAGTACCAATTTTTTGAAGGCCAGTTCCTGCTAAATCTAGGTGGCTGAACCTGTAAGAAATCTTTCACAGTTTGCATTGACTTTGCTTAATCCTCCATTTTCTTTAAGACCTCTTCAGCCTTAACACCAAACAAAGTATCATGCTGTAGTGGAGCACCCAATAACATGGTCAGGTAAACTTTGTTCTTTCAACCAAGCATGTCTTCGAATAACTGAGCCTGTAACTGCGGCTCTAGAAGAAGCCTCTAATGAATCAAAACCACATTGCAGAGTATGCAATAAATCATGCATTTCTTTACGGTCAGGACCTTCTGTATTTGTAACCATTTTCTGCTTTAACAATGACATGAGATACTGCTGATATTTAAGCATGTGAAACTGACAGTTTAAAGATCTTACAGCTAAAGTAGCAGAAGTGTAAACTTTTTTCCCCCCATCTGTCCAGAGCTCTGGAATCCCTATCTGAGGGGACAGGATTTTTGGCAGTGGAAGCTTTAACCCCTTTTGGATCCTGAGAGATAGTTTCTGGGTCCGCAGCGGGGTTTTTGTAAAGAAATTTATGAGAGTCAGGGACCCTGTAGTACCTGTCTGGCTTTATTGGTGCAGGGGGTAAAGAATCAGGAGACAGACTGGAATCAGAAAAACATCAACAACAATATCAAGCACAGGGGGGATAGCCAAGGGCCTGTGCTGAGGCAATGGAAGGAAATCTCTGTGCCTTTTCTTGGATTCTGAGTAATCCTGGCTCTCCCAATGGAAATGTTCCCTTATGGTGTGCAGGGTTTCCCCAAAAGAGTAATCCTCAGGCGGTGAGGCTGAAGGAATGGACTCCTCAGCATCAAAGTCCTCATAGGGAGGGAGACTATAGCCCTGGTCAGAGGAAGAATCAGAGGAAATGGAAACCTGATCAGAGGGAATCATAATTAGTGTCTTGCCTAGGCCTTTTGTCAGGAGGGGGAATGGGAACCCCTGATTAAAGTAATAAGGTCTTCGGCCATTTTAAGCATCTGTTTCTTTGGCATGGATGACTGTTCTGGTGAATGCTGCACTTGTTTCTTTGTCTTTAAAGGTGTGTTTGACTTTGCTGCTGTAGTAGCTTTAACTGGTGGCTGTGAAAGTCTGAAAACACCCTCAGAAGCAGATGCCTGCTCAGCGGCTCCGGAACCATCTGAGGGTATATTTTCTGTATTTATTGATGACCTGATATTAATATGTAGTGGTGAAATTTTTGAATTTCTTGAATTTTTTGAAGAGTTAAATAACAATGATCATGGTTTAAAATTTTCTCATGAAATTGATAGAAATAAAATTAATTTTCTAGATATAACCTTATTTCATGAAGATGGGAAAATAGGATATAGACCTTATAGGAAAGAAACTGCTGTAAATATGTTTCTACATGCAGAAAGCATGCATCCGGGACATTTAATTTGGTCCCTTCCTTCTGGTGAATTTCAAAGGATTTATAATCACACCAGTGATGTTAATGAAAGACAATTAGAACTAAGTAGGGTTGAATCCAGGTTATCCAAGAGAGGTTATAGTCATGATAATTTACGATTTTCTAAAAACAAGGTATTAGGAATTCGAGATTGTTTCAAACATGAACATCACCATAAAATTAGACAAAGATCTAGGTGCATCAGCAATAGAAAAAAGTAATAATATTACTATGAGGAGAAAAAATAAAGATGACATAAAAACTAGTGAATCTAATTTATTTTTTGTCACTAAATATTCCCCTTTATCTAATGAAGTGTGTAATATTATAAGAAATTACTGGTATCTGATTTGTGAGGATGAAAACATAGGTGCAATTTTTCCTAAACATATAACTTTTTCTTTTAAAAAAAGAGGAAAAAATTTTAAGAGAGATACTGAATTGTAACTCTTTTATTAATAGTAAAAAGTCTAGCAGTGACAACATTGAAGGCACCTTTTCATGTGGTCAGTGTAGTGTTTGCAGTAGGATTATCAACACAAATAACATCAATGGAGTGTCTTTCAAAGCTAGACACTTTTTCAACTGTAAATCAACAGGAGTAGTTTATTTATTGGGCTGTTCATGTCCTAACATGTGGTATATAGGTCAAACAAAAAGGATGGTTAGAGTTCGAGTTTTGGAACATATAAAAGATATTAGGAATAAAAATGAATATAGTCCAGTGGCTAAACATTTTTTGGAGAAACACAAGAGAGATCATAGTAGTTTGAAATTTTGTGTGTTGGGTAAACCTTTTTGTGAAAATGGGGGTCGATTGGTTCATAAGTTACTTGAACTAGAGACCAGGATGATCCTTAAATTTAATACGTTGAAGCCACATGGACTTAATCTTGAATTAAGTATATAATATTTATTAATTCAGTCAGCTTAGTTTTTTGTATAGATTAATTTAGGTAGTGTTGATACATTGGGTTATATAGGTTACATGTTATACTTTTGGATTTATTAGGAATTAATTTGCTAGTCATTTGATTCATCAGACATTCATAATCTATAGAACACATATTAAATGTCATTTTGACATTTCTATTTAGTAAATTGGTAGCTATTTAATTCTTTTTCTCTAATGTATATTATGTCAAAAAATCTCTTGGATATTATTATATATTTGTTATATTAATTTATAAACATTCATATTTATAATATGTTAGTTTAATAATATAATGAAGTTTTTTGATGTTAATATTTTATTTTAAATAAATGCGTCAGTTTTGTAGGATTAAATATTGGCAGAGCACTTTAAATATGTTTAAAAATGTCATAATTGATTGATTGGTGCTGATTAACTTTAAACAAATTTGTATAATTTATTCTGCATTTATTCTGTTATTGCACTTGTTTCTCAGTTTGTTACTTTTTAAAATCTGTAACTGTTGCAAATTGTTTGTGTAGGCTGTGATAGCCGATTTATAGCATTTATAAGTGTTTACTGTATCTGTTTCTGCTTGTTTTCTGAAAAAAAAAAACAAAAACAAAAAAAAATCTCTTGTTTTCCCGCCTTACTGAGCTAGAATAGTCCAGTTTCAGAGCTTGCTGATCCCTGGACTTTGTTTGCAGTTCCTGTTACTGATTCTTTACCTAATTTGGAAGAGAGGAAGTTCCCTTGCTTACCAGTGGGAGTGGGAAGCATTGAGCTGCCTGTTGGTCCAGTTTTGTGAGGTTTCAGCCAGCAACTTTTAGTTTATTGGTCGTTTTGGGCCAGTTCCTAGCTTCTTTCAGCCCCCTGATATAAAAAACGTTAAACGTGCGTTTGCGCGGTTTAGAGCGATTTAGCGAGGAGCTGCTACCGTTGCACACTAGGGCAGCGCCGGTTAAGCAGATTTAAACTATTAGGGCTACCTAAATTCCACTCTTCAAATTTTCCCTTACAACTACCTTCCTCGAACTATACTACTGATCTAATCAGCATATCCTGTAACTAAATAGATCATCTCTACCTGACTAAGTAGCCTATTCTGTATCTGTCAAACCTAGCACTTGCTCCTACAGTACTTATCACCGAGATACAGCACTCTTGTTATAGATAGTACCCCAAAAAGGCGAACCCCATTTCTCAGACACCCACATCCCACGGGATCTCTTTTTAAAGTTTTTTTGTCTATTCCTTCTAGCATGTCGAGGGATCAGTTGCTAGTATCCTCTCCTGCTCAGCTGGTGAACCTGGGAATATTGAGGCAATGTTACAATTGCCTCATGTACACAGACAACCCTCTCCTCCTCCCACAAAACACAAATACATGCGAGAGATGCAACTATACGGCCAAACTGGAGGCTGAGCTCTCTCAACTTAGGACTGGCAAGACCAGACAGGAGGAGAAGGTTACCACACACACTATAGACCCAGTCTCACAGAGTACCATCACAACCTCAAATCATACACATAAACACACAAAGACATACTCAGAGGCTCTGATCAGAAATCTACCAAAACAGCAGAGGCCATCAAAGCAGACACCCAAACAACCACCACCTCAGAACACACCACCTGCAACACATAGACCTCACAGTCAGGGTGTCAAACAGTCACAGCCCTTAAGGCCAAACACAATGCCAGACACACTAGTCATTGGTGACTCCATAGTCAGACACACTGACGTCCCGCTCACCAGACTGAGTAAGGAGAGAGTTACAGTAAGCTGCCTGTCGGGCGCTAGAATCCGCCACAACGCAAGCACTCAGGTCTCTCAACAGCAGGTACAAATACGACTCAGTCATTGTCCACGCTGGTGTAAACGACCTGAGACGTACCTCCTTGGACTACATGAAAAGAGACATTGAGGAGCTCTCTGATTATGTAGCCCAGGCAGGTATGACCCTGACCTTGAGCAGTATTCCTACCTTCACCAAGAATGATGCCACAATACAGAGATAAGATGATCAGCTTTAACAATTGGCTTAAACTCTGGTGTCATTCAAAGGGGATCCAATGTCCGTCTGCCTGGGATGACATGCTGGACAAGCCACGCTGCTTCGCAAGGGACGGCTTGCACCTGTCACCCCTGGGATTCCGGTTATTGGCAAAGGCTCTTGCCACCCCCATAGTGCCTTTTTTAGGCAAGGCTCAAATTCTAAACCTACCACCCTAGAACACAAAAAAGGAAAAAAGCTAAGGGTAATGCTGCTCAATGCCAGAAGTCTAAATCTCAAAATGCACGCACTCGAGGCCCTTCTCAGTATGGAGAACATTGATGTCTGTGCTGTGACAGAAACCTGGTTCAAGGCTCCTGAGAGCACCCCAGCACTAACAGGTTTTACCTCATACCATGCGTTCCGGCCCCAAAATCCGGACAATACCAAGAAAGGAGGGGTATCCATATTCATCAAGGACACCCACACCTCAAGACTGGTGGCAACACACGATGCATCGGAGACCATCCAGGTGCAATTAACCATAGGCAAGACTGCTCTGCAAATTGTAGCATGTTACAGGCCACCCTCACAAACTCAGGAACCTCACATGGCTTTCCTGAAAACACTGGAGGGATAAATGTATCTCCAAACACCATCATACTAGGTGACTTCAATTACCCTAATATAGACTGGGAACACTACTCAAGCCCAAACACCGAGCCCAAAAGTTCCTGGAATTCATAAACTCAAATGCCATGGAACAACTAGTCACCATCCCCACAAGAGGAGAAAACATACTTGATCTCATCATCATGAACATGGGAGCACAATGTTCAACACCGAAGTATACCCCTCACTGGTGAGATCAGATCACAAACTAATCTTGCTGGAGGTCCTCATCCCACCCCCACCTGAAATAAAAAAGACCACAGTAAAAAACTTCTCGAAAGCAGACTTCACACTTCTAAAGACTAGTGTGGTCTCCTTTAAGGCCCCCGAGCCGGCGGAAAACAGTACTCAAGCCGCTGAATCACTTACAAATGCCTTCTACCAGCACCTGCAGGACTGCATGGATAAGGCAATCCCAAGCAAAACAAAGACTCTTTGTACCAAGGGCAAGTGTCCAGTATGGTGGACCCCAGCCATAAACAAACTCTACAACAAAAGGAGGAAGCTACTACAAGATAGAGCAAAATCCTTAAAAGGTAAGACACCTTTGATCACTATAAGTAAAAAGCTAAGAGCTCTCATAAAATCATCCAAAGCAAATTTTGAGAGAAAAATAGCTAAAGACTCAAAAGACAATCATAAGGCCTTCTTTAGCTATGTTAGAAACCTGGGAGGAAACTCCCAGATATGCTCAGAACTAGTTCAAAATGATGTGAAGATTACTGAGCCTACAGACATTGCCAACATACTGGCTGACAGGTTCAGTGCAAACTTCTCCCCCCCCCTCCCCCCCAAAAGGAGAGATATCTATACCAAATGGTTGCAGCCCCCCAAACATCTCAAACGCCCAAGTGAGAACTGCTCTCTCCAAAGCAAAAAACACAGCATCCATGGGACCTGATGGTGTCCCAGGCTGTGTGCTCCACGAACTCAACGAGGAATTAAACCCACAGCTAGGACAGCTGTTTAATCATAGTCTCACCTCTGGATACGTCCAGGAGTGGCACACTGCGACTGTGGTCCCACTTCACAAAGGTGGTGCCTCCACAGACCCTGGAAATTACCGGCCCATTAGCTTGACAAGCCTTATCTGCAAAGCTATGGAGAGGATCATAATGGACCTCATAAATAAAGACATAGGGAATTTGCAGACTTTGGATCCAACCCAGTTTGGCTTTGTCAAAGGCAGATCATGCCTTTTAAACTTGGTTGACTTTTTCAAAACAGTCACCAAAGCCATTGATGAGGGAAAGACAGTCCATACAGCCTACCTCGATCTGGCAAAGGCCTTCGATACAATACCCCACTCGGGTATCATTGAAAAACTCATCAGCTTAAATGTTAACCCATACATCACAAGATGGGTTGCAAACTGGCTGAGTGACAGAACCCACAGGGTCAGAGTTGCTGGCGCCATGTCAGACTCAAAGCCTGTCACAAGTGGTGTCCCACAGGGCTCAGTCCTGGGCCCACTCTTGTTTGGCATCTACTTTTCCGAAGTACAAGCAAACACAGGAGGGTTATGGCTGACAAAGTTTGCAGATGACTGCAAACTGGGCGCCCTAGTCGAAAACACATCTGACACAGATATCCTTCAGAAGGGTCTCACAGAAACGGATGACTGGTGCCAGAGCCATGGCCTAAAGTTAAATGACAAAAAATGCATAGTCATACCCTTCGGGAAAAACAAGGTTACCCCTAGCTACCATATAGGTGGTAATCCTCTGAGCACAGAAGAAGTTATCAGGGACCTGGGGACCCAGGTTGACAGTAGCCTGTCATTCGACACCCATGTAGCTAAAGTGGTTAGGAAGACCTTCTACATTGCCCACCTTATCATGAAGGGATTCACATCTAGATCAAGGGAGGTCATAGTCTCCCTATACTCATCACTCAGACCAATGATTGAGTACAATGCCCCATTCGGAATGTATCCGACCCGACACTTGCAGCAGCTGGAGAGGCCACAAAAGTTCCTCACCAAAAGGATAAAGGGTCTCAAAAATCTGTCCTATGCTGCCCGACTGAAAGAACTCCAGCTCTATTCAGTCGCTTACCGCTTGCTCAGAGGTGACCTTTGCCTGACATACAAGGCCATGTCTAACCCAGATTTGATGAATATGCTTCACCTCAAAAAATCTAGATCCATCAGAGCCACAAGGGCGGGAGACTTAAACCTCGACACGGCTATTAATAGGACGTGCTGGAGGGATAGATTCATCACCCAAAGACTCCCTATGCTGTGGAACAAAATCCCGGTATATGTGAGGCAGAGCACCTCGCTGGCCTTGTTCAAGAGAAATCTTGACCAATGGATGGGAGATAGCAGATATACTCCAGGGATTACCTCAGTGTCACTGCTAGACAGAGGCACAGCAAAATAATGGGTATAGTTCCCCATACAAAAGGGGTGGCGTAAGCCACAAAACTATGGGCTAGGCTTATAAATGCCCTCAGGCAGATAGCCTAGTATGAACCTATGAACCTATAAATAATTGTTAACAGCACCGAGTTTTCGGTGATCCATTTGAAGGCGAAAGGCCGAGGTACCAAATCGCAATAAACGTTTTACTGGCATGGGGCTAGTGGTTTGTGTGTTTCGTTATATTTTCTGTATACCGAATACCTTGAGTTTACACAGGCCTCAGTGTCTCCACGTGGCTGTCGGTTGTGGCCTGTGGCTCTGAGGTAGCGGGTATCAGGGGCTGCGTAAGCGCCTCACTGAGAACCGGCGACTGGCCTAGAAGAGGACCTTGGATGCCTGTCTTTCTTTGTCTTTGAGTTTTTTATACATTCCGGTCGTTGGTTGTTCCGACGACATTATGTAATTAAATCGTTGTCCAAAATAATGTAGAGCAAAATCAAACCGACGTTTAATAGTGCGTTTGTTAAATCTAGCACAAAACTGACAACTAGTGACGTCGTGGTCAGGACGTAGGCAAGGAATGCAGTAAGAGTGGAAGTTTTTAAGAGGTATTTGCTTCCCGCAAGAAATACAATTATTAACTTTTACTGACATCGGTCTGGAGCAAGAAAAAGTTTCCCCAACGGGGTACTTGGCTTTATTGAAGACTTTGGTTCTGAAATTCAATTTTGAAAATCTCAGGAGTCGGCCGACCAGCACATGCGAACTGCTTATGCTTCGGGCACCGCACGGCAAGAAAGACTGGAGAAAATGGCGTCAGTTGCAACTTTTATACCCCTGGCACATTGATGACAGGGAAGAGGCGACAGCAACCGACGCCGGACCAAGACTTTGGAACTCGGGCCGACTACGGGTCACCTGCCAGCAGGATAACCCAAGTGTAATGACTGCAACAATGAAACACGAACATAGACCAGTTCTTAGTAGGCCAATGCCTACTGAACCTGGGTGGCTGCACTTGTAGGAAATCTTTTACAGTTTGCATAGATTTAGCTTGATCTTCCATCTTTTTCAAAGCTTCTTCTGCCTTATTACCAAACAGCCTGTCCTGTTGTAAAGGAGCATCCAACAATTTTGCTTTAACATGGTCAAGCAGATTTTGCTCCTTGAGCCAAGCATGCCTTCTTATCAGAGATCCAGTTACAGCAGCCCTGCAAGAGGCCTCCAAGGAATCAAAACCACATTGCAAAGTATGCTTTCCAATTTGTTCAGCTAAACGCAATGAATCCTGCAACTCTATTTTCCACTCAGTCAAAAATAAACATCATTTTCTGTTTAAAGTAAGCCCATGACATGCTGTTGATATTTAAGCAAATGAAACTGATAGTTTAAAGCCCTGATTGCCAAGGTTGCAGACGTGTAAACCTTCTTACCCCATCTATCCAGCGCCCTGGAATCTCTATCAGAAGGGGTAGGATTTTTAGCAGTAGAAGCCTTAACGCCCTTGGGACCCAGAGAAATGGTTTCAGGGTCAGCAGTAGGGTTTTTAAAGAGGAATTTGGGGGAGTCAGGAACCCTGTAATATCTGTCTGGCTTACTAGGAGCCGGAGGCAGGGAATCAGGAGTCGTACTGGATTGTGAGAAAACATCAACAATGTCTAACAGGAGGTATAGCCAAAAGGCCAATGGTGAGGAAGAAGGAAATCCCCAAGTCTCTTTTTAGATTCTGAAAAATCAAGACTCTCCCAGTGAAAGTGTTCCCTTAAGGTATGCAAAGTTTCCCCAAAAGAAAAATCCTCAGGAGGAGAAGCATAAGGGATGGAATCTTCTGCATTAGAGTCCTCATAAGTGGGACTAGATAATTCCTGATCAGAAGAGGAATTCGAACAAATAGAAACTTGATCTGAAGACACAGTCAGTGCCTTGCCTAGGCCTCTTAACAGGAGGGGGGTGGGTACCCCTGATCAAGGTAATTAAATCCTCAGCCAATTTGATAATTTGTTTTTTGGGCATTGGGGCCTGTGCACGTGGACCATGTGTCGTTTTTTTTTTAGAGATAGAAGTAGTTTTTGGCCTTAATTTTGAAGATGGCGTTGATTTAATATACAAATATTTAGGCCTAAAAACACCCTCAGAAGCCGGTGCCTGCTCAGCGGCTCCGGACCCATCCAAGGTAAAGACATCTGCGGGTCCAATACTTAAAAGTATCTCACGGCATACGAATGGGTCTCAGAGGCCTTGCAATCAAAAGTAGCAGGTATCAGGGGCTGCAAAAAAGCCGCACTGAGTACCAGCGAACCTGCGACTGGCTTAGGAGAAGCTTAGTCAGTTTTGGACCTCGACGGTCTGTCTGTCTTTTTCTTTGCTTTTTTTTTTTTTTTTTTAGGTATTCCGGTAGTCTGATTGCCAAGAAACGACATATCTGGACAGTTAAATCTTGAGCCAAAATATTTAGAAGCAAAAATATACCAACATTTAATAGTGCGTTGATTAAATTTAGCACAAAACCGACAGCAAGGCACGTTGTGGTCAGGGCCTAGGCTAGGAACACAGTACAAATGAAACTCCTTATGAGGTATTTGCTTCCCACAAGTAATACAAATTATTAACTTTTACTGACATCGGTAAGGAGCAAGAAAAAAAGTTTCCCCAACGGGGTACTTAGCTTTTAGTTGAAGACTTCGGTTCTGAAACTCGAAAACAAATATTTCAGAGGAGTCGGCAGACCGGCACTTGCGAACTGCTTCTGCTTCAGGTACCGCGTAGCAAGAAAGACTGATGTAATGGCGTTGGCTGCATGTTTTATACCCCTGATGACCTGACGTCATGGAAGGGACAGCAACGGACCCAAGACTTTGTTAATCAGGCCGACTGAGGGCAACCTGCCAGCAGATTACCCAAATGATGACTGCAACAGTGAAACACGAAGAACATCCTTCTTTACTGCCTGTTACAAGCAAAAGTCCAAAACCAGTTGTGGCCTTTTGGTTTACATTTGGCAAGTGCTAGACTCAATGTTACTACACTGTAGTTCTGGAACTTGACCATTAATATGAAGAAAAACAAAGCATTTACCCAATAAATATGGGAAAAGATACAGGCATAAAGAAGATATGCAACTTTTCTAAAGTAGATTCAACCAAAATATTTAATTAACTCCCAGCCTAATATCATGAATCATCAGGATAAAAGATAAACAGGGCTCTGCAACCCAACTGTAAAGTATATCCTACAAATATTCTGTGAAGGGCGAGCTCCAGAAAAAAAGCCATTCAAGACTCCAGTTCAATAGCCTCTGAAACAATTCAGTGGCAAGCATTACAGTTAATCTGACCCAGCTAGCAATGCATCACATTACTACTGGCAAACAGATTTTTTTAATGGTCTAGAAATGCCTATGGATTTCCCAAGATCTACAGACTACTGCTGGGGAGACGTTTTGTCTGTCCTGTTCTGCTTACTACCATCCTAAACCCCAAAAATAAAAGTCTGGAGAAAATGTATGGATAGTCATGATATTCTGATCTGACAATTCTCACACAAGCTCCAAAAATGAAGCACCTAGCAGATGCGAGAGTCAAAATATTTTGTTTATTCCCTACTCGACGTGTTTTCTCCTGAAAAATACATACATGGGAACTGGGGGAGGGGTAGAGTTATGATTCACTCCTGTCACTATCTCAGCTGATGATTGATGTATACTTAGGCAGAGTATGAAACAACTTTCCTACTAATGTCAGACTCGATGGAGTATTACAGAGCTTGCTCTCTACTTGGCAGGGGGTGTCAAAAAGCAGATGCACTGAAAAAAAACTTAGCAAGGAACAACTCCTTGTCATTCACAAACCAAAACTATCTGCAGACAACGCCATACACTCAAGTGCAGTAAAAGTGTGAAACTTGCTCCCTTGAAACAAATGGGTCATCTTCCAACCTTTACATGTTCAAAACCTCCTGGCTTTGCTCATGCTTCACACCAGGCTAGTCTTACCAATTTCCCGTTTCACTCTACCTTCACCTTCTAACCACAGTTTTTTTTCTTTTCATCTTACACCACTTTCTTGCAGACATCATCTCCCTTCACTTCTTCCAGCTATATTAATACTTCTGACCCATCCTACTCTTACCTTACCCACTAATGAAAATCCTAAGTGTTATGCTACAAAAGTACATATCTTTCAAATACATATGTAATTTTTAAATCTTCTCTATTAACTTTATGCACATTTCTTTCTTTGCTACCTAAATCTTCACTCTCACTCAATTCTGACACATTGCCAACTTAGTGTTCTAACTAAGCACTCTCTCAAATTCATTTTTTTTGCACTACTTACCTCACCTTTAATTCTGGCTCTCGCCACCTCTTGTAAACAAATCAAACTTGACAATCTTCTAATTCTTTGGTTAATCTGTTACACTATCGTATTACACTTGCAAAAATGACAATCTTTATCCAATGTTTAGATTTGCAATACTCTACTTTTTTTCTTTCATGTAATATATTGGAGCTTTCCCCCTGCATTCTGCTGAAAAAAAAAAAAAAGTTAAGTCTTTCCATAATGTTTCATATGTGCTGTTGATTATCCATTCATCACTGATGGGAATCTGTTCCATCCTCAGAACCGTGCAAGCCTTATCAAGCTCACGCCAGCCAAAAACTGTCAAGCTAAGCTTTTACCCATGATACCCTTCTCCCCGTTACCTCAGATCAAGTTTGCCCTTTATCAGCACAGCAGAGGCAGTTTCTGTGCAAGTGCCCTATGACAGCACTAGGACCAAAAGCATCTCCAAGAGCCTTAGGAGGGGGACGGAGGGTGGGACGTGATGAACAGATGAAGATCAACACAGATGGAACGTTATGAAAGACATAACTTCTTTGTCTGATGTGGTTTATCTTCATCCCACTCATCACTGATGGGACAGAGTCCCCAGCTACCTTTGTTCCCTGGGTGGCCTTCATGGAAGAATATTCCTGAGCACCATACAGCCGAAGGATGCTCTTCCCCGGGAGACCAGATCCAGTTTGTAATAAGAGGAGTAATAAATGTATGAGAAAGACATAACTTCTTTGTCTGATGTGGTTTATCTTCATCCCACTCATCACTGATGGGACAGAGTCCCCAGCTACCTTTGTTCCCTGGGTGACCCAAATGGAAGAATATTCCTGAGCACCATACAGCCGAAGGATGCTCTTCCCCGGGAGACCAGATCCAGTTTGTAATAAGAGGAGTAATAAATGTATGAGAAAGCCCAAGTTACTACTGCACAGATGTCGTCCATGGAGGCTGTAGAATGGAAGACTACAGAAGTTCCCATCGACATGGTAGAGTGGGCTTTGACTTTTTGTGGTATAGGCTTTTTCTCATGATGATAAATGTACAGTATGTAATCTCCAAGCCATTTAGGTAAGGTCACTTTAGGAACAAAATTTACAATTTTAGGGACAGAAAAGGAAATTAATAGTTTGTCTAATTTACGCATTGTCTTAGTCCTATCAAGGTAAAATCTCAATTGTCTATGTACATCCAAAGAATACAGACAGTATTCCCCTTAGTAAAATTCGGGAAAAATACTGGGAGGTCAATAGCTTGATTAATGGAGAAATCCGGAATAACTTTGGGGAGAAAGTTATACTCTGTCCTTACGAAACATAAGATAGGGCCGATTAATGCATACAGTAAGAAGGTCTGAAATACGACTAGCTGATGTGATGGTGAATAGAAAAAGGGACTTCCATGATAAGAATCTGATGTCACATTTTGCTGCAGGCTCGAAACGGGGTCGAGTCAGACTGAGGAACTAAAGTGAGGTTCCACAGTTCAATGGGCTGTTTTATAGGAGATCTGATGTGATGAGTCCCTTCAAAAAGTTTTTACATAAGCTGTGAGTAATCAGGGGAAAGTTTCCAGAAACATTACGACAGTTTGACATAGCAGCTAGATGAACTCGTATGGTAGAGGCTGCAGCTCCACTTTCGAAAAATTTTGATAAATTATGAAGGACTACAGTAACTGGAACCAAATATGGATCTAGATTTTTGTTCTTCGAACAAACAGAGAATGCCTTCCATTTGTCTAGACAGAGTTTCCTGGTGGATGGTTTGTGTGTGGCCAGAACAATATCACATATTGGAGAGGAAAAGTTATCCTGCTTGGCGAATAACGGAAGTGGAGAAACCAAGCTGTCAGCCTGAGACTGGAGAGGTTCAGATGACTCAACACCTGGGGGTGAGACTCAAGTCTGGAGATGGACCCAGAATCCATGGTCAGCATAACAGGCGAGGTCGGCGGAATGGGAACCATACTTGTCAAGGCCAATAAGGGGTTATGAGGATCACTTTGCTTTTCAACCGAAGTGCTTCTTTAAAAATTGGGGAAGAGGACTGGGGGGATAGGCATACAAATGTCCTGTGGGGCCAATGGTGGATCAGAACATCCCTCAGGGACTCTCCCTGCAAGGGAATTAGGGCTAAGTAGATGCTGCATTTGTGGTTTAAACCAGAGGTGAATAGGTCACAGAAAGGCTGGCCCCAGCAGTTGAAAATTTTTGCCGCTGTGCTGGGGTTGAGGGACCACTACTGAGGCAGGAAACTACATCTGCTCAGCTGGTCCGCAAATGGATTGGAGTCCCCCGGGATATGGGTTGCTATCAGAAATCGGTTGGAAGCTACTACCAAATCCTCATGCCTCTCAACATATGGGGGCAAAACTTGGTTCCTTGT
>NC_056725.1:451377470-451382470 GCF_019279795.1 Protopterus annectens | reverse complement strand
TTGGTGAATCAGAAGATCTGGCACTGGGTCCAGATGCCACGGCTGCACCAAAAGGTGATGATGGAGGAACGGGAACCAAACTTGTCGAGGCCAGTAAGGGGCAATGAGAATCAATTTGGCTCTCAAAACGGTAGCTTTCTGGATAACCTGAGGGATCAGAGGAAATGGAGGAAGGCATAAAGAAGTCCCTGGGGCCAATCCTGGGTCAGAGCGTCTCTGGGGATGGCCTGATGGAGGAAGAGGCAGAAGAAGTCTGGACATTTGCTGTTTTGGGGAGTAGCAAAAGATCGCAACATGGACGACCCCATTCCAGAAAAATCTCTTCCGCTATAGATTGCTTGAGAGACCACTCGTGAGGCATGAGAATAGCTCTGCTCAATCTGTCCGCTACAATGTTGGTTTTCCCAGGGATATGCGTTGCTACCAGAAACCGATGAGAGGAGATCGCCCATTGCCATAGTCTGAGCGCTTCTCGACACAAGGGGTAGGACTTGGTTCCGCCCTGTTTGTTGATATACCAAACTACAGACATGTTGTCTGTGTGGACTGCAATTGTCCCTACGGGAAGAGAGTCGTTGAGGGCTTGCAACGTTAAAAGCACTGCTCTCATCTCCAGGACATTTATGTGCAGATGGTACTCGAACGGCTGCCACGTCCCATGAACCATCCTGCCCTGATAATGACCCCCCCACCCGATCAGGGAGGCATCCATGGTGACAGTGGCTATCGGGGATGGGGGTACAAAGTACCTGCCTTGGTGAACCTGAGGAGATGTGATCCACCAAGCAAGATGCTCTTTGCATGTCTGTGTCACCAGAATCTGGTGACGCATTGGAAGTTGTTGGTATGACCATTGTGTGAATAGCATCCACTGAAGAAGGCGCATGTAGAATCGAGCCACGGGAAGAAGAGTAATGGCCGCAGCCATGAGACCCAATACCTTTAGAACCATTCTGGCCTGTACTTTCTTGTTGGCCAGAATGATTCTGACATGACTCTGAATGTCTGAAACTCTGATCTGTAAGGGTAGCTGACATCCGAACAGTGTTTAAGTTTGCGCCTATGAAGGTAATAGACTGGCAGGGTGATAAGGATGACTTTTCGAAGTTGATCGAGATGCCCAAATGAGAACAAAGATTTATTGTGTAATCCCTGGCTTGTATAAGCTGATGCCTGGTGGTGGCGGACAGGAGCCAGTCGTCGAGATACGGAAACACCTGGAATCCTTGACGTCTCAGGTGAGCCGTGACCACTGCCATGCATTTGGTGAACACTCTGGGGGCTGTAGTGAGACCAAAGGGCAGGGCTCTGAACTGGAAATGACTGGACCCCAGCCGAGCGGAGAAATCTCCTGGAGCGTCTGTGAATTTTGATGTGATAGTACGCATCCTGAAGATCTATTGAGCACATCCAGTTGTCCTTCTGCAAGAAGGGCAGAATTGACTGAAGAGTGACCATTCGAATCTTGTCTTCCTCACAGACTTGAGTCTGCTGAGATCAATATTGGTCTCCAGTCTCCCGTCTTTTGGGGACCAAAAGAACCTTGAGTAGATTCCGGCTCTGAATGGTCTGTTGTAACTGACTGAATGGCTCTTTTTTGCAGTAGTTTTGAGACTTCTAACTCTGCAATTTCCCTTAGACCGGGTGGTACATCTGGAAGGGAATTTGAGGGAAGGACTTTCCTCGAAAGGAATTATGTAACCCTTGGATATGATCGACTGTACCCATCTGTCTTGGTGAGGGAATGCCAGGCTTCTGGGTACAGTGATAATCTTCCCCGACTGCCTCCAAGGAGGGACAGCCGGGCAACATCTCAGGGATGCTGAAAGGGCTTGTCAGAGAGAGGCTCTCTGTTTCCCTGGTTTTGGACCCCTCTGCCTCTAGAGCGGCGTCTGTTGTTGTTACCCCCTCTGCCTCTAGGGGTAAACTGACCACGTGAATCCGGCATGACTCCTTGGGATTTACGGAACCACATTTTTCCACCTTTCTGTCCTTTGGGATAAGGTCTAGAAGGGTGGAAAACGGACTCCTACAGCAGAAAGAGTCTTGCCGTCCTGTTCGCACCTGGTCAAAGTTTCCTTCACCTGAGGGCCAAACAAAGCTGACCCATCAAAGGGAGAATTTGTGAAGGACGCCTTAAAGGGATCCGCAAAATCACATAGCCGCATCCAGGCTTGGCGTCTAAGAGCCACACCTGTACCTGCGGCTCTACTCGCTCCATCAGCAGCATAAGATATTAGCCGCATGGAGGAGTTTGCAATGGAATTAAGGGTTCCTAGCTGCGAAGCAATTTTTTCTTGAGCCCCTGCAGCTGTAGGATCCTGTACTACTTCACCCAGCTCCTTAAGGATATCCCTCTGGAGTCTGGTGAAGTGACATAGGTAATTCAGCTTACGCATAGCAAAGGTCGCTGAGGAAAACATCCGCTTACCGTACCTATCCATGGTCCTAGAGTCCTTATTAGGAGGATGGGCGGGTGCGGAAGGATCTGCAAGTTCCTTCTTGGTGGCCGCAGCCACCACCATAGCATCAGCGGGACACCCTTAGTGAGGAATTGCTTGTCACGGGGCAGTGATAAATTTTGAAGGCCTCCTAGGGACTGGCTCTACAGAGTCAGGAGCTGCCCACGCCTTCGGGCAATAACCTGCATAAGGGGTCGAAGGCGGAGACACCCAGGAGGTGGAGGGCCGAGATCCAAACGCCTCTAGGTATACCGACTCATCCTCAGAGGGATTGTTGGTGGGCCAGTTTCCCCTCTGTTTAAGGAGTTCTAGGATGTCTGAGAAGGAGACATCCTCAGAGAGGATCTAGGGGATCCCTCTGACTCATCAAAGTCAGTATCAGTGACAGACTCGGGAGTCTACATGTTTCCTCTTACAAGTCCTCTTCCTAGGAGGATCTCCCGAAACATCAGGAGAATCCTCGGAAGAGGGGAAATTCCCAATGGGGAAACCTGAGGCGGAGGATCTCTGGGTCCTGTAGCAAGAGAAGTGGCAGAGATGTCAACAGGTACTATAGAGGGAGGAGCTACGGGAACAGACTGCTGACTGATACCAGTGGCCAGCACACTCTTCATCACCTCGAATGCTCCCCTCCCAGGCAGGTCCGAGAGAACCCGTTCAAGAACTAGGAACTCCAGGGACTACCGAAGGGAAGTCTCCGAGGCAGATGTCAGAGCCGAGCTCACCAAGGCCGAGGCTCCAAGGGGAAGAGCGGGTTCGGACAAGGGTCCGATGCCACTCACCCCCTCGGAGGAGACCATGGAAGCCCGACCACCGAATCCCTCTAAGGAAGGTCTCGAAGAGGAGATAAGAGTAGAGGCTGAAGGAACAGAAGGGGGTATCTGTCCTCCAGCCGTAGCAGTAACCATTCCCGAAGACTCCAACTCCAAGCTCTGGGGTAGAGTTGAAGGAGGAACTGTAACGGGGTGTGGACCAATA
This sequence comes from Protopterus annectens, assembly GCF_019279795.1. Taxonomy (NCBI): domain Eukaryota; kingdom Metazoa; phylum Chordata; order Ceratodontiformes; family Protopteridae; genus Protopterus; species Protopterus annectens. The sequence continues at coordinate 451,379,030 of NC_056725.1, read as the reverse complement.
GTCGTCTGTTGAGACGAACTATGTAACATTTGGGCCAGTACCTGTGACTTAAGTAATCTGCTGACCACTCTCTCTAGGTCATGGTCTGAAAGTCTGGATGACCTTGAAGATCAGCTCCGATGGCTCCGTTCCGAAAGGAGAGGTGAAGCCGGAGCCGAAAGTATCGGCTCCAAGAAAGGAGACCTCGACCTCTTCCTGGAATGAGCCATTGGAACCGATACTATAGATCCTGTCGGAGCCGAAGACTTATCGGAGCCGACAGGAAGCTCGATGCATCGGCTCCAGCCGAGCCGATACAGCCACAAAAGTAACGGTGTCGGAGCCGATCGGAGCAGACACCGATGCCTGTGCCACATGGTGGTCGGAACCGATCGGAGCCGACACCGAAGTGGTTGATGCAGAATCGGCACCGATAGCCATCGGTGCCGAAGGCGTTGTTAAGCCAGAATCGGCTCCAGCCGGAGCCGATCTCGACTCAGAACGAGTTGGAGCCGAGGCCGCAGGCTTAGACACAGAAGCCTGGGCCTTGGAAGATTTGGCTGATTTTGATGGAGCCGACTTAGCGGAGAGCCCTCCGGCAAGAAGGCCCCTAAGTATCAGCTTATTTCGTCTTTCCTGCAGGACTCTCTGGCTGAAGGAATGACAAATAGCACAGGAGTCCTGCAAGTGAAGAGGCCCCAGGCAATACAGGCAAGAAGTGTGACCGTCTGTCAGAGACATCTTCTGACAGCACGAGTCACACTTCTTAAAACCTGAGACCCTCTCCTTTGACATGGTGCTTCACAACACACACACACACACACACACACACACACACACACACACACACACACACACACACACACACACACACACACACACACACCAGTCAAGAATTAAATTAAATAAAATACCAAAAAGGTATTGCTATAAAAACAAACACACACACCCTAACAGGGAGGGGATGGGAAGGGTAAAGTTTGACTAAAAAAAATTAGAAGAGACAGGGATTTTCTGTCAGAAAATCTATATAATTAACTTAAAACTAAAAATTAAAGGGTTTTTAGCAAAAAGGGGCTTAAATATCAAAAAAGTGAATCACTTACCAGGAGCTGGTAAAAGGAGGACCTCATAAGCGAAGCGGCAAATGAGATCTGGGTACTTACCGCCTTGCATCATGGGATATGGGGCTGTCTCGAGCTGGTAAAAGTGACTCTCGAGCTTAGCAAGTGCCGAGTCGGAGCCGAGGGATCGGCTCCGAACCCATCAAGCAAGAATGAAGGCGAGATTGACAACTTAACATCGGCATTTTTAAACTAGTGGGTGCAAAACCCAATTTTGTGTAGAGGAATGGTAACATGAAGGAAGAGCTAGAAAAGAAAAAAGTAAGGAGAAATAACAAAGAAGGATGGAGGGGTACTACAAAATGTGGCACATGTAATCAGTGTAGGTATATAATTAACATACCCCTACTTAACTTGGAGGACATTAGCAAGACAGTGGTCACATTTCAGGAGGGCAATTCTAGAACACAGCATCTAGTGTATTTAGCAAAATGCACAAAGTGCCCTTGTTTTTACA
>NC_056725.1:451274970-451372470 GCF_019279795.1 Protopterus annectens | reverse complement strand
GTCTTTCTCCGTATTGGTCCTAACATTTCCAACGGTTACCATAAAGGATAGATCCCTTTGCAACAATCGCAGCTTGAAGGGAGAACCTAAAAGAGCTGACGGGAAGGACCATTACTTTTGTGCATACTCATCTTCACACTTGGACAGGAATACTAGTGGACCAAATAAAGATCGAACAAGCCCAAAGAACCCTGTGGAACCCAGCTAGTAAATACCCAAACTTCTAAACCAATAATACTTTGTTTCAAAATGTTCTCACTTAAGGAGCAATTACTGCCATATTTTTGGAAATCGCAGTGGTGCAGCGATTAACGTGGTCACCTCACAACAGGCTCTCCAGTTAAGATTCTTGGCTGGAGCAACTTCTCTGCAGAGTCTGCATGTCCTCGCCGTGATCAAATGAATGTAAAGATATGCAGGTTGTTGCATGTGTGTGCCTTCTTTGAAGGCTGGACGCCAGGCTGGCAACTAGTCACCATAAAAAATTCACTGCCAATCATTAGCGGACCAGAGTTCCCCTGTAGCAACCCCTAACAGGGAAAAGCCAAAAGAGAGGTAATTTTCAAGATACAAGGTGCACTTATGTAGAGTATGACTACTCACCGGAAACTCAAGAGTGCAATTGTATCTTGTAATCTAGCTTTGCAAATCTAAGGGCTACTGACAGAAACTGCTGTAGCCTACCACCTTAAAAATTATGTTTCACCAAGTCCCATAGTCTTTTTACAGATTTTGGGCTGGCTTTACATAATCTAGAGCCCTCAGGACATCAAGCTTCAGTAACGCATACCCCAGACACTGTCCCCAGTGTTCAGTTTGAGCCTTCAAGTGATCAACAGGATAGTGGGATCATTGTCCATACGTACTGGCCCATTTTTCCACTGTTCAAAAAGCAACAGGTGTTCAGAGAAAGAACAGCAGTTGTGGCAGAGGCATATTGGAAACTAAAAATTGACATCAAGACCCTAGCTGAAGAAATGCTGCTGGCTGTTTCAGACTACCATTTTCTCTCCTGTGCTGCAGTAACAATCAGAAATGGTGCGGACTAACAGACTCTGATCCAACACGGTTTTCAGGTTTGCTTAACTCTCCTAAAGGTTTTGTATGTACTTTTATTCTCATATATAGGTCTACGTCACTTGAAATTTATATGAAAAGCCAAGGCCTGGAATTAAAGACTATGGAGGGAGTGAGACCTTTTCTTTACTGGTGTATAACAAAGTAGACAGAAGTTTCTTAAAACACATGCTTAACCTGCTACTTACGCAGCTTTGAAACAAAAGTTGTTGATGCAGGAGCTGTCACTTCCAACTTGGGAGGCTTTAAACTTTTCTAAATATATGTTATTGTTAATGTTACAAAGAGTTTACTTCATTTTTTTCACTTTTACATCTATTCTATAACTGTTTGTAGGTTAATTAGATTTAATACTGAATTTTTATTCAGTCAATGGCAGATTCCAGCAAATGTTTGTCAGTACTTATAGACAACTTAGTTAGGTTGTCATCATATAAGCATACCTTATACAATGACTACACATGAGCACTACTTAGTAATGGATGGCATTTAGTGTTAAGGCAGATTCAGATATTCAGATGGAATGTAAATGGGCTTAATGGCTCAGTTATGCATGGCAAGAGTATTGCTGGTTGGCTGCCAGGAAGTATAATTCTCACTTAATATCTTTCCATAAACTCATCCAAGTAATGGAACGTTATTGCAACAAAAGGGTTTAAAAGTTTTAGCTAGATTTGAATATATGCAGGATAAATGTAGAGGCACTGCAATACTTGCAATAAGCACTTAAGTCTACTTTCAGGCACAAGGTAGATTTGCAACAGTGTAGAGCTATGTTAATGGCTCACTATTCACCCAGGCATCAATTTATATAACTTTGTTCACTTTTACTTGCATTTTCTGAAGAATTTATAACATTAGCTGGGACTAGAATTCAGTTTGGACCAGAGAAGTTAATTTAGGCTCTAGAAAACCCAGGTTGTCAGTGGTACACTGAAAAGTAAAATGCTTTGACAGGGATATAGCCTTTATTCACATACATAAAACAAACATGGTCCAGGAATGATAAAATGTTCATTCTGACAGACCATTTAAGTTATTTCACTTCTTATTTTACTACACTAATATGATACAGATAGACAGGAATACAGAACAGAATTTACAATTATGAAGGGCACTATAGCAGCTTCGAACACTTTCACAACAAGTAGAAGCTTTAAACTCAGCCACAACAGGAGAGAGACAGTCCTACTCAGATTTTACTTTTTTAAATATATATAGTAAAGCAGCAAAGAATACTTTATACCTATTGTACCCATTGTTCCTCCCTCAAAATAATCCAACAACTGGCAACATACTTAAGGCAACAAAAAACAGCAAGGGTAACATCTCAAATTTGTATGTTAAGATACTAATCTCATAGTATGAAGCCCAGAAGACATAATGCATGTTTTTTAAAGATTATTCTGTTCTTTATGCAGCTGAAAATCTGTCCAGTAATGCAACAGAGCAAACATTTTCTTTAACTCACAACCATTAAAGTCGCATAATGAAACACAAGCATCTGCTCTACAGTAACTTGTGTCCCCAGTAATACTTAATATAATGAATGGATATTCTTCGAAGCATAGATCCTCCCCAGTTCTTAGAAACAATTATCTCTATTACTCTGAATCACAGAAAAAAACCCTTTATACCCCCTCTTTGTATAGATATCTGTTTTGAATCATGATTATTAAATGTTTATGTGTGTATTAGTGAATCAGATAACGGCATTTCACCCTTACCTTATACACCAAGATCAATGTTGTTTTATTCCAGACAGAACAAGACAGTATAATATTTAAATTCTTAGCCAAGCACAGCTTACAGGTTTCCTAAACAGCTATGTAATATAATCTACAATATAAATGGTAATACTACAGCACAAATTAAAATTCAAGCTAGGTTGCCCCAGTCATTCCCATTAACCAGGGGAACCAGACACAATAGTCCTTTTTCTCCCCTCCTGCTTGTCATTTACTTGCACCCATTGTTTTAACTACTTAAATTTTTTTTTTTTTTTTTTTTTTTTTTTTTTTTTTTAAGAGATCTATGGTTGGACCTGGAGTCAACCAAATCTTAAACTCTCACTGTATGAACATGATATTCTGTTCACCCTGACAGATCCAGAAAGACTTTTTTTGTACTGTTACAGACTTACTTTTGGGGCTCTCTCTGGACATAAAATTAATATTACAAAAAAAGTGGTAGTAGCAGCAAACTATACTCCATCAGAGAACAACAAAGTTTCCATTTCTCAAACACTTATGAAATTACAGTACCTCAGATGAAGGTTTCACAAAAGTTACCAACAATCCAATAATTTAAACCTTTCCAATCTGCTTACAACTAGCAAGAGATGTACTTTGACCTGGCATAATCTTATACTGGCTGTAAATAAAGAAATCCAAGCAGTCCAACTTCTCATCTTGCCACACCTGTTCTACATCCAGGCATATCTGGCAATACCTCCCAAACCAACTCTAAATCAGATGATCTGGTCATTTATATGGGAGGAGCAAGGACCTACTGTAGTACGGCAGAAGTTAATCCTGAGTACTGAGGAAGAGGGACTCGACTTGCCAGACCTTGAAAGGCATTGGATGGCAGTTAGACAAGTAGAACTTATGAAACTACAATCCCCCATCCAAGAGTAATCTGGAAACAGAAAATCCAGGATAAAATACGAACTGGTGGGATGCCTTTTTAGTGAGTAATGAGTATAATCAATCAGTTATTCATGATGGCTAGAATGTCTTCAAAATGAAATACAACATGCAGCCAAAAAGCAGTACTCCCCATAGGGTAGTGGTATTAATTCGTACAAAAAGGGGAAGTGTTAGAAAAAGCGAAAGTATTGCGATGGACTGCAGTTACGGACACATGTCTTTCCACACATCTACAGATGCTTTACATATGGTTACAGCGACATGCAACAAAATCTATGTGGTGCAGGGATACTAGTAAACATGCTACGGATCAAATTTGTTAATATAAGCTAGGCAAAATACAACTCTGGGCTTAGAACACGTTCATACAAAGTCAATGGCTCAATAAAAAAACAAGAGCATAAAACCAGGATAAGTTGGGGAAAAATTTTAAAATCCCTATTAAACTCAAAATTCACAAAACTTGCTTAGAAGTATATCCACAAATACTTTTATACATTCTACCTCAATCGGCTAATCCACAATGCTAAAGGTGTATATCTGACTTCATAGGAGACTGGGATAATTTTTTTGGTACTGTAACAAACAAAAAAATCTTCAGTTTGTTAAACAACCTAAAATTTTTGTAACTGAATTACCTGGCGAACCTTGTGTCTGAAATATGGAGACATCTTTTAGGCCACTGCCACAGCCTGGTGGACATGAAAATAAAACAAAGTTATGTCTTACCTTAACATTCCATCTGTGTTGTTCATCTTCTTTCATTCATCACTGATGGGGTTTGGTTCCGAGCCCTCAGAACAGAGTTGGCCTATTACAAAGCTTGCGCCAGCCAAAAAAACTCTCAAGCCAAGTCTCTACCCAGAATTCCTTTCTCCCTGTTACCTCAGATTGAATTTGCTAAGAAAGGAAGTAAAGCAGAGGCCACTTCTACACAAGTACCCTAGTGCACCACTTACACCCAAAGCATCCCCCAGAAGCCTTTGAAGGGGGAAGGAGGGTGGGAAGCGATGGATGAAAGATTAACAAAACAGATGGAACGTTATGGTAAGACCGAACTTATCTGATATTGTTAATCTTTCCATTCATCACTGATGGGACAGAATCCCAAGCTACCTTGAGGTCCATGGGCGGCCCTTATGGAAGAACATTCCTGAGTAACACTGAGCTGAAGGCATCTCTCCCCCTGGAGAACAAGTCCAACTTGTAATGACTGAAAAAGGTATGAGGCTTAGCCCAAGTATCTGCTGCGCAGATGTCATCCATTAATGTCCTGGAAAGGAATGCTACAGAAGCTGCCATAGACCTAGTGGAGTGGGCTTTAACTTTTTGCATGCACTCATTATGAAGGGAATAAACAACATGTATGCAGTCCCTTAGCCATTTTAATAATGTAATCTTGGAAAAAGCCTCTCCCATTTTGGGCCCTGAAAAGGAGATGAAAAGCTGTTCAGATTTATGGACAAGTTTGGTCCTGTCTAGGTAAAACCTTAATTGTCTACGTACATCTAAGGTACGAAGGCAATACTCTCTTCTACTGGCAAAATTTGAAAAGAACACTGGTAGATCAATGGACTGGTTAACCGAGAATTCAGAAACAACTTTGGGAAGAAAGGACGGGCTCATTCAAGGTGACACTCTGTCTTTATGAAAGACCAGGTAAGGCTTCTTTATACACAATGCCTACAGCTCAGAGACTCTTTTGGCAAAGTTAACGGCTACCAGGAACAATGACTTCCAAGACAAAAACTTTACGTCACACACAGCGCAGGCTCAAAGGGCTTTTGAGTCAAAGACTGGAGGACTTAAGTGAGGTGACATGGTACTACGGGCTGAGAGGAGGCCGGAGAGGAGAGGTCCCTTTAAGGAAAGCCTTGCAAAGGCACAACAAAATAAGAGGAGTGCCATCTATACCATTGTGGAAGTTGGAAATTGTCACTAGATGTACACGTACTGTTGAAGCAGAGGCTCAGTTATCAAGAAACTTAGCCAAATATTGAAGCACTGCAGCAACTAGAGCCGAATACTCGTTAGCATGTTATCCTTGGACCAAATGGAAATTCCATTTATCCTGATATAGCCTTCTGGTGGATGGTTTGTGAGAGGCCAGAATGAGGTCTTGAACAGGTGAGAAGAGGTTAGCTTGCCTGGCGACTAGCGGAAATGGAGAAACCAAGCTGTCAGCTTTTGAGTGGACAGGTTCAGGTGACTCAATCCTTGGGGGTGACCGATCAGATCTGGTAGAGGGTCCAGAATCCACAGAAGGAATACTAGGTGAGGCTGAAGAAAGGGGAACCAAATTTGACAAGGCCAGAATGGGGCTACGAGGATCATCTTTCTTTAGAAATTGTGGGATCAGAGGAATGGGAGTATAGGAGTAGTGAAGTCCCGTGGGCCAATCGTGGATCAGTGTCTCCCTTGGTGACTCCTCCTGTGAGGGAAGTAGGCCAAGTAGCTGCTGCACTTGGTGTTTGATCAGTAGGTGAAAAGATTGCAGCAAGGCTGGCCCCAGTGGCTGAGGATTGCAGACGCCACCAAAGGGTCTGCTATTTTCAGAGTGTGGGTTCTGTCAGAGAGCCAGTTGGCAACCCATCTTGTGACATAGGGATTTATACCTAGTTTAGTGAGTTTATCTATAATTCCAGAGTGGGGGATGGTGTCAAAAGCCTTGACGAGATCTAGACAGGCTGAATGAACCACCTTACCCTCGTCTATGGCTTTGGCGACTGCTTCAAAGAAGTCAATCAGGTTTAGAAGACAAGATCTGCCTTTTACAAACCTGAACTGGATGGGGTTTTGAGTTTGGAGATTACCAGTGTCTTTGTTTATAAGTTCCATGATAACACGTTCCATGGCCTTGCAGACCAGGCTCGTTAGGCTAATGGGGCGGTAGTTCCCAGGGTCTGTGGTGGCTCCTCCTTTGTGGAGTGGGATAAAGTACAGTTGTGTACACTTACCATAAATGTAGATGCTAGAGAGTGTATTCACTGTTGCAATCATCACATTAGGGTTATCTGCCTGCAGGTAGCCCTCAGCCAGCCTGTATACCAGAGTCTTGGATTCCTGTGTCAGTTGCGGTCTCTTCTTCCATGACGTCAGGTCGTCAGGGGTATAAAACATGCAGCAGACACTATTTACATCAGTTTTTCTTGCCCCAGATGTCAGGTGCCCCCACAATGGGAAGCAATTATATGTTATGGAACACCTCCATCAAAAGGCAAATGCACAAGAAAGCTTCAACACACCAAACAAGAAGGAAAGGTAGAGCCAAGATAAGTCAGGGGGCTGGAGGGAGGGTAACCAGGACTGCAACAGTGAATACACTCGAACATCTACATTTATGGTAAGTGTACACAAGTGTACTATGTTCTTCGTGTTTCACTGTTGTAGTCATCCCATTTGGTTTGATTCCCAAAGCTAAGGAAGGGAGGAGGAAGTTAGAGAGCATTAGGGCCTGCAAGACTGCAGTGGCAAAACCGGTTCTGGATTTAGAAAATATAGGCATGTGGTAATGCTTGGTGAAGGTATGTACAGAGCTCCAGGTAGCAGCTTCTAGGATGTCTCTGGTAGAGACTCCTCTAAGAAAGGCTGTAGAGGGAGATGCAGCCCTGGTGGAATGTGATCTTCTCCCCATTTGTGGTAGGTTTTCCATGTTGCTTTTAGCAGAAATGAATGCAAAGGGATACCCATTTAGAAATGGTTTGCTTTGAAATGGCCTCCCCTCTGCCCCCTGCAGCAAAGGCAACTAGCAGCTGTTCAGATTTCCTGAGAAGCTTAGTCCTGGCCAAATAAAATCTAATTTGTCTGTACACATCCAAAGAGTGCAGTATTCATTCTCCTTCGTTTTGTGGATTCGGGAAAAAGGAAGGCAAATGAATGGATTGATTTAAGGCCACACTAGACACCACCTTGGGCATAAAGGAAGGATTGGTTCTGAGGGAAACCCTGCCTGCATGGAAGATAATGAAGGGTTCCATTGCCATGAGGGCCTGTAATTCAGACACTTCTTGCTGAAGGGATGGCTAGAAGGAAGGCTGTTTTCCAAGAAAGGAATTTCAACTCTGTAGTTGCAGCTGGCTCAAAAAAAGTGAGAAGGAACTTTTCCAATACAAAGTTATGGTCCCACGCTGGAGTAAGGGCTCTCCTGGGGGGTCTTAAATTTTTGGCACCTCTGAGGAATTGCTTTAGCAGGGGGTTAGAGAGGAGGGGTGGGTTCAGTATTAGTGTGCTGAAGTACCAGAGGCATGAATTTTAATTGACGAGAAGGATAGGCCCTTGTGGAGCATTTCTGTTAAGTACTCAAGTATATGAAGTAAGCTGGGCACCGTTGTGCCCATTCCCAGAGTCTGGCTCCAACAGTATCTTTTCTACTTTTCAGCATAGGATTTTCTAGTACTAGGCCTCCTTGCCTCCAGAATGACATCTAGCACCTGCTTACTGAGGGATGCTATTGGACAGCAAGGAATTAGCCAGGCTGCAAGGTTCAGGGTTTGAAGCTGAGGGTGCAGAATCTGGCCCGCCTGCTGGGAGAGCAGGAAAGAGGTCTGAGGCAGGTGCCACGGTTCGAGCAGTGTCATACGCCGCAAGAGGGGGTACCAGTGCTGGCGTGGCCAATCTGGTGCAATCAGTATTGTCCTTGGCTTGTCCTGTTTGATCTTTAGCAGAGCCTTCGAGAGGAAAGGCAGAGGGGGAAGGCATAAATGGAAAGGCTTTCCCAGGTAAATAAAAGGGCATCCACTTTCCAAGCTGGACTGTGGGGAGCCCTTGTGCAGAATTTGTCCAATTGGTAGTTCTGAGGGAAAGCAAACCGGTCTATCGCTGGAGTCCCCGATTTGTTCAAGGGGTTGAATACTTTTGGTTCCAGTTTCCATTCGTGTGGGTCCATGAGATTTCTGCTTAGGTCATCTGCCAAAGAATGTAGCTTGCCTGGCAGGAAATGAGCCTGTAGGTGCACTTGGTAGCTCACGGCTGTGTTCCATAGAGCCATGGCTAGTCTGCAGAGAGGGTATGAGTGAGTTCCCTCCTACTTGTTTATGTACCACATGACTGTGGTGTTGTCTGCCTTTACCAATATTTGTCCTGGAAGAATGTGGTCTTTGAAGGCTGTCAGGGAATTCTGTACAGCTAACATTTCTTTTTGGTCGATATGCAGGTGCATCTGTCTCGAGTTCCATTTGCCCTGAATGCACTGCCCTGTCAAGTGAGCCCTCCATGCATAGTCTGATGTGTCGGTTAGGGTTTGGGTGGTGGTGGGGGGTAGAGTGAAAGGGAGCCCCTTGTTATGGTAGCAGGCCTCTGCTCACCAAAGGAACTCTGTCTTTATACAAGGAATGATAAGAATCATTGATTCCAGGTCCTGAGAATGTTGACACTATAGGCTTTTTAGATACCATTGTAGTTTCCTCATATGCAGTCTTGCATATGGAATTAGTAGAACGCAAGAGGCTATGAACCCCAGGGCTTGCAGGATTTTCCTTGCAGATAGCTGGGTCTTTGGGGCCAGTAATTTGAAGTAGGTTGTCAAAAACTTGTTTCTCAGGAGTGAGGAAAGCCATCTGGGAAGTTGTGTTCAAGCTTTCTCCCAGGAATACAATCTGTTGTCAGGGTACTAGATGAGATTTATTTTCGTTTATGGTATACCCCATTGATGTTAGAAGTTTCTTTACTAATGCCAGATGTTTTAATAGCAAGTCCTGGCTTTCTGTCTGAATCAGACAATTGTCCAAGTATGGGTATAGTTGAATATTTCTCTGCCTGCAAAAAGCAATGGCTGGATATAGACACTGTAAATACCCTGGAAGTAATAGATAAGCCAAAGGGAAGTGCAGAGAACTGATAGCCTTTCCTTGTGATCCTGCAGCATATGCCACCTTTCCTTGTGATCCTGCAGCATATGCCACTAGTAATTCCTTTGTCTTCCTGAAAGCTTTGGTTCTGTTTAAGTAGAATCTAAGCAGTCTGTGTTCTTCCAAAGAGTGCAGAAATCTCTCCCCCTTGTTCTGTGGATTTGCATAAAAAGTTGGCAGAGGAAGAGCCACACTGGACACCACTTTAGGCATAAATGTTGGGTTTGTTCAAGAGAAACCCTGTCTGGATACAAAATGATAAAAGATTCCACAGCCATGAGCGCCTGTAGCTCTAAAACTAGTCTTGCAGAAGTAATTGCTAGGAGCGGAGCTGTTTTCCAAGATAAAAACTTTATATCAACAGTAGCAGCTGGCTCAAAAGGAGGCAGGGTGAGCTTTTCGAAGACATAATTGAGGTCCCCATGCAGGTATTGGTGATTTCCTTGGAGGCCTTAAATTTTTGGCACCTGTGAGGTACTGCTTTAATAAAAGGATGAGAAAAAATTGGTGGCGCTGTATTGTAATGAGCCGAAATGGCAGAGGCATGAATTTTAATTGATGAAAAGGATAGGCCTTTGTCCAGCAACGCAGTTAGGTATTGCAAAATCTGAGGAATATTTGGTAGAGTTGTACAAGTTCCTTGTGCCTAGTTCCAAACACAGAATCTCTTCCATTTTCCAGCAAAAGACTTTCTAGTACTAGGCCTTCTGGCTTCCAGAATGACATCCATCACACCTTTGCTGAGAGGTGTTTTTTGTATGACTACATTATCCACCATGCTGCCAGGTTTAATGTCCTGAGTTGGCTGTGAAGGATCTGATTGTTTTGCTTGGACAGTAGACGAGGTAATTGAGGTAAGGTCCAAGCTGGGTAATGAGACAAGTTCCTTAGGATTGGATACCAGTACTGGCGGGGCCAGTCTGGGGCAATCGGTATCATCGTTGGTTTCTCCTGTCTGACCTTTAGGAGTACCTAGGGGAGGAGAGGCAGTGGAGGGAAGGCATATACTGAATTTTTTCCAGCTGAAAGATTGGGCGTCCACTTTCCATGCTTGCCTGTGATAAGTCCTTGCGCAGAATCTTTCTAGTTGGTAGTTGCGAGGGGAGGCAAATAGATCTATGTCCAGGCATCCACATTTCCTTGTTATCATGCTGAAGACTTGTGGATCCAGCTGCCACTCATGGGGATCCATGAGGTTTCTGCTTAGTCTGCCACAGTATTTTCCTTTCCTGGCAAGAATTGTGCCGGCAAATGTACTTGGCAAGTCAAAGTTGTGTCCCACAATGTCATGGCTAGTCTGCAAAGGGGTAAAGAATGTTTGCCCTCCCTGCTTGTTTATACACCACATGACCGTGGTGTTGTCCAGAAACGTTGTGATCAGGGCCTAGGCAAGGAATACAGTAAGAATGAAAATCCTTATGAGGTGAGGTATTTGCTTTCCATAAGTAATACAATTAACTTTTTCTGACATCGGTCTGGAGCAAGAAAATGTTTCCCCAACGGGGTACTTCGCTTTATTGAAGACTTCGGTTCTGAAACTCAAACACGAAAATTTCAGGAGTCTGTCAACCGGCACTTGCGAACTGCTTCTGCTTTGGGCACCGCGCGGCAAGAAAGACTGAAGAAAGTGGCGTCAGCTGCTTTTTTTTTTTTTTTTTTTTTTTTAATACCCGACGACCTGACGTCAGGGAAGAGGTGACAGTGGCCGATGCAGGACCCAAGACTTTGGAATTCAGGCTGGCTGAGGGCAACCTGCCAGCAGGATTACCCAAATGTAATGACTGCAACAGTGAAACACGAAGAACATCTATATTCAAAAACCATTTGTCCTGGGTAATGAGTTCCTAGTTTGCTGCATGCAGGGCTAGCTTTCCTCCTAAGGGAGCAGGCAGTTCAGCAGGGCTTGGAAGGTTTAAGGTCAAGTCATTGTGCCATTTTTCCGTAGGGGGGTGTCTTACTACTCCCTGTTTTGGAAATGGGAACCCCCCCACACTGCTTAAGCCTGTGTGCAGCCTGAGACTGTAACCTAGGTGGTCTGCTGTTTCTGGGTTTGGACTGAAGGCCTGGAAGAGGCTGGAAAGGACCAATTCTTTGAAGACCAATGCCTACTAAATCTGGGAGGCTGTACTTGCAGGAAATCTTAACAGTTTGCATAGATTTAGCTTTTTCCTCCATCTTTTTGAGGACGACTTCTGCTTTGTTGCCAAACAGGCAGTCTTGGTTTAAGGGAGCATCCAGCAGTTTAGCTTTAACATGATCTGGCAAGTTTTGCTCCTTAAGCCAAGCATGCCTTCCAAGTGACAGCAGCCCTGCAAGAAGCTTCTAAAAAGTCAAAACCACATTGCAAAGTATGTTTACCAACTTGTTCTGCAGAATGCATTAAATCCTGTCATTCTTTGTGTTCAGCAGTCAGGAATCAACATAATTTTTTGTTTAAGTAGTCCCATAATATGCTGCTGGTACTTTAACATATTAAACTGGCAATTTAAAGCCCTAATGGCCAAACTAGCAGAAGTACACACCTTCTTATCCAATCTGTGAAAGGCTCTAGAATCTCTATCAGAAGGGGTAGGATTTTTGGCAGCAGTAGCCTTAATGCCCTTCGGTCCTTGGGAAATGGTCTCTGGATCCGCAGTAGGATTCTTGAAAAGGAACTTGTAAGAGTCAGGTACTCTAATACCGGTCAGGTTTTCTGGGAGCTGGAGGTAAAGTGTCAGGGGAAAGTCTAGATTCCAAGAAAGCATCATCTACAATGTCCAGAACAGGAGGGATAGCTAAAGGTACGTGTTGAGAGAGGAGTAAGAATTCCTTAAGCCTCTTTTTGGTGTCAGGGTAATCCTGGCTTTCCCAGCGGAAATGCTCCCCAAGAGTGTGCAAGGTTTCACCAAAAGAAAAATCTTCTGGAGGGGAAGCAGAGAGAATGGAATTCTCTGCATCAGAATCCTCAAAAGGTAGATATGGGCAAATCCTGGTAATCAGAAGAAACAGAAATATCAGATTCTTGATCAGAAGAATCGGAAGGAAAATACGTTCCAAGTCTCTTAGAGGGGGAAGGCTGACTTCCCCGAATTAAGGTAATAAGGTCTTCAGCGATTCTAAGCATTTGTTTTTTAGGCATATGGGCATGAGCATGTCGTTTGGACGTTGGTTTCCTGGGCGTGGGTTGAGTTCTAGGCCTGGATGAAGAAGATGGCGTTGGTTTAAAATTCAAGTCTGTAGACCTGAATACACTCAGAAGCCGGTGCCTGCACAGCGGCTCCGGACCCATACAAGGTAGAGACATCTGCAGGTTCCATAGTCGAAGAAGCATCTCGCTGCATACCGGACTCCGAATGGGTCTCAGTAGTGGCCTGCAAATATGAAGTAGCAGGCATCAGGGGCTGCGAAAGTGCCTCACTGAATACCAGCAGACTGGCGACTAGCTTAACGGAAGCGTCGTCAGCAGTTCTGGACCTGTGCGGTCTGTCTATCTTTACATTTTTTCGGAATATCGGTAGTCTGATGGCTTACTGAAGCCATTTCCGGATAGTTATAACGAGTACCAAAATAATTTGCTGCAAATATAGCCTAACAAACAGTTTGGGGTTCAACAAGGCACAAAAGACAGTGAGGGGTGTCGTGGTCTGGGCCTAAGCAAGGAATGCAGTACGAATGAAAATCTTTAAGATATTTGCTTTCCACAGGGAAGACAACTGTAAACTTTTACTGACATTGGTTAAGAGCAAGAAAAAAGGATCCCCAACGGGGTACTTAGTTTTTTTTTTTTTTTTGAAGACTTCGGTTCTGAAACATGAAAACGAAAATTTCAGGAGTAGGCCGACTGGCACTTGCGAAGTGCTTTAGCTTCGGGTACCGCGCGGCAAGAAAGACTGATGTAATAGCGTCAGCTGCATGTTTTATACTCCTGACGACCTGACGTCATGGAAGAAGAAACAGCATCCAAGGCAGGAATCCAAGACTCTGGTACTCAGGCCGGCTGAGGGCTACCTTTAGGCAGTTAACCCAAATGTGATGACTGCAACAGTGAAACGCAAAGAACATCAGTTGCTGTGTGCCATTCAGTGGGCACAAAGCCTGAGGTGAGGCTAGGACTGAACATGGTATTTAGGTGGGGTGCCAGTTCATTCTGTAGTTCATGTAGAACGCAGCCTGGGATGTTGTCAGGTCCCATGGATGCTATATTCATGGCTTTGGAGAGTGTGTTTTTTACCTGTGCAGCCGTGATTACAGGAACTTTGCATTCTTCTGGTATAGAGATGGGCCCTTTAGGGGGTGGGGGTGGGGTAAAGTTAGCACTGAACATATCTGCCAGGATGTTGGCAATATCAGTTGGTTCGGTACATTTAGTGCCATTATGCTGCAACTCAGAGCAGATTTAAGTGTTGCCATTGAGATTCTTGACATAGCTACAGAATGGTTTGTGGCCATCTTTAGAATCAGTGATGATTTTGTTTTCATAACTAGCTTTGGAGGATTTTATGAGAGATCTCAGCTTCTTACAGAGGCTCACCAGGGAGTTCTTCCAGTCAAGGGATTTTACTCTTTTTTGCAACAGTTTCTTTCTTCTGTTGTAGAATTTGTTTATGGCAGGGGACCACCAGATTGGCTTCCTTTTTTTGGAGGATAGCACGATCCATGCACTCGTGTAAGTGCTTATTCAGCAGTCGTACATCTACTGTCCATCTGCATGGGTGTTGTGAAGTTTCCAACTTCTGTCTTAAGAAGCGTGAAGTCTGCTTTGGAAAAATATTTTACGGTGGTTTCCCTAATGGGGGGGTGGGGACGGGATGTGAATGTCTAGGCTTATGTGCTTGTGGTCGGACCTGACCAACGACGAATTGACCTCTGGTGTGGAACACCAGTCGCCCATGTTGGTAATGACCTGGTCTAGGATATTGCTGCTCCTGGTGGGGGTGTGGTTAAGTTGATCCAAGGCGTTGGAATTTATGAATTCCAGAAAACATTGAGCAAGAGTTGCTACATCAGTAGTTTCCCAGTTAATGGTGGGGTAGTCGAAATCTACCATTTTTAGGGTGCTGGGTTGTACCCTAATATTTTCCAGTGCATCAAGAAATGAGGAGTGGCAATCCTGGGGCATGGTGGGGGATCTGTAACGAGTTGCAATTTGGATTGCGGTCTTGCCCAGAGTTAATTGCACTTGGACAATCTCGGATGCATTATGCTGAGCAACTAAGCCTGGATGTGTGGATATCCTTAATGAATATGGACACGCCTCCACCTTTAGTGTTTCAGTTCAGGATAGGTGGACGAAAGGTGTGGTATGAATTATAACCCGATAATGCAGGGGTGCTCTCTGGAGCCTTGAACCAGGTCTCTGTCACTGCACAAATGTTGATGTTCTCCATTTTAAGGAGTGCCTCGAGTGAATGCATTTTGAGGTTTAGACTTCTAGCATTGAGTAGCATTACCCTCAGATTTTGCTTGCTTGTACCCATTACGGTGGTGAATTAGTCATTTGAACCTTGCCTAAAAAAGGGACTATAGGGGTGGCAAGAGCCTTAGCCAGTATCTAGAATCCCAAGAGCGACAGGTGCAGGTCATCTCTGGCAAAGCATAGTGGTCTGTCGATCATGTCACCCTAGGCAGACAGATACTGGATCCCCTTAGAATGACACCAGAAGCATAGCCAATTATTGATGTCAATCATTTTGTCCTTTTACTGTGGTATCATTCTGGGTGATGGCAGGATGCTACTCAGGACTAGGGTTATACCTGCCTAGGCTACAAGATCGGACAGCTCCTCCATGTCTCTTCATGTAGTCCAGGGAGGTACGTCTCAGGTCATTCACACCAACATGGACAATGTTGCTGTGGAGTGACCTGAGTATGTGCGTTATGTGGCAGATCCTGGCACCCAACAGGCAGGTGATAGTAACTTTCTCCTTCTTTAGCCTGTTGAGTAGAACATCACCTGACTAGAGAGAGTCACCTATGACTAGAGTGTTTGGTACGTTGTTATGCCTTATGGGCTATGGTTGAGTGGCACACTGAGTTAGTGGGCTATGTGCCATGTGGGTTGTGTTGGGGGAGGTTGCATGTGTTTCTGCTTTGGAAGTCTCTGTTGCTTGAGCAGATTTTTATTGAGAGCCTCTGTGAATGTAGGTGTGTGTTTTGTGTTGCCATGTGTGTGTTTTGGTGGTGTAGGTTTTGAGGGACTATGTGATGAGTGTGGAGTGGTGCAAGTGTTTACCTTCTCCTCTTGAATGTCTAGTCCAGTCTTGGGTGAAGAGAGCTTTGCTTCCAGTTTGGCTATATAAGTGCATCTCTCACAGGTTGTAGTGTTGGGTGATAGGAGGAGAAAGTGTCTGTGTACAAGAGGCAATTGCTGCACTGCCCCAAGATGCCCAGACTTACCAGGTAGACATGGCTTCTCGACAAAGGGGGTCAGACTTGGTTCCTTCTTGCTTGTTGTACCAGACCACTGACATTGAGTGGATTGCATTTGTCCCAGAGGGGAGAGCCGCATGGAATGCCTGCAATGCTAACAGCATGGCCTCAGTTCTAGGGCACTGATATGCAGGTAGGCATCCGAGGTGGACCATGTGCCTTGGAGAGTCTTTCCCTGAAAATAACCCCCCCCCACCAAATCAGGGAAGCATCCGTGGTCACAATGGCTGTGGGCTGGGAGGGTTAAAAAGGTCAGCTCCAAAGATCTTAGTCTGGCCTCATTCACCAAAGCAGGTCCTGTTTGCAAGAGTTGGTTATTCGAATCTTGTAATACAGGTGATGACAGTTTGGGAACCACTGATACAGAATGAGCCATTGCAGAATTCGCCTATGTAGGTTTGCTAGAGGCACTACTGAAAAACTGATGCAGCCATAGAATCCTGAACTTTGAGAACTTGTCTTGCAGGGGCTGATGTTTGAGAAAGAATCACTCAGATTTGAAGCCTCAAATCGGTGGAGTTTGAAGAGGGAAGGATACCAGACAGAACAGAGTATTGAACACTGCCCCAATGAACTCTGTTGTGTAAGGATAAGATTTGATTTCTCCCAATGTATCGTTATTCCCAACAATTCTGCCAGAGGGAGAGAGTATGTTGTAGGGCAGTTACCAGAAGATGCATGGTGGGGGCAGTAAGGAGCCAGTCATCTAGATATGGAAACACCTGGAATCATTTTAGTCTCAAGTAAGCCATTACCACTGCCGTGTATTTCATTAACACTTGGGGGCCGTAGTGAGACCGAAAGACAGGGCACAGAATTGGTAATGACAGTCTCCCAGCTGGAACTGAAGCAGACTCCTGGAGTGTTTGTCCTTATTGATGTGGTAATATGCGTCTTTGAGATCTACAGAGCACATCCAATCGCCTTTTCTTAAAAAGGGAAGGATGGATGGACTGAACCGTGAACCATCCGGAATTTGGTTTGGGTAACAGACTTGTTTAAGCTGTTGAGGTACAAAATGAGTCTCCAGTCCTCTGTCTTTTTTGGCACCAAAATGAATCGCAAGTAAAATCTGGATCCATGCTGGTCTGGTGGGACGGGTTGGATGACTTTTGAGACAGCTTTATAATCTCCGAAGCTGCTGCTTCCCTCTGACTGGAACGTCGGAAGTTTTCTTGGAAATTTTGGCTGACAAGAAAGGGGAATGTTGTAACCTCTAGTGAGAACATTCTGCACCCAACAATTATTGATAAAGTGCCAGGCAGCTTGGTGCAGAAAGAAACTATCCCTGACTGCTTCCAAAGGTAAGCAATCGGGTCACCCCTCAGGAGCGCTGATAAGGCTGTCCCAAGAAAGAGTCCCTGGAGCCTTGGTTGCGAGGACCCCTTCTGCCTCTATAGGGGCATCTTCCAGAATTGTTACTCCCTCTGCCTCTGGGAGTATCATCACCACCACGTGTGGGACAGAAAGGACCCAGAGATGTCTTATGTCACATTTTCCCACTCCTCTGATTGCTGGAGAAGGTATGCTGAGGGTTGGAAAACCATAGGCCTATGGCAGACAGGGTTTTCCATCTTGATTGCACCTGGCTTGCGTGTATCACTTTGGAGCCAAAGAGGGATGAAGCTTCAATGGGAGCATTCAGAAAGGAAGACTTGAAGGGATCTGTGAGGTCACAGATGCGCATCCAGGTATGATGTCTCATAATGCCCGAACCTGCTGCTCTAGCCGTGCCTTTGGTCATGTGTGAGAGCAACCTCATAGACGAGTTGGATATCTATTCCATGGTAGCTAGCTGCGAGGTCACCTTGTCCATGACTTCGTCTGACAACTGTCCCGAGAGTGTCCCAGAGGGTTCGGAAATAAAGTTCCTCTGGAGTCTCATAAAATGTGCCCAATAATTCAGGGACCATATAGCAAAGGTCCCTCATGTAAAAACACACTTGCCAAGTCTGTCCACCACCCAGAACTCCTTGTTGGGTGGGTAGACAGCAGGACTTTCCTCACCAAGTCCTTTTTCGTGGCTACCACCACCACCACAGCATCAACTGGCAACCCTTTGGACCAGTGCGGATTCTCAACAGGAGGGGAAAGCATTTTGTCTGGTCTCTGGGGGATCACCTCAATGGAATAAGGGTTCTTCCACGCAAGTCAGAACAAAGGTATGCCCCTTAGCTAATAAATCAACCAGCATTAAATCAATACACAAGTCAGAGAAGTTAAACACTTAGAAATCTTTTTTAGTGTTCTGAATGATTTCACAAGCACAAGAGCAGACTTGTCCAATATACTGATAGGCTTAAAAGTATTAGTGAGGAAATTAAATTTGGCAGTGTTATTGGGTCAAAATAATCAAGTATTGAATGCATTTCATATTCCTAACACCTACAATCCCCCATTACACCCTACACTAGCACAAGAATTGGGACACAACTAGGAATGACCCAGCTATGAGGTCTAAAATCCAAGGTCCAGCTAGACTTTTTTTAAGCAAGGCCAAAATTTGAAAAACCTTCTGGAATCTAAGGAAGTTGTATCCAAGTATGGAAACAGAAATGGCATGTTTAAATGTAGTATGTGCCACTACTGTTCACATATGACAACTGGGTCATCATTTACTATCAGGGCTAGGGAATACAAGATCAAACAAGCTAAACTGCTAAAGCTGTGGTTTGTGTGGCCCAATGCCAGCAATGTCCGGAATTTTACATGGGAAAGACTGACAGGAAGTTTAGAGAAAGTTTATGAACACCTGTTCCAAATAATGAAAGGCAACTTAGAGAATGCTTTAACTAGACAGACAAGAACAGGTGGATCACATATTCAAGTTCAAGGCAATAGATGGTATTATCCCTGATGGGAGAGGAGGCCCAGAAACCCTATACCTGGAAAGATTAGAACTGATTTGGCAGCTTAGGGCAAAGGCTTGTCTATTTCCTGGGCTAAATGAAACATGCATATTAAAATTAAAAAACTTGCTGAGGTAACAACTGGTGAGTAAGCACAACGGAAGGTTACAATTGACTATTTAGTGCCTACTTGTTTTTAGTAAAACAAAACCTGTGTTTATACATGTAAGGGCATAACTATAAGGCATTGGAGTTATTTGATACGAGTTTACTAGGGGTTGTGAAAGACTGACGTTTATAACTATGGTTGTATTAATATTTCATTATTTGATAGTTAATGCATTTCATAAGTAATTTTGTGCATTGGTATGACTATAGGCTTTTATGCAGAAAATACCAGAGTGATTATGTGCGGTTATACTTTTTAACAGTGTAGAATGTCTCAACAATTAGTTATTTTAAAAGGATATTTAATACACACATATATATATATGCAGTGTCATATGTACATATTGCAACATATATATTTTTTCTAATAGTAAGAAACTTTTTGAAAAAAATGTTATTTTAAATGGACATTACTGTGAAAGTAGTGATACATTTTTGATTGCCTTCATGTATAAATTCAGTTTGGAGTTCAAAGTATGTGCAAATAGTTCATGGAACACTTTTTTATTAGCAATTAGTTAATGAGTAAAAGATAGCCTTCATTTATTGGTTGTTGGAACAAAGATTAGAATGTTGAGTGTATATAAACATTCTTATTTGTTCAATGCTTTTACCTGAAGTCGTCTCACCACTGGTGAGACGAAAAGCGCTTTGTGTAACATTTTATAACGGGTTTACTGTTTTTTTTTTAAAAAAGTATATATTAAAGAACGTGCTCATTAGACATTGTTGGTGTGGACTCTACCCTTCTCTTTAGGCGTGTTGGATTGGTTTTCTGTCTTATTACCTGTGATGGAATCCCACTGGCTAGCAACAGCTGGCCCACAAGACTCACCACGTAGTGTTCCGAAAGGTTCCTGGCGATCTAGTGGATACTCCAAATGGGGAATCAGGACGTTTGAGAAATGAGCTATACACTTAGCCCAGAAACGGGTCTACCGAGGGAAAAGTATCGGGTCCATGGTGCAACGTCTGGCGGCATCGAAGTCTCTATTTTCGGGACCGGAAGAAAAGGGGTCAGATCCAGTGTGGTCGGTACAACGCTTGGTGCCAAAGTGGCACTCCGAGCCGAAACAATGCTCTGTTCCAAAACGGAAACTGAAGTCAAATGTGTGCCCTGAGCCGAAGTAGCTACATGTGCCGAAGTTGAAACAGCTGTAGTAAGATCTATGATCGGTGACGGATACAGGTTGTGTGCCAATACAGGTGTTGGTATCAAAGGTTTTGAAACGGTCGGAGCTGATGTAGGCGGAGCTGAAGAGGCAGATTTATGCTCAGACGACAACATGGGGACCTGAGATTTCCCAGGTTTGCTCTGATCACCTGATGGTGAAGGAACAGAATGGGATCTCTGTCCTTAGAAGGGGCTGAGACCTCCATCACAGAAATGGCCTCTGAGAAGGGAGACTTGAGTAACCCCTTCAGAATTAGTTTATTTTTGCGCTCATTAAGAGTGTGTTGGCTGAAACTTTGACAGATATCACATGGAGGCTGCATCGAAAGGTGGGCCACTCCCAAACAGTATATACAGTCATCATGCAAGTCACTGTTGGGTAACTTGCCCATACAATGCTTAAAGCCAGAGGTACCTGTCTTATCTGACATTTTAATAGAATGGACACCACAACTAACTGTATAACCCAACAATAAAGAAGTTACACCGTTCAAAAAACACAAAAAAAAAATCACAAGAAAAATATCAATATTACAACACATTGTATACGAGAAGGAAGGGAAGCACCAGAATAGAGACAAAGGCTAACAGGATAAGCAAGAGAAAAAAATACCAGCTATGGTATTGAAGAAATACCACAAGGGTAAGGGAAAAGGCCATACCAACAATGATACTTGAGTTTTCCAACAGTACCAAAGGGTAGAGTGGAGAAAATACGGTTAGATCGAAGGAAAGGACACTAGAAATACCAAAGGTTTAGTAAAATATGAATAGATCCAAAAACTTTTACACAAATATCAAAAAAGATTTTACTGCACTGAGAGCTTGGCTGAAACGCGGCTTTATGGCTACTCAGCAAACAAGATCTGGGGTAACACGGAGAAGGGCATTCTGGGTAGAGACTTGGCTCAAGAGTTTTTTTTTTGGCTGGTGCGAGCTTGGTAATAGGCTGACTTGGTTGAGAGGGCTCGGTACAGAACCAAATCAGTGATGGATGGAAAGATCAACAACATCAGATTATTTTCCTTGATTTTACTGAGTAAAAAACTGGTAACTACGTGATGGAAATGTCCAGACCCGCCCCCCCCCCCCCATTTGATACAAGATCTGACATTGCTTCTGATAATGCATGAGAAAGAGAAAACCTCAAATTCTTCTCATAAGAAAAGTCTCATTAAAAAATGGATCCCCTGTTGACAATATTTAAACACAGACACACACAAAGTCTGAATTGTTGTATTAAAGACTGCACATGTATTAAATATATAAACTGATGTAGTGCCGAGTTAATCACGGCTATACTTAATGATGCAAGTAGTTTTAACCTTTCTTCAAGACTGCATTTGCTGTGATATAAAGTGCAACAGGTGTCTTAAGATATTGTACAAGAACTGGAAAATTTCATTCCTTGTTTTTTTTCTTGCCCTGTTAACAAAAGTTGACTTTTGATGTTGACAAAATTAGATTTTTGGCTTTCCTGTGTAAGATACTGCACAAAAAAACATGAGAAAAATAACCTTATTATATCCAGGTGCACACACCAGGGCCTAGCCATAAACAAACGTGTCAGCTATCCAATCATTTCTTTAAAATCTACTGCACATTTCACACTGACTTTTTTAAAACTGAGGGCATCAAAGGAGATGGTTCAAATTCAACATATATCATGCAAGATCATGAATGAGTCTCTGATCACAATGCTTTGTTAGAAGTTCTCAAAACAGACGTCAAGAATTCTCTCTCTATCTTGGGTATGAATGTGAACTTCTTCACGTGCACATACCAAACACAAAGCAATACTGTTAAGATTAAGCATTCATACAAGAGAGACTATTACCAATTTTAATTTCTTGCACTTATTAAAAAGTACACATTTTTGTTTTAAGTAGTCATTCTAAAAGCTGCCTTTAAGAGTAAGTAGCAAAAATACAAATGCTTTGCAAACATCTTTCTTCCCATAGGTGGAATCAGAAAGTAAGATTATAGCTGCAAAACTTTCAAGTTGGTGTTAACCATCAGTCAGGCAAGGGAATTAGAAAGGCAAAGGAGTCAGACATATTTCTTAATACAATAAAAAAATTTTCACTGCCGGGTAATATTATATGGTTGACAATCTTGGTTGTTAATCTGTAAAATTAACAATTAATGTTTCTAACTAAACTGATACCCATTCAGATATAAAGCATCTCCTAAACTTTAAGGGTGCAGTACGTGAGGTTAGTCTATGTTCCAAACATACCTATGTGGACTCAACATAACAGCAGAAGTTCCCTCCAGCTGTAACAATAAAGTACAGTTTTGTACCTACCATAAATGTAGATGTCCGATAGATATGCAACTGCAGTCCTTACATATGGGTTGTCCTGCCTCAAGCAGCCCTCGGTCGGCCGGATTCCAAAGTCTGGGTCTGGCGTCGGCTGATGTCGCCTCCTCCCAGACGTCAGAGCGGCTGGGGTATAAAAGCATCAGCCGATGCCATCTTCCTCAGTGTTTCTTGCCCTAGATGCCAGGTGCCCTCCAAGGAAGGCTAAATTTAGAAACTGGATAAAAAATTCCAGACATACACAACAGTAATAAACAGATACACCATAACAGATATCCCCAGCTAATTATAAAAGGAGGGAAGTGGACTCAATATACAGAGGGGTAGGAGGGAGGGAAAACCTGACTGCAGTTGCATATCTATCGGACATCTACATTTATGGTAGGTACAAAACTGTACTATGTCCTTCAAGAATGCAACTGCAGTCCTTACATATGGGTTGAATACCATGGCCAAGCTGGGGGTGGTAGGCTCTAAGGTAAAGATGGTGTAGCTAAAATGCCCTGCAGGACTGCCGAAGCAAAGTCTGCTTGGGATCTGGAATATAAAGGCGGGTTGTAGTGCTTGGAAAATGTATGCACGGAGCTCCATGTAGCAGCTTCTAGAATGTCCTTTGTAGCCACCCCTCTTAGAAAGGCTGTGGAGATGGCTGTAGCTCTGGTGGAGTGTGGCCTGATATTGGCTGGTACACCCTTTCCATGGAAAGAACAGAATCTGATGCAATGTCCAATCCATTTTGAAATTGTTTGTTTGGAAATTGCCTTTCCTTGCACTCCAGCAGCGTATGCTACAAATAGTTGGTCAGACTTTGTTGGCCTTTGTTCTGTCCAAGCAGTAGCGCAGTTGTCTGTGTATGTCCAAAGTGTGCAGCAGCTTTTCCCCTTTGAGGATTGGGGAAGAAGGTAGGCAGGTGGATTGCTTCATTTAGAGACACCCTGGATATCACTTTTGGCATAAAAGAAGGATTGGTTCTTAAAGAAACTCTGTCCTGATGAAAAATGAGAAATGGAGGTACTGCCATGAGGGCCTGTAT
Source organism: Protopterus annectens (assembly GCF_019279795.1). Classification (NCBI taxonomy): domain Eukaryota; kingdom Metazoa; phylum Chordata; order Ceratodontiformes; family Protopteridae; genus Protopterus; species Protopterus annectens. The sequence goes on along the minus strand of NC_056725.1, from coordinate 451,348,941 downwards.
CTCCGAAACTCTTCTTGCTGAGGTAATTGCCAACAGGAAACCTGTTTTCCAGGAAAGAAATTGCAATTCTGAAGATGCTGCTGGCTCAAAAGGAGGAAGAATTAATTTCTCCAACACGAAGTTGAGGTCCCATGCAGGCACTGGTGGTTTTCTGGGAGGTTTGATATTCTTTATTCCTCTTAGAAATTGTCTTGGCAAAGGATGTGAAAACACAGGTGGATCAGTGTTGTATTTTGCTGAAATTGCTGAAGCGTGTATTTTTATGGAAGAATATGAAAGTCCATTATGCAGCATTTCTGCCAAGTATTCTAGTATCTGTGGGATGCTCATTACTGATGCATCCTGACCTTGTTGGTATTCCAGATGTTGAATCTCTTCCATTTGGCTGAATAAGTTTTTCTGGTGGAAGGTCTGCGTTCTTCCAATAAGATCTGTTGAACTTCCTTGGAGAGAGAGATATGGGGAGAAATCATGTAACCCTCCAAGCAGTCAGCTGCAGAGTTTGTAGGTTGGGATGAACCGTCCTGTAATTGTGCTGGGTCAAAAGCAGAGGCCACTGAGGCAGGGGCCACAGCTTGGTGCAAGTTATGCTCCTTAGTAATGGATAACAGTGCTGTCTTGGCCAATCTGGAGCTATTAAGATACCTTTCAGTTGTTCTGCTTTGATCTTCAGTAACACCTTGGTCATTAATGGTAGAGGTGGGAATGCATAGATTGTTAGAGAGTTCCAGCTGAAGGAGAGAGCATCCATTCTCCAGGCTTGTGGATGGTGAGTCCTCGAGCAGAACTTTTTCAGATGATGATTGAGGTGTGAGGCAAAGAGATCCATGTCCGGCCTCCCCCATGCTGGAGTTATTTGTGCAAAATTGTCTGGATGCAACATCCATTTGTGCGGGTCCAGGATGTTTCTGCTTAGACTGTCCGTCAGAACATTGTCCTTGCCCGGAACAAACTGGGATTGCAGCTGTATGTTCAGTTTCAGGGACTTTTCCCAAAGAGTCATTGTTAGTCTGCAGACGGGGTAAGAAGGAGTACCTCCCTGTTTGTTTATGTACCACATAACAGTGGTGTCTGTCTTTATTAGCAGTTGACCTTGCTGAAGATATTTTCCGAAGGCCTCGATTGCATGAATTACTGCTAACATCTCTTTTTGATTGATGTGAAAATGCACTTCCCGGGGAGGCCATTGCCCTTGAATGCATCTGCCCTCCATGTGCGCCCCCATCCATGGTCTGAGGCTTCTGTTGTAATGGTTTGGCTTGTTTGAGGTTTGTTGAAAGGCATACCTTTGTTTAACTGGCTTGCTTGGGCCCACCACAAAAATTCCCTTTGTAGACATGGAATGAGTGGGATAATTGCTTCAAAGTTGTGGCTGTGTTGAGACCATAAACTTTTTAGGTACCATTGTAGTTCTCATGTGTAGTCTTGCCAGCGGAATCAATAGAATGCAAGATGCCATGAAACCCAGGGCCTGCAGGATTTTCCTTGCAGTCATCTGGGTGAGCTTTGCTAGGCTTTTGAAGTAATCTGGTAATTGTTCTTGCTTCTCTTCTGTGAGGTAAGCCATTCGTAATTTTGTGTCTAGTTTGGCTCCTAGAAAAATTATTTGTTGGGATGGCTGTAGTCTTGATTTTTGAATGTTGACTGTGTATCCCAAAGCCTGTAGTAAGTGAATGACATAATTCAAGTTTTTTGTCAAGGCTTGCTTGCTGTCCGCTTGTATAAGGCAGTCGTCCAGGTAAGGGTATATTTGTATCCCCTGGAGTGTGCAGTGCGCAATTACTGATGCCAGGCATTTTGTGAATACTCTGGGCGCAGTAGATAAGCCAAAAGGTAATGCTGAGAATTGATCATGCTCTGACCCTGCAAGAAATCTGAGGTATCTTCTGCAACTGTGTCTGACTGGAACATGCAGGTATGCCTCCTTGAGGTCCAGAGTAACCAGCCAAGACCCCTTGCCCAGCATGGGAAGGAGTTGCTGTAGCATCAGCATTTTGAATTTTGGCACAATGAGAAAAGTGTTTAGAGCGGACAAGTCTAGTATAGGTCTCCATTGCTATTCTTTTCTTGGAACAAGGAACAGTCTTGAGTAGAATCCCTGGCCTTGTTCCTGAGGAGGAACCTTTTCTATTGCTTTGATTTGTAGCAGTTTTGAATCTTGTACGAATGCCTCTGCCCTTTGATTTTGTGGCAGATTTGGCATGCCTTGTCTTGCTGGTAAAGTATGGAAGTGGAACCTGTAGCCTTGGTCTATTATGTCCAGAACCCATTTGTCGCTTTTTAAAACGTGCCAATTTTTTGAAAATAAGGATAATTTTCCGACTAAAGGTGCTTCTCTTTGAGCCTTGGTCGGCGGTGTCAAAGTCAAGTCATTGTGATTGTCCCTGTGGAGCAGTAGGAGTCCCTGCGCCACTTCTCTGATTAGTCGGTTGCCATTGGCGTCCCCTGTAGGAGACTCGGTATTGCCCTCTCCCTCGGGCACGCATGTTTTTTTCCCCTTTGAAACTTGTCAGTGTCTGGAAGGGACCAATTCTTTGAAGGACAATTCCTGCTGAACCTTGGTGGCTGAACCTGGAGGAAATCTTTGACTGTTTGCACTGATTTAGCCTTTTCCTCAAATGATTTAAACACATCCTGAGCATTAGCACCAAATAGCTTGTGTTTTTCCAGAGGTGCATCTAGACGCTTTACTTTAACATGATCTGGCAATGCCTGTTCTTTCAACCATGCATGTCTACGTATGACAGCCCCTGTCATAGCTGCCCTACATGAAGCTTCCAATGCATCATAACCACACTGAAGAAAATGATTATTAACCTGCTGTGTATTATGAACCAAATCCTGCAAGGCCTTTCTATCTAAAGGCTCAGGAGAGGCTAACTTTTTCTGCAAATCATCCATCAAAAAATCCTGATACTGAAACATATGAAAAAGGCAATTAAGGGCCTTCATGGCAAGGGTGGTTGAGGTATAAACTTTTTTGCCCCACCTCTCCAGGGACCTAGATTCCCTGTCTGCGGGCAAAGGATTTTTGGCCGTGGAAGTGGCCACTCCTTTGGGCCCCTGGGAAATAGTTTCTAGATCAACAGAATGGGCCTTAAAGAGATGTTTGAGTTTCAGGAACCCTGTAGTATCTGTTTGGCTTGACAGGAGCAGGAGGGAGAGAATCAGGAGACGTCAGGGTACTGGCTTGTACAGCCGACGCCGGACCCAGACTTTGGGATTCTGGCCGACCTCGGGCTGCCTGCCGGCAGCAGCACCCTACAGTTATGACTGCAACAGTGAAACACTATGAACATCCCTAGATACCACCTTTGGCATAAGAGTAGGGTTGGTCCTTAATGAAACCCTGTCTCTGTGAAAAATAATAAAGGGTGGTATTGCCATTAGGGCCTGTAACTCCGAAACCCTTCTTGCTGAGGTAATTGCCAACAGGAAAGCTGTCTTCCATGAGAGAAATTGCAAGTCAACTGAAGCTGCTGGCTCAAATGGAGGTAGAGTCAGTTTTTCTAGGACAAAATTGAGGTCCCAGGCTGGCACTGGGGCCTTTCTTGGTGGCTTAATGTTCTTGATTCCCCTGAGGAATTGCCTTAGTAAAGGGTGAGAAAAAACAGGAGGATCAGTGTTGTATCTAGCTGAAATAGCAGATGCATGTATCTTTATGGAAGAATATGAGAGGCCGTTCTTTAACATATCTGCCAAATATTCCAAGATGAGTGGGATGTTCAACAATGATGCATCATGTCCCTTGCTGGTATTCCAATTGCTGAATCTTTTCCACTTTGCTAAGTAAACCTTTCTGGTGGATGGTCTTCGAGCCTCTGTTAGTATCCGCTGAACTTCCTTGGAGAGAGATAAGCTGAATTTATTTATGGGATCTCCCAAGGCTGTTAGCTGCAGTGTCTGAAGATTTGGATGCAGTGTTTCGAAATTGTGTTGAGTCAAAAGTAGAGGCCACTGGGGAAGGGCCCACCTCCTGGTGTGACATATGCTCCGTAGTAGTGGGTACCAGTGTTGTCTTGGCCAGTCTGGAGCTATTATGATTTCCTTGGGTTTCTCTGCTTTGATCTTTAGTAATACTGAGGCCATCAGTGGCAGAGGTGGGAATGCATAGATTGCTAGGGAGTTCCAGTTGAATGAGAGGGCATCTATTTTCCAAGCTATTGGATGGTATGTCCTTGTGCAGAATTTTGGTAGAAGATGGTTGAGGTGAGAGGCAAATAGGTCCACTTCTGGCTTGCCCCATGTCGAAGTGAGTTGTCTGAAGGCCTTCGGATGTAACCTCCACTCGTGTGGATCTGTGAAATTCCTGCTTAGGCTGTCCGCCAACACATTGTCTTTTCCTGGAACAAACTGGGATTGTAACTGGATGTTTAGGCTCAGTGATTTCTCCCAAAGCTGCATTGTCAGTCTGCAAAGGGGTAAGAGTGAGTGCCCCCTTGCTTGTTTATGTACCACATCACAGTGGTGTTGTCTGTCTGTATCAGTAAATGGCCTTGCTGGAGTTGGTGTTGAAAGGCCTCGATGGCATGCATTACTGCCAGCATTTCCTTTTGGTTTATATGCAGATGTGTTTCCTTTGGAGACCATTGTCCTTGTATACACCTGCCTTCCATGTGCGCCCCCCATCCAAGGTCTGAGGCGTCTGTAGTCATGGTCTGTGTTATCTGTGGTTTTTTGAATGACATACCTGTGTTTGCCTGGCTCACCGAGGCCCACCATAGGAATTCCTTTTGTAGGCATGGAATGAGTGGTATGATTGTCTCCAAGTTGTTGCTGTGTTGAGACCAAATGCTTTTTAGGTACCATTGAAGCTTTCTCATGTGTAGTCTTGCTAATGGTACCAGGAGAATGCAGGATGCCATGTAACCCAGGGCCTGTAGGAATCTCCTTGCAGTCATCTGGGTGAGTTTTGCTAAACCTTTGAAATAATGAGTTAACTTCTCTTGCTTGTCTTCTGTCAGGTAAGCCATTTGAGAGGCTGTGTCTAGTTTGGCTCCTAAGAAGATTATTTGCTGGGATGGCTGCAGTCTTGACTTTTGGAAGTTGACTGTGTATCCCAGAGCTTGAAGTAATCGTATGACATAATCCAGGTTTTTTCTCAACATCAATTTGTCGTCCGCTTGTATGAGGCAGTCGTCCAGGTACGGGTAAATTTGTATACCCTGGAGCCTGTAATGAGCAATTACTGAAGCCAGGCATTTTGTGAATACTCTGGGCGCAGTAGACAAGCCAAATGGCAATGCTGAGAATTGATAATGCTCTGGCCCTGCAAGAAATCTGAGGTATCTTCTGCAGCTGTGTCTGATGGGGACATGCAGGTATGCCTCCTTGAGGTCCAGAGTAATCAGCCACGACCCCTTGCCCAGCATGGGAAGAAGTTGCTGTAGAGTCATCATTTTGAACTTTGGTACTATGAGAAAGGTGTTTAATGCGGACAAGTCCAGTATTGGTCTCCATTGAGATTCTTTTCTTGGAACAAGGAACAGTCTTGAGTAAAACCCCTGGTCTTGTTCTTGTTGTGGAACTCTTTCTATTGCTTTCATCCGAGTCAGCAGAGTGATTTGCTTGATAGCCTCTGCCCTCTGATTTTGTGGTAGGTTTGGCATGCCTCGTTTTCTTGGTAAGGTATGAAAATGAAACCTGTACCCTCGGGTCTATAATGTCCAAAATCCATTTGTCCTTTGTCAGTCTGTGCCAGTTTTCTGCAAACAGAGATAATTTCCCGCCCAAGGGAGCATCTAGTTGTTCCCTGGTAGGCGGTAGTAGAGGAAAGTCATTGAGATTGTGGTTGTGGGGCAGGTGAAACCCCTGCGTCACTTCTTTGGTTTCTTGGCTGCCATTGTCGTCCCCTGTAAGGGCCTCTGTATTGGCCTCTTCCTCGGCCACGTCTGTTCTTACCCCTTTGAAACTTTTCTGGATTAGGAAAGGACCAGTGTTTTGAAGGCCAATTCCTACTGAATCTGGGGGGGTTGAACCTGGAGGAAATCTTTCACGGTCTGAACTGATTTTGCTTTTTCTTCGATGGTCTTTAACACATCCTTAGCATTTGCACCAAAAAGCTTGTTCTTTTCCAAAGGTGCATCCAGAAGTTTTGCTTTTACATGATCTGGTAGAGGTTGATCTTTTAACCAAGCATGTCTACGAATGACTGCCCCCGTCATAGCTGCCCTACATGAAGCTTCCAGTGCATCATATCCACACTGCAGGAAGTGATTGCTTACTTGCTGAGTGTTATGTACAGCTTCCTGCAAGGTCTTCCTGTCTAAAGGATCAGGAGTAGCTAATGTTTTTTGTAAATCTTCTAACAGATAATCCTGATATTGTAACATATGAAAAAGGCAATTTAAAGCTCTCATAGATAAGGTAGTGGATGTGTAAACCTTTTTGCCCCATCTCTCTAATGACCTAGCTTCCCTGTTGGAGGGCAAAGGATTTTTTGAGGTGGAGGCTGAAACTCCTTTAGGCCCCTGTGAAAGTTTCCAAATCAGCAGTATGGGCCCTGAATAAATGGGACTGAGTTTCTGGGACCCTGTAATACCTGTCTGGCTTGGCTGGAGCAGGAGGAAGAGAATCAGGGGTAGCACTAGAGTCAGAATACAAATCATCCAGAACATCAAGTACAGGAGGAATAGCTAAGGGCCTGTGCTGAGGCTTCTTAAGGAAAGTCCTAAGGCGTTTCCCAGAATCAGAATATTCCTGACCTTGCCACTTGAAATGTTCTCTCATGGTGTGCAGAACTTCCCCAAAAGAAATATCCTCAGGAGGGGAGGCCGAGGGGATGGAATCTTCTGCATCAGAGTCCTCATAGGTCTGAAAGAGCTCTTCCTGGCTATCAGAGTGGGCAGAGCCCTCAGAATCTTCATCTGAAGGAGTAGGGTCAGAGGGTTCAACCCGGGGCCTTTTATCAGAAGAGGGCTGGGATCCCCTCTCAGGATGGGCCTGTGAACCTCTAATCATGGAAATTAAATCAGCAGCCATGGACATAATTTGTGTCTCTGGAGTCGGCTGAGGTAAGGATTTAGAAGTAATATGCTTTGTTTTGCTGGCTACCTTAGCCCTAGTGTAGGCCTTAATAGACATGGCCATAGGGGGCCTGGCAGCTCCACGTGCAGGAGTGACCTTGTCTACAGCAATGGTCTTGGGCATTTCCTCTGTTTCGGTATCCGGAGGAAAATCTATAACTGACGGGGTAATGTCTGGAATCGGAGTCGTCGGTAATGCGGTGTCTTCGGATCGGAGCGGTGGAGAGACAGTCTCAGAGGGAACCGGAGCACTCGCGCTAGGTTTTGGCGTGGTGTCGGTAGTAGACGCGGGCCGAGGATGTCGGTCCCGGTCCTTTCGCTTTTTGGGAGTTTGCGATGTCGGGAGATCCGACGGCATGGTGTAAGCAAAATTATCGCCGAAAAAATCTTCAGCGAACTCTGCCCGGCGCCTGAGAGTGCGCTTGTTGAAGCGAGCACAGGCTACACAGGCAGAGACGTCGTGGTCTGGGCCCAGGCAAGGGAGACAGTAAGAGTGGAAATCCTTATGAGGTATTTGTTTACCACAAGAAAGACAATTGTTAACTTTTTCAGTAATTTCTGACATCGGCTGAGGCAAGAAAAGGTCCCCAACGGGGTACTTAGCTTTTTTGATGACTTCGGTATCGTAGAATACACGAGCTGACCGACCGGCACTTGCGAACTGCTTCTGCTTCGGGCACCACGCGGCAAGAAAGACTGGGGAAAATGGCATCGGCTGATGCTTATGTACTCCAGCCGCTCTGACAGAGGGAAATGCGACATCAGCCGACGTCGGACCCAGACTTTGGAATCCGGCCGACCGAGGGCTGCCTGAGGCAGGACAACTCACATGTTATGACTGCAGTTGCATTCTTGAAGGACATCTGCACTATATAACTGCAACTTTCAAGGTAAATATATTGCCCATGGTAAAACACTCATCAAGAATGCTCTTTAGTAATATGATAAATGCAGCTAAAACAAACACTTCAAAGGAGTTTAAAATAATCACTATGTGTAATGCACTACGCAATTACACCGGGAAATGCCATATCCCAGCACTAAATGAATTTTATTAACAAAAATCATACTCCGTCACTAACTCTGCTAAAACATCTTTTTTCTGGTTCAGTTTTATAATAAATATACTGAAACTCTTATTAAATAACTGACTAGTGTCCTTAACTTTTTTTTTAAGCCAGGACAGAGGGACCAAATCCAAGCATGTCCATGGCAGCAACATCTGCTGCAGAGTACCTACTGCTCTCCTTGGATATACAGCATTCCTTCAACGGGACCTACCTATTTTTAGCTACCAACCCCCAACAAAAAAGTACAGTTTTGTACCTACCATAAATGTAGATGTCCGATAGGTATGCATCTGCAGTCCTAACATATGGGTTGTCCTGCCTCAGGCAGCCCTTCGGTCGGCCGGATTCCAAAGTCTGGGTCTGGCCTCGGCTGATGTCGCACTTCACCCGACGTCATAGCTGCTGTTTATTGGGTATAAAGGCATCAGCCGATGTCATTTTCCTCAGTGTTTCTTGCCCCAGATGCCAGGTGCCCTCTAGGAAGGTTAAATTTGGATAAATGCAAATAATTCCAAACAGTAGAGAGCAAACAATATATATATATATATATATATATATATATATATATATATATATATATATATATATATATATATATATATATATATATATATATATATATATATAGATATACCCAGCTAGCTAAAAGAGGGGTAAATACCCTAAGAGTACCACAGAGGGGAAGGAGGGTGGGTAATCCTGACTGCAGATGCATACCTATCGGACATCTACATTTATGGTAGGTACAAAACTGTACTATGTCCTTCAAGGATGCATCTGCAGTCCTAACATATGGGTAGAATACCATAGCCAAACTGGGGGAGGAGGCACTAAGATAAAGATGGTGTAGTTAAGATCCCTTGCAAAACAGCAGTTGCAAAACCTGCTCGGGATCTAGAGTATAAAGGAAGATTATAATGCTTGGCAAATGTATGCACGGAGCTCCAAGTAGCAGCCTCTAAAATGTCTTTGGTAGCCACTCCTCGTAGGAAAGCTGTAGTGGTGGCTGTAGCTCTTGTGGAATGAGGTCTGATATTTTCAGGAGTTGTCTTTCCATGAAAAGAGTAACAAAATCGAATACAATTTCCTATCCATTTTGAGATGTCTGTTTTGAAATTGCTTTCCCTTGCATTCCTGTTGCATATGCTACCAGAAGCTGGTCATTTTTTCTGCTGGTCTTAGTTCTGTCCAGATAGTAGCGTAATCGTCTGTGCACATACAAGGTAGGTAGCAGTCTTCCCCCCCTGTTCTGTGGGTTGGGGAAGAATGTAGGTAAATGAATCACTTGGTTCAATGCCACTCTGGAGACTACTTTTGGCATAAAGGTAGGGTTAGTTCTCAGAGACTCTATCCTGATGGAAGATTATGAAAGGTTGTACTGCCATTAATGCCTGTAACTCAGATACCCTTCTTGCTGAAGTGATTGCTAGCAGGAAAGCAGTTTTCCAAGACAAGAACTGTAGTTCTGCTGTTGCTGCTGGTTCAAAAGGGGGAAGTGTTAACTTTTCCAGCACAAAGTTGAGATCCCAAGTAGGTAAAGGTTGGTTCCTTGGAGGTTTTACATTTTTGATTCCTCTCAAAAACTGCCTGAGTAGAGGATGAGAAAAGACAGGAGGGTCCATGTTGTATTCTGCTGAAATTGCTGATGCATGAATCTTAATGGAGGGGTAAGACAGGCCGTTGTGGAACAGTTCTGCTAAGTATTCCAGGATGTGTGCTATGTTTGCCAATGAAACATTTTCTCCTTTGGCTGCACTCCAAATGAGGTATCTTTTCCACTTGGCTGAATAAGTTTTCCTAGTGGAGGGTCTGCGTGCCTCCAGGATAATGTCCTTAACCCTCTGAGATAAATATGGGTTATTTTGTTTTATGCAATATTCCAAGCAGCTAGCTGCAGAGTTTTCAAGTTTGGATGTAGGATCTTGTAGTTGTTCTGTTAGAAGTAAGGGACATAGAGGTAGATGCCATGCGCGTGTCCGAGACATGCTTCTCAGCAGTGGGTACCAATGTTGCCTCGGCCAGTCTGGAGCTATCAGGATTATCCTTGGCTGATCCTCTCTGATCTTCAGTAGGACTTGGTACATCAAAGGAAGAGGTGGGAATGCATATGCTGTCAGGTTTTTCCAGCTGAAGGAAAGGGAGTCCACCCTCCAAGCAAGTGGGAGGTAAGCTCTTGTGCAGAATTTCTTCAATTGGTGGTTGTGTGGGGAGGCGAACAGGTCTATTTCTGGTAGTCCCCATTTCTTTGTTATGGCTTTGAATATATCTGGATGCAGCAACCATTCGTGAGCATCCGTGGTAGTTCTGCTTAAGGTGTCTGCTAGAGAATTTTCTTTTCCTGGTACAAATCTGGCCTGAAGTTGAATGTTGAGATTCAGGGCCGTATTCCACAGGTCCATTGCCATCCGGCATACAGGATATGAGTGTGTACCTCCCTGTTTGTTGATGTACCACATGACTGTGGTATTGTCCGTCCTTATCAGTAGATGACCCTGTTGAAGTAGTGGTCTGAATGCCTGGATCGCATGTTTCACTGCCAGCATCTCCTTTAGATTTATGTGTAGACTCAGCTGGTCTTGGGTCCATAGGCCTTGTATACATTTGTCCACCATGTGTGCCCCCCAGCCTAGGTCTGAGGCGTCCGTGGTGATGGTCTGGCTTGGATGAGGTTTTTGGAACAGCAATCCTCTCTTCAACTGACAGGCCTGAGCCCACCACAGGAATTCGTGCTTCAGGCATGGAATTATTGGAATCTGGGCTTCTAGACTGTGCTTGTGTTGAAACCATACATTCCTTAGGTACCATTGCAACTTTCTCATATGAAGCCTGGCATGCGGAAACAATATTATGCAGGATGCCATGTAACCCAGGGCTTGCAGGACTTTCCTTGCAGTAAGCGGAGTTTGTTTTGTTAATGTCATGAAGTAACCTGGTAGTTGCTTTTGTTTTTCTTCTGTGAGACAAGCCATCTGAGTTGATGTGTCCAGTTCTGCACCCAAGAATGTTATCCTTTGGGATGGTACTAGTCTTGACTTTTGCATGTTGACTGTGTATCCAAGGCTTGCAATAGTTGTATGACATTTTCCAAATCTTCTGTTAATTTTGCCTTGTTGTCTGCTTGTATTAGGCAGTCGTCCAAGTATGGGTAAATTTGAATTCCCTGAAGCCTGCAATGAGCAATTACTGATGCCAGGCATTTCGTGAATACTCTGGGTGCAGTAGATAAGCCAAAGGGCAATGCTGAGAATTGATAATGCTCTGATCCTGCAAGAAATCTGAGGTGTCTTCTGCAATCTGGTCGTATAGGGACGTGCAGGTATGCCTCCTTGAGATCTAGAGTCACCAGCCAAGACTCCTTGCCCAGCATGGGAAGAAGCTGCTGGAGGGTCAGCATTGTGAATTTTGGAACAATGAGGTATGTGTTCAGTGTGGACAAGTCGAGAATAGGTCTCCATTGATTTTCTTTTCTTGGTACAAGGAAAAGCCTGGAGTAAAAACCTTGGCCTTGTTCCATTGGTGGTACCTTTTCTATAGCTCTCATACTTAGTAAGTTGTTGATTTGTCTTAGAGCTTCTGTTTTTTGGCTTGGTGGCAGGTTTGGCATTCCCCTCTTTTTTGGTAGAGTGTGGAAGTGAAACCTGTAGCCCTTGTCTATTGTTTGTAAAGTCCATTTGTCTCCTGTAATGTAATGCCAGTTGTCAGAAAATAAGGCTAGCTTTCCGCCCAAGGGAGCTTCCAGTTGTTCCCTGGTAGGCGGTATCAGAGCCAAGTCATTGTGTCTGTCCTGTGGAAGTGGTTGTAGTTGAATCTGTGGCAGTACTTCGCTGGTTGGTAGGTTGCCACTGACGTCCCCTGTAGGCACCGCTTGATTGATTTCTGCCTCTGTGTGCTCTAGAGCTGTCTGGAAAGGACCAATTCTTCGAGGGCCAATTTCTGCTAAACCTCGGAGGTTGGACCTGTAAGAAATCCTTGACTGTCTGGACAGATTTTGCTTTTTCTTCCACCTTCTTTAGAACCTCCTGTGCAGGGGAGCCAAACAAACTTTGCTTCTCCATGGAAGCATCTAGGAGTTTTGATTTAACATGGTCTGGTAAGGATTGTTCTATCAACCATGCATGTCTTCGAATCACTGTTCCAGTCATAGCGGATCTAAAGGAAGCGTCCAGTGCATCATAGCCACATTTTAAGAAATGGTTACTGACCTGCTGAGAGTTATGTACCAAATCCTGAAGAGACTTGGTGTCTTATAGGTTCAGGAGAGGACAGTTTTTTATTTAGCTGGTCTAACAAAAATTCCTGATACTGAATCATGTGAAATTGACAGTTTAAGGCCCTAGCCGAAAGAGCAGCAAAACTATAAACCTTTTTACCCCATCTCTCTAATGCTCTAGATTCCCTTTCAGAGGGAAGAGGGGTTTTGGCAGAAGCAGCTGCCACACCTTTAGGGCCCTGTGAAATGGTTTCGGGGTCTGCAACAGGAGCCTTATACAAATGGTAATGTGTGTCCGGGACCCTGTAATATCTGTCAGGCTTGGCAGGGGCCGGAGGGAGAGAATCAGGGGCAGTACAGGCATCATTAAATGCATCATCAACGACTGTTAGTACTGGAGGAATGGCTAAAGGCCTATGCTGTGGTAAGTGTAAAAAAGTCCTTAGCCTTTTCCTTGAATCTGAAAAATCCTGGCCCTGCCATTGGAAATGTTCCCTCATAGCATGTAAAGTTTCCCCAAAGAAAATTCTTCAGGAGGAGAAGCAGAAGGAATGGAGTCTTCTGCATCAGAATCCTCATAAGGAGAATATGGGCCTTCGTGAGGGTCTGAAATGTCTGAGCCATCCGAGGAATAGTCCGTAGAGACAGGTTCCGGGGGTTCAGTCCTAGGCCTCTTATCTGAAGGGGGCTGAGAGGCCCTGTCTGGGTGAGGTTGGGATCCCCTGATCAAAGAAATGAGATCCTCAGCCAGGCTGAGTATTTGAGAACTAGAGGTAGGCCTATGTGAGGGAGATTTAGCATCTAAGGCCTTAGAAGATTTAGCTGCTTTAGCCCTGGCAAAAGCCTTGATGGACATAGAAGCAGGGGGTCTAGCAGCCCCACGTGCAGGGGTAGATATGTCTAAAGGAATAGTATCTGACAAGTCCTGGGTGCCTGCTACTGTAGCAGTAAATTCAGTAGCAGATTCAACCATGCTCTGTGAGGCCTCGGCTATAGGAGGCATGCTTTCGGCCTAAGGAAGAACCGAGGACTCTGTTTCAGCCGAAACAGACGCTCACGGTTGGCCTGACCATGGTTTCAGCCGAAACCGCGGGCCGCGAGTGTCGGTCCTTTTCCTTGCGCTTTTTAGCTATTTGTGTAGTCTGGGTTTCCGACGGCATTTTGTAAGCAAAAGCGGGACCAAAAAACTCCTCTGCAAACTCCGACCGACGTCTAAGTGTCCGTCGGTTGAAGGAAGCACAGGCTAGACAAGCTGATACGTCGTGGTCTGGGCCTAAACAAGGAAGGCAGTAAGAGTGGAAATCCTTATGAGGTATTTATTTCCCACAAGTTAAATAATTATTTACTTTTTTCGGACATCGGCTGAGGCAAGAAAGAGTCCCCAACAGGGTACTTAGCTTTTTAGAAGTCTTCGGTAGTAGAAATCTCTGGATCTGACCGACCGGCACTTGCAAACAGCTTCTGCTTCAGGCACCACGCGGCAAGAAAGACTGGGGAAAATGGCGTCGGCTGATGCCTTTATACCCAATAAACAGCAGCTATGACGTCGGGTGAAGTGCGACATCAGCCGAGGCCAGACCCAGACTTTGGAATCCGGCCGACCGAAGGGCTGCCTGAGGCAGGACAACCCATATGTTAGGACTGCAGATGCATCCTTGAAGGACATCTGAAGAGCATACAGTTCAGTGAATGAAGATGGGAGGCAGAGAAAAAGAATAGTTATGTAAAATCTTGCCATAACCATAGAAGTATTCTTAGGTTCATAGGTTCATACTAGGCTATCTGCCCTAGGGCATTTATAAGCCTAGCCAGAGTATGTTTGGCTTTTGCCACCCATTTTAAATTATTTTTGATATGCCCTTTTGAGGTTAGTATACTGTGCCTCTGTCTAACAGTGACACAGAAGTGATACCCGGGGTAAACCTATGATCTCCCATCCACTCATCAAGATTCCTCTTGAAGAGAGTCAATGAGGGACTCTGCCCAACCTGGACTGGGATTTTATTCCATAGTGAAGGGAGCCTCTGGGTTATGAATCTGTCCCTCCAGCATGTCCTACTTATTTCAGTGCTGAGGTTCAAGTCTCTCGAGCGTGTAGCTCGATGGGATTTGGATTTTTTGAGGTGCAGCATGTCCCTTAATTCCGGGTTGGACATGGCCTTATACGTCAGGCACAGGTCACCTCTGTGCAGGCGGTATGCCACTGAGTAGAGCTGGAGTTTCTTTAACCGGGCAGCATATGGCATCTGTTTGAGCCCTTTGTTCCTCTTGGTGAGGTACTTTTGGGGTCTTTCCAGTTGCTGCAGTGTTTGGTAAGATACATCCCAAAAGGGGCATTGTACTCAATTATGGGCCTGATGAGGGATGAGTAAAGAGGCACGATGACCTCCCCTGATCTAGATGTGAAACCCTTCAAGATTAGGTGGGCTATATAAAATGTTTTTCTAACCACTTTGGCCACGTGGTTGTCAAATGAGAGATTACTATCAACTTGGGTCCTCAGGTCCCTAATGACTTCTTCTGTACTTAATGGATTACCACCAATGTAGTAATTTGTGGGCACTTTGTTTTTGCCAAAGGGGATGACTATACACTTTTTGGCGTTTAGCTTGAGGCCATGGCTCTGGCACCAGTTGTCGGTTTCTATGAGGCCCTTTTGGAGGATGCTTGTGTCGTCTTGTTGTGGGATTTCCTATCCTCAGGCGATTCGCGCATCGGCTCCTACACAAAAGCTTCAGCTTGGCTGTTGCAGCTGCCTGGGACGTCACACGTAGGGCCATAAACCAGGAGCCTTAAATGTGACATCTGCAAGCACAATCCTCAGAACTTGAAGCTCAGCAGGTAGAGTACAAGGTCCTAGAGTAGAAGGCCCAGCAGGAGGAGGTGCCAGTGGTGTCAGGTATGGGACCCTGGGGTCCTTCTGTAGTATACATAGATCCCAGGGTGACAGGTGTATGCCATTAGGACCTACAGACACACTGGGACAAAAGGACAATGATGAGGGGGTTATTGGCAGGTGGAAAAGAATACTGCAACATGGAAGAGAAGGATATCTAGGATTATGTTAAGATTTTACACAACTATTCTATGTCCTTCTATTCCTATGTTGCAGTATTCTTGTTGTGGAAGAGTACCACAGCTTAGCTGGAAGAAAGGGTGGCGGATGCAGAAGAAGATTCGACAAACTCTGTAGGATTGCCCTGGCAAATCCTGCACATGCTCTAGAGACCTGGTCTAACTTGTAGTGTTTGGTGAAAGTGTGGATAGTGGACCATGTGGCTGCTTTCCATAATGGAAGACATGTCCAGACCTTTTAGAAAAGCTCTGGATGTGGCCATTGCCCTGGTGGAATGGGCTTTTACTCCCACTGGGGGATTTTTCCCATGGTGGGAGTAGCAAAGACAGATGACTTTCCTGATCCAACATGCGATGGTTTGTTTGGAGACTTCCTTGCCCAATGTTCTGGAATAGAAGGAAACAAAGATTTTGATTTCCTAATGGATTTAGCTTTGTCCAGATAAAATCTTAGTTGTCTGTGTACATCCAGGGAGTAAAGTATCCTCTCCCCTTCATTGGTGGGAAGGTAAATAGAGTGGTTTAATGACAAATCGTTAACCACCTTGGACATAAAGGAGGGGTTAGTTCTCAAGGTTACCCTGTCTTTGTGGAATGTAATATAAGGGGGGCAAGCCATTAAGGCTTGTAGCTCTGAAACCCTTCTGGCTGAGGTTATAGCCACTAGAACAACTGTTTTCCATGTACACATCTGAAGGGAAGCTGCCCCAGCAGGTTCAAATGGATATTGGGTAAGCTTTTCCAGGATGAAGTTAAGGTCCCATGGTGGGGGGATAGGCTTTTCTGGAGGTCTAATGTGCAACACCCCTTTAAGGAAGAGTTTTACATCGAGCCTGGCTAGCAAGGGAGGGTCTAGTGATAAGCAAGCTGATACTGCAGCAAGTTGTACTGAAGAACAGGAGAGTCCACTTTTTATCAGTTAACACAAGTAAGAATCGGGGAGGGGGGGGGTAGTCAGCAATGCAAAGGTCCCTTCCCTTGTTCCCTTGTCTAGACACCATTTAGTAAATCGTTCCCATTTAGCTAGGTATGATTTTCTTGTTGTAGGTTTCCTGGCCTCCCTCAGGACTGAAAGCACGTCCCTCTGAGTAATGGTGTCTGAATGGCATCATAGGTTTATCACCCGCAGTGTCAGGGATAACAAGTGTGGGTGGATGCGAGTTCCCTTTTCTTGTGTCAGAAGGTCCACCTTGTAGGGTAACTTGTAGTGACTGCCCTTCGCAAGACTGTGAAGTAGGGGGAATCAGTGCTGCTTTGGCCAGTAGGGAGTCACTAACAAGATTTTTGGTTCGTCTCTCAAAGTCCTCCTGAAAATCAAGAATCAGTGGGAAGGGGAGAAGCAAAAAGAAACTTCCCCTCACATGAGATGTTGAAAGCATCTACCCTCCAGGCTACAGGGAAAAAGGTCTGAGCAGAAGGTCTGCAGCTGCCTGTTCCGGGGGGAGGCGAACAGGTCATTTGACGAGTGCCCCACCTGTGGGCAATGTCTAAGACGACCATCCTGTCCAGTATCCATTCGTGTTGTGGACAGGATGTCCTGCTTATCTGCTTGCTTGCTTGTCCTGTGAGGGAATGTAGGTTGACTGCAGGGACAAGTTGCGGCGAGAGGCTAGGTACCATAATCAGCAGGGTTAGTCTGCACAGCTGACAGTCCTTTGTCCCTCCCAATTTGTTGAGGTACCACATTACGGTGGTGTTGTCTGCTACTATTTGAAGAACCCCTGGTAGAAGCAGAGGAGTAAAGGTTTTAAAAGCCAATAAGACTGTCGTCATTTCCCTCACACTGATGTGTTTGGCCCTCAAGGGGGGTGCCAGATTGCTTGAACCCTGTAAAATGGCAATGTGGCTCCCCACCCTGAATATGAGGCATCTGTATGTATTACCTGGGCTGGGGGTGGGGTGGGGCTGAAGTAAATGGCCCGGATTTTGTTGGACTTGCTGGATCTACCAGCTGATCTCTTTCTTTAGACAGGGAAGGAGGGAGATTACTTGCTCCAACTGATTCTGGTGCTGGAACCAAAATGTTTTTCAGGTACCACTGTAGCTTGCGCATATGCATTCTGGCCAGTGGGAGCATAAGGAAGGTTGCTGTCATTATACCCAGGAGTTGTAGGAATTGCCTTGGAGTTATTACCAGTATCTGTAGTAGCTCTGAAGTGGGAGGTCAAGGACTGGACCTAGTCTTGTGGAAAAAAAGCCTTCATTCTGTCCGTTCAGATTCTGCAATCCAGAAAAATCTTGTCTTGTCCTGGGTTCAAAAAAGACTTTGGAAGGTTGAGGGAGAACCCCAGATTTTGCAGAAGGGACATGGTGAAGTGCAGATGATTTGAGAGGGTATCTTTGCACTCTGCCAGTATTAGGATGTCTAGACAGGGGTAAATCTGAATTCCCTGAGCTCTGCAAAAGGCAATGCCCGGGGCCAGGCATTTTGTGTGTGTGTGGGGGGGGGGGGTGGCAGTGGACAAACTAAAAGGCAAAGCAGTAAATTGGAAATAAGAGGAGGGCTCAGAGAAAAACAGAAATCTGATGGGTATGTGTTAAGTAGGACTCCTTTAGGTTCAAGGTGGCCATGAAGGCCTTGGCCGGTATGAGTGGAAGCAGAGTTGGAAGTGACAGCATTTTGAAGGTGGGCACCTGATGGCAAAGATACAAGAAGTCTAAGATGGGTCTCCATGGGCCGTCTTTTTTGGGGACCAGGAAGAGACAGGAATAGAAACCTTTTCCATCCTGCCCTGAGGGGATTGGTTCTATAGTACCCAGCTTCGGAAGGTCTGTCAGAACCTGTGGAAGGAGATGATGTTGGTTTCTGGGAGGGAAAGAGATGCCTCTCATGGGAGGTTTTACCTTACAGGAGAGGAAATATCCTTTTTGTATTATGGATTAGTACCCATTAATCCGAGGTTATGGTTTCCCATCAGGGCAAGTAGTGGGAGAGGCAAATGAAGAATGGTGGGGGGGGAGGCAGTCATGCAGAGCCTCCTCTGTCCTGAAAAGGCTGTCTAGGTTGAGGATGCAGGACAGCAGGTCTGGAAGTGGTGGGTCTAATTGCACCTCTTCTAGATCTGGAACGGAAATACCCGCCTGGGCTGGGTTCGCCTCATAAAGGTGGCTTTAGTTGGCTAGTTTCTGTAGTACTGGGGATTAGGGGACACCAATAAATGTTTTATGTCCTGCAATTCTTTCCTTTTTTTCTTGCAGATTCTTAAAAAGATTGGCAGACTGTTTTCCAAAAAGGAAATTGTGGTCCAGGGGGGCATCCAAGATATTTGATTTAAAGTCTTCTGGGAGATTTTGAAGTCTCAGCCAAGAGCATCTCCTGAGAACTGAAACAGATGCTGCAGAGCGAGCAGATGCTTCTGCAGCATCACTGCTGCATCTAGATCGATTGTCTGGCTACTTGTGTAGCCAGAGAAAGTTTGGAGGAGAGGTCAAACCTTAGCGGGGCAGTCAGGGATAGTGGCCAGCATGGAAGAGGCTTGGGAGACCAAGTCCAGAGCATATTTAGTCATATGTGTATGATAGTTAATGGCTCTGAAAGCCAAAGTAGAGGAGGTGTAGACCTTCTTACCAATCCTATCCATGGATTTGCTGTCCATCTGTGGGTAGGAGTGAAGCGGAGGGAAGGAGTCTGGATTGCCTGTCAAGATAGGTGGCAATCACTGCTGGGTCTAACGGTGGTTTGATTTAAGAATTTCTGCTAGTCAGGCACCTTGTAAAAGCGTTCTTGTCACTTGGGGACAGGTGGCTGTGAGTCTGGAGTGTTAGATGCAGAGTTGAAGGCAACGAGGTATGCAGACAGAACTGGTGGAACAGAAGAAGAGGGAGATTCGACTTGAAGCTCAAAATACCTATTTTGGGTATCAGACATTTGTGAGGTATCCCACTTGAAGTGATCTTTCATTTTGGTGAATGTCTCACCAAGTGTGATATCCTCTGGGGGTGAATCACCCTCTATAGATTCCTCATCAGGAGAGCAATACTTCTGGGGTGAAGCAATTTGGGAGGTTAAGATAAGAGTCCTCAGGGGAAGAAAAGGATCTATCATGCTCTTCTTTCCTAACCTGAGATGTCGAGGGGGGGGGGGGGTGAAGCAGGCCTACGGCTGAGCAAAGGCAGAGTACTGGAGGATGAGGCTGAAGGCCTAAGGGCCATAAAGGCCTGAATAGTACAGTTTTGTACCTACCATAAATGTAGATGTCCGATAGGTATGCATCTGCAGTCATCACATATGGGTTGTCCTGCCTCAGGCAGCCCTTCGGTCAGCCGGATTCCAAAGTCTGGGTCCGGCGTCAGATGAAGTCGCCCTTTCCCCGATGTCAGAGCGCCTGGGGTATAAAAGCGTCAGCCGACGCCATCTTCCTCAGTTTCTTGCCCCAGATGCCAGGTGCCCTCTAAGAAAGGCTAAATTTGGAGGAATGCAATAAATTCAAAACATGCACAGAAATATATATGCATAAAATATATCTATATATACATATATAAATATATATATAAATATAAATATATATATATAAATATAAATATATATATATATATAAATATATATATATAAATATATATATATATATATATATATATATATATATATATAAATATATATATATATATATATATATATATATATATATATATATAGATATATATATATATATAAATATATATATATATATAAATGTATATATATATATATATATATATATATATATATATATATATATATATAAATATATATATATATATATATATATATATATATATATATATATATATATATATATATATATATATATATATATATATATATATATATATATATATATATATATATATATATATATATATATATATATATATATAAATATATAAATAAATATATATAAAACAAATACACCATAATTGATAACCCCAGCAAGCTATGAGAGGGATAAGTACCCAAGAAATACCACAGAGGGGAAGGAGGGAGGGTAAACCTGACTGCAGATGCATACCTATCGGACATCTACATTTATGGTAGGTACAAAACTGTACTATGTCCTTCAAGGATGCATCTGCAGTCATCACATATGGGTAGAATACCATAGCCAATCTGGGGGTGGAGGATCTATGTAAAGGATGGTGTAGCTAAAACGCCCTGCAGGACTGCTGTAGCAAAGCCTGCTCTGAATCTGGAATATAAAGGTAAATTGTAATGCTTGGAAAAAGTATGCATGGAGCTCCATGTAGCAGCTTCTAAAATGTCCTTGGTAGCCACCCCTCTTAAGAAGGCTGTGGAGGTGGCTGTGGCTCTGGTGGAATGAGGTCTAATGTTAGCTGGCACAGTTTTTCCATGAAAGGAGTAACAAAAGCGAATGCAGTTTCCTATCCATTTAGAAATTGTCTGCTTTGAAATTGCTTTTCCTTGTGCACTAGCAGCATAAGCTACAAAAAGCTGGCCAGTTTTTCTGTTACTTTTAGTTCTGTCCAAGTAGTAGCGCAACTGTCTGTGTATGTCCAGGGTGTGCAGAAGCTTTTCCCCTTTGTTTTGTGGATTTGGAAAGAAGGTAGGCAGGTGAATAGCTTGGTTTAAGGAGACCCTGGATACCACCTTTGGCATAAATGAAGGATTGGTTCTCTAAGAGACTAAGGAATGGCTGTACTGCCATGAGGGCCTGCAACTCAGATCCTCTTCTTGCTGAGGTTATGGCCAGAAGGAAAGCAGTCTTCCAAGACAGGAACTGTAGTTCTGCAGATGCTGCTGGTTCAAAGGGAGGTAGTGTTAGTTTTTCCAACACGAAGTTAAGGTCCCAAGTAGGCACTGGTGGATTTCCTTGGGGGATTAATGTTTTTAATTCCTCGTAGAAACGGTCTTAGGAGAGGATGAGAGAAGACAGGTGGATCAGTATTGTATTCTGCTGAAATTGCTGAAGCATGAATTTTAATGGAAGAGTAAGACGGGCCATTGTGGAGCATTTCTGCCAAATATTCCAGGATATGTGCCATGTTCATAACTGTTGCATCTAGGCCCTTTGAGGTGCTCCAGGTGTGAAATCTTTTCCATTTTGCTGAGTATGCCTTTCTTGTGGAAGGCCTGTGAGCCTTCCATGATGATATCCTTCACTCTCTTGGATAGCTTATCCTGGTGATGAGTCAAGGTATTTTCCAGGCAGCTAGTTGTAATGTTTTCAGGTTGGAATGCAGAGTTTTGTATTTGTGCTGTGTTAGAAGCTGCCATTGTGGAAGAAGCCATGGTTTCGTCCGTGACATGCTCTTTAGCAATGGGTTCCAGTGCTGTCTTGGCCAGTCCGGAACTATCAGAATCACTCTTGGCTGCTCTGCCCTGATCTTCAGTAAGACCTTGGTCATTAATGGAAGAGGTGGGAATGCATACACTGTTAGAGTTCTCCAGCTGAAAGAGAGGGCGTCCACTTTCCATGCTTGTGGGTGGTATGTCCTTGAGCAGAATTGCTCCAGCTGATGATTGTGTGGGGAGGCAAAGAGGTCTATGTCCGGTCTCCCCCATGATTGTGTAATCTGATGGAAGATGTCTGGGTGCAGCATCCATTTTTGTGCATTCATGATGTTCCTGCTTAAGTTGTCCGCCAGTATATTGTCCTTTCCTGGTACTAACTGGGATTGAAGCTGTATATTGAGTGTCAAGGAAAGCTCCCATAGATTCATGGCCAGTCTGCAAAGAGGGTAGGAAATTGTGCCTCCTTGCTTGTTTATGTACCACATAACTGTAGTGTTGTCTGTCCTTATTAGCAGGTGGCCTTGATGTAGAAATAACTTGAAGGCCTCGATAGCATGCATCACTTCCAGCATTTCCTTTTGGTTTATGTGCATGCGTAGCTCTTTTTGTGACCATAGTCCTTGAATGCATCTTCCCTCCATGTGCGCTCCCCGACCATAGTCCTTGAATGCATCTTCCCTCCATGTGCGCTCCCCATCCATGGTCTGAAGCGTCCGTTGTAATGGTTTGGCTGGCTATTGGTTTGCTGAATGGCATACCCCTGTTTGACTGGCTTGCTTGAGCCCACCACAGAAATTCCCTTTGAAGGCATGGGATAAGTGGTATCAA
This sequence comes from Protopterus annectens, assembly GCF_019279795.1. Classification (NCBI taxonomy): domain Eukaryota; kingdom Metazoa; phylum Chordata; order Ceratodontiformes; family Protopteridae; genus Protopterus; species Protopterus annectens. The sequence continues at coordinate 451,326,504 of NC_056725.1, read as the reverse complement.
AGTTTCCAAGCTGTGCCTGTGCTGAGTCCATAAACTCCTTAGGTACCATTGTAGCTTCCTCATATGTAGCCTTGCTTGAGGAATCAGAAGAATGCAAGAAGCCATGTAACCCAGGGCCTGCAGGATTTTCCTTGCAGTCAGCTGAGTTTGTCTTGACAGGTTTTTGAAGTAATCCGGTAGTTGGCTTTGTTTTTCTTCTGTGAGGAAAGCCATTTGGGTGGTTGTGTCTAGATCCGCACCCAGAAAAGTTATTCTTTGGGATGGTAGAAGTCTTGACTTGTGAATGTTGACTGTATATCCCAAGGCCCGAAGAAGGTAGATGGCATAATTCAAGTGTTTTTCCAAAATTTGTTGGCTGTCCGCTTGTATAAGGCAGTCGTCCAGATACGGGTATATTTGCATCCCCTGAAGTCTGCAGTGTGCAATTACTGATGCCAGGCATTTCGTGAATACTCTGGGCGCAGTAGATAAGCCAAAGGGCAATGCTGAGAATTGATAATGCTCTGAACCTTCAAGAAATCTGAGGTGTCTTCTGCAGCTTTGTCTGATAGGGACATGCAGGTATGCCTCCTTGAGGTCCAGAGTTACCAGCCAAGACCCATTGCCCAGCATGGGAAGGAGTTGCTGTAGAGTCAGCATTTTGAATTTTGGAACAATGAGATAAGTATTTAGTGCGGACAAGTCGAGAATAGGCCTCCACAGCTTTTCTTTTCTTGGAACAAGGAAGAGTCTGGAATAAAATCCTTGGCCTTGTTCTGAGAGAGGAACCTTTTCTATTGCTTTCATTTTCATTAAGTTGGAGATTTGTTTCAAAGCCTCTGCCCTTTGATTTGGTGGCAGGTCTGGCATGCCTTTTCTTTTCGGTAATGTGTGGAAATGGAACCTGTATCCTTTGTCTATTATTTGTAGTATCCATTTGTCCCTTGTAATTATGTGCCAATTTTCTGAAAATAAGGAAAGCTTTCCGCCCAAAGGTGCTTCCAATTGAGCCCTGGTTGGCGGTGTCAAAGTAAAGTCATTGAGTCTGTCCTTGTGCAGCAGTTGTAGGCCCTGCACTACCTCTCTGGTTGGGAGGCTGCCATTGACGTCCTCTGTAGGAGCCTCTAGCTTGCCCTCTACCTCTGGCACGCCTGTTCTTGCCTCTCTGAAATCTGTCTGTGTCTGAAAAGGACCAGTTCTTGGAAGGCCAATTTCTGCTGAATCTTGGTGGTTGGACTTGCATAAAATCTTTGACTGTTTGTACAGATTTTGCCTTTTCTTCAAATTTCTTTAAGACCTCCTGAGCAGTGGAGCCAAATAACTTTTGCTTTTCCAGTGGAGCATCCAGAAGCTTTGCTTTAACATGGTCTGGCAGAGATTGTTCCTTCAGCCAAGCATGCCTACGTATGACTGCACCTGTCATAGCTGACCTACATGAAGCTTCCAATGCATCATAACCACACTGCAAGAAATGGTTGCTAACCTGTTGAGAGTTATGTACCAGATCCTGAAGTGATTTGCGATCCAGGGGACAGAAGACAGTTTTTTATGCAATTCATCTAACAAATACTCTTGGTACTCTATCATATGAAATTGACAGTTTAAAGCCCTCATAGAAAGGGTAGCAGAAGTATACACTTTTTTACCCCATCGCTCTAAAGCCCTGGACTCCCTTTCAGAGGGGAGTGGATTTTTTTGTAGTGACAGCTGCAACCCCTTTAGGGCCCTGGGAAATAATTTCTGGATCAGCAGAGTGGGCCTTGTAAAGGAAAAGATGTGATTTCGGGACCCTGTAGTACCTATCGGGTTTGGCAGGAGCCGGAGGGAGAGAGTCAGGGGTTGTGCTGGACTGAGGGTACACATCATCAATGACGTTCAAAACAGGGGGAATAGCCAAAGGTCTATGCTGAGGCAAATGCAAGAAGGTCCTTAATCTCTTCCTGGAATCAGAGAATTCCTGGCCCTGCCATTGGAAATGCTCTCTCATTGTGTACAGAGTTTCCCCAAAGGACAGTTCTTCAGGAGGGGAGGCCGAAGGGTTAGATTCATCTGAATCAGAATCCTCATAGGCCGAAAAAGCCTCCTCCTGGTAGTCCGAGAAAGCAGAGCCATCAGAGGCCTCATCTGAGGAGAGGGGATCAGAGGGCTCAACCCTGGGCCTTTTTTCAGTAGGAGGTTGAGAGCTCCTGTCCGGATGAGGTTGAGAGCCCCTAATTAATGAAATAAGGTCCTCTGGTAGACTAAGGATCTGAGAACCTGTAGTGGGTCCCCGAGGGATAACCCTGGAAGGCATAGATTTTGAGTGTTTAGCAGCTTTAGCCCTAGAGAATGCCTTAATAGACATGGATGCAGGCGGCCTGGCTGTACCACGTGCTGGTGTAGTTTTGTCTAAGGGAGTGGTGTCGGAAGGTTCATGGACACCAGATTCCAATGGAGATTCAACAACCGATATAGTAGTGGCCTCCGGGGCCGAGGTTGTCGGTTGTACGGTTTAGGTGGACTGAAGTACCAAGGACTCTGTTTCAGCCGAGACCCTCGTGGTAGGCCTGGCCGTGGTTTCAGCCGAAACCGCGGACCGCGCGTGTCTGTCCTTGTCCTTTCGTTTCTTTATTAAATGTGAAGTCGGAGTCTCAGACAGCATTTTGTAAGCAAAACTAGCCCCAAAAAATTCCTCTGCAAACTCCGACCGACATCTTAGAGTGCGTCGGTTGAAGGAAGCACAGGCGGAACAGGCCGAGACGTCGTGGTCTGGGCCTAGGCAAGGTAGGCAGTAAGAGTGGAAATCCTTATGAGGTATTTGTTTCCCACAAGTTAAACAATTATTAATTTTATCTGACATCGGCTGAGGCAAGAAAGAGTCCCCAACAGGGTACTTAGCTTTTGAAGTCTTCGGTTTAGCTGAATTACAGGAGCTGGCCGACCGGCACTTGCGAACTGCTTCTGCTTCGGGCACCACGGGGCAAGAAAGACCGAGGAAGATGGCGTCGGCTGACGCTTTTATACCCCAGGCGCTCTGACGTCGGGGAAAGGGTGACTTCAGCCGACACTGGACCCAGACTTTGGAATCTGGCCGACCGAAGGGCTGCCTGAGGCAGGACAACCCATATGTGATGACTGCAGATGCATCCTTGAAGGACATCAGGGAAGAAGCAAAGGATTGCCAGTCAGTAGGCCTTCTGCAGTGGGAGAGGCATGCATGGCTTTGTTTCTTTTTTGCTGGGGTAGACGTTGGAGCAGGCCTGGAATCGGGTCTGATAGGGACCGAATTCAAAGGCAGGACCCCGGTCGAAGGCTCCACAGATTCTGGTTCCCCTTCGACCTCGATGGTAGTTGTGGTCCGGGTTGGCTCTGGGGACATCCCGACCGTTGGCTCAGCAACGGATTCCACAAAGGTAATCGAAGTAGACAGATCTGCCGGGGGTTCCTCAGCTCCTAAAAATCTGCAGCTGGTGGAGTCCGGTAATGGAGCAGCAGAAGAAGAGGGCCTAGGAAGCTTGGCCTTCTTACGCGGAAGTTCTGACATGGCTTTCGAGGCATGATCCATCCTTAGGGCTAACTGCTTAAGGCACTGGTTTTCTAAATAGAGGTTAAGCGTGGCCAGACGGCTGTGTACGGTCTTCGGCACAAACGATTGACAAACTGAGTAAGTGGTATGGTCATGCTCTTGGCCTAAGCAAAAAAACACACTGATCATGGGAGTCTTTATGGGGTATCTGGCACCTGCATTGGCATTTACCCTTTTTACCGGACATCGGCTATAAATGGCTACAACAAACCATGCCTAAGCAATAACAAACCCCCAACGAGTTACTTAGCTTTATTGCGACGTCTGATGTGAAGGAGCGAACACACTATGCGGTCGTCTGCGGATGAAAAGTTCTGAGGATTCTGCGTGCAGACATCACATTTAAGGCACCCGATTTATGGCCCTCTGCGTGATGTCCCACGCTGCTGCAACAGCCAAGCTGAAGCTTTCGTATAGGAGCTGACGTACGAGTCGCCTGAGGGCAGGAAATCCCACAAGAATACTGCAACACAGGAATACAAAGACATAAAGAGACAGCAGTATTATCCATGCCTCTTCCAGTGACAGATGCTAAATGGGATGTAGCTAGATTAATCTTACCCTCCCATGCAGTGTAGAGTATATCAAAGGTTGGGACATGTAACAGATGAATCATGAGAGGGTTCGTTCCACCTCAGACGTTTTCATCTATTTTTACATACCACCCAACTATGCAGCTAGCGGTCACTCAGTTAATTAACCCTGGCCACCAGCCAGACTTCTGTTTAGGTATTATCCCCTTGAAAGCTTTCACACCTTCCTCCTGATAGGGGAAAGGTACCTTTAAATCCCAGACCACTACTAAAACTCGCATCAGGATCATAGTTAGGTCTTGGTCAAGGGCATAGTCTGCCATGTGATGAAGGATGTGACAAAGTAAAAGACTAAACATAGAATAACAACTTTTATATTTAAAATACTACCCACAAGATCTTAAATTACATAATCCCTACTACCTCCCCTCCACTTAAACTCAGAAAAGTTACAAAAAAAGAAAATCTAAGCATGTCACCCACAGAATACACCATTTCAAAGAATGGCAATATTGACAAAAAGAATGAATGCTTACCTTGGCTTCCTGTGTAGCATCTCCTTTCTGTTAAAAAAATAAATAAATATCTTAATGTGTTTTAATTCAACAAAAAGTATCACAATGAAACCGACCAAACTGAAAATCCTCATACTTCTTAACATGGCAAGTTAACTGCGCCAATACTTCTAAAGTTAATGAGTTTAGACATCCTCTCCAGAAATACAAAGTACTTAAGATTTTTGTCTTTCATCTAGCTTTAAGCAGAATTTTGGCTTACCACCCAACCCATTTACAACATTCAAGCTGAAATGTAGGTCAGCTAAGACTAAGAAACCCATTCACCAATGTAAAGACATGCCTTCTTACCAGACGTCTGTATTTGTTAACACTCTGCTGAAGGGTATTTTGTAAAAATGCAAAAATTTTTTCCATGTTGTATGTCAAACTTTGTTGGATGTCTCGACGGCGCTGTGTGGGCAAAGTTTGAAATGTAACCACATCTTCTGCAAGTCGAAGAAGGATCAACAGCACAATTTCAGACTGAGTTTCCTGAAAGGAATTAAAGGCAACTGAAATCTGCATTGCTACATTATATGCCCAATTACAGCAAAATCATCACTTTCTATGAAGACTACTGCTGCAACTTCATCTTGGAAAAAAAATAAAATTAATTAATAAGTAAAACAAACACATACACAGACATCTTAGCTGATGTAGGAGAAAAACATATTTTGGGTTCTACAACTCCGTTAACACTCTATTCCTCCTAAATTCAGCAAGTGTCTTCTCAGAATACAAGGACAGAGGGAAGCATACAGCTGGGTCAATGAGGCTAGGAGGCAGACAAGACAGGAGAAAGCATCCCTCCCCATTCACCACCACTATTTCCACTGACAGTTGTTGAATGGGATGTAGCTTTATTAACCTTTCCCTCCCACACAGTGCAAAGTACATCTGAGATGCAATCAAGAGCATGTGGGCACAGAGTTTTCATAGACCTCTTAACATGCTACAGACACAGCCCCCAAGAAACCAAAGTTAATTACCAACCAATGAGCAAGCCTACATCCTAAAGCAGATGAAAGATGCATGCTTACTGTAAAACTAGATCATAAAAATACATCCCTCTCTGGCAAAAAGTAGAACTACAATACAATACTACAGGCACTAGAATGTTTTGCACCTGATAGTCAGGCTGTTACTCTCTCCACCAACTACCAATAAACTACACAGTTCCCATCCCATTTTTGTCCTTTGGCACACTTATTTGGGAAACTTGAAGATACAGCATGCAGACACTCGGAGAGGATGAGAAAAAGAGGAAGCAGTTGTTGTGTCTTTCGGCTTTTCCCAGTTAGAGGTAGCCACAGCGAAACTCCGGTCCACTAATGATTGGCAGTAGATTTTTACATGCCGAGTTGCCAGCCCTGACGCCCAGCAACCTTCAAAGAAGGTACGCCCATTCACACAGGTCTCCGCACAGAAGACGCTCAAGCTGAGAATCAAACAGGATGTCTTACTGTAAAGCAACAACGCTACCGCAGCACCACCACTGCAGTCCACTAACCACTCATATCCTAAAAATGGTAGTTGGAAGAGGTGCACAAGAAGCCTCAGTAACAGGAAGACTTGGTGGGTTAGGGTATCAAAAAACAGACTACAAAAGGATCCAGATTTAAATAACTACATTTGTGTTATCTGACAAGCATGGCTATCTTCAGTACCATGTAGGACAGTCTTTCCAGCTGCATACCTGGTTAGGCTCAGCTAAGCAAGACTGAGCCCTGGAAGTAATGTCCTAAGACAGACCCAATGCATTTCAAGAAAAACAATTACCAGTATTGAAGCAATTCGTAGGAATGAGGTTGATGTGGTTACTACTCTGGATGAGTGGGCCTTTGGGGATGCTGCTGGGTTGTGGGCTCCTATATGTAATCCTTTATTCACCTGGAGGGGGTGACCTTGAATACCTGAAGGCCTCTTATTTGTGACTCAAGTTAAAGAGTAAAACTGCGTCAGGAACCTACCATAACTGTAGGATGTTTGAGTAATTTCACTATTGCAGACTTTAATTTTGGGATACCCTGATGTGCAGGTAGTCCACGGCCTGACAGTCTTCCAAAGTTTCTTTCTCCTAGTGCTTCGGCCAACACTGTTTCAGGCACCAGAAAGTTAGCAGTATAAAAGGTTCTTTGGCAGATGCCATCTACAGATTTTTTTTTTTAGGATCCCGAAGTCTAAAGACACGGCAAGCCATGACAGTGACTCTACATTAGCAGGATCCATCCTACAGTACTCATTCTGGAAGCTCCAGAAAGAAAAGCTCAAAAAACAGGGATTCCACCCGTTTCCAAAAGAAAGAGTGAGGGTGAAACTAGAATGTCACCCAAACCCCAGTAGGAAGCAGAAAAACAAGGGGGGGGGGGACTAGAAGGGGAAAAGGACTGCTACAGTGAAACTACCTGAGCATCTACAATTATGCCAAGATCATAATACAACTGTATCACATTCATTATTAGATTCACTACTGCAGTCTTGACTTTTGGTAACATTCCCAAAAGCAGTGAAAGACAGAGGGGGCGAGGCAAAATTATCTGGAGAATAGTCCATGAAGGATAGCAAAAGTGAATCCTGCTCTGCCCAGAAGCTGCTGCTAGGTTGTAGTACTTTGAGGGTGTGGACAGAGGATCAAGTAGCTGCATCCAAAATTTCTTGCCTAGACACTCCCCAAAGAAATTTTCTGGTGAGAGCCACAGATCTAAGAGTGGAGTCTAATGTGACCCGACACCTACCTCCCATGCTGATGGTTAAAAAGTAAAAATTCCCCCAACCACCCAGAAAGGGTATATGCTTGTTAACAGGTTTTCATTCTTTCCTTTTTGCATCCACTTTGTTCTATTCCCCCCCCCCTTTTTCCATCCACTTTGTTCTATTTTTACCCCCCTTTTTCCTATGCAAATAAAACCTCAGATGTCTGTGCATATTCAGGGAATGTAACGTTTTCTCTACTTCATTACATGGTTTCAAAGCAGCGTTCATCTGCCAATAAAGAATTTCAACTTGAAAAATGAGTACGAGTTTTTCTTCAACTGAGCAGAGAGAGAAAACAGGTACAATACAGCAGCCAGGGATAGAAAAAGAATCATCATCACAACACCTAGCCACTTCAGGCATAAAAGCAGGATTAGTACACAGTGCATCTATACTCTGTAGGAAAAAAATAGAAGTTATGTTCTTACCATAACGTTCCATGTTAGTCGTCTTCTTCTCGCCGCCTTCTTGCTGGATGGGTTCGGAGCAGACCTCGGCTCCGACTCGGCCACTCTAAAGCTCGAGAGTTGGTTCCACCGGCTCGAGGCTCCCCTTATATCCCACAATGCTAGGCGAGCGTTACCTCAGATCTCGTTTGTAAGCTAACCCAGCTTATATCAAAAACAGTATAACTGTAAAAGGAATCCACCTCTAACAGCAGGAAAAAAAAAAAGGGTGACCTACATCCTGAAAAAGAAAATATGCACAATAGCATATGACTAAGAAAGAGGTGGTAGAAAGAGAGGTCACGATCACAACTCCTCTAGGTCTGTCCAGGCCAGGGGGAAGGAGGGTGGGACGCAAGAAGAAGGCGAGAAGAAGACAACTAACATGGAACGTTATGGTAAGAGCATAACTTCTCTATGTTAAGTTGTCTATCTCGCCTTCATTCTTGCTGGATGGGACCGCGTCCCTAGCACCTTGTCCCGGGTGGCCTAACGGAACAGACTCCTGAGAACAGTGGAACCAAAATTAGCTCTATGCCTAGAAGCTAAATCCAACTTATAATGGGAAATAAAAGTGTGAGGAGTAGCCCAAGTAGCCGCTGCACAAATGGTGTCAATAGGCAGTCTGTCTTGGAAGGCTAAAGAAGTAGCCAAAGCTCTGGTGGAATGGGCTTTAGGTTTATTAGGCAGTTTTTGGTGTCTAATCTCATAAACAAGGGTAATCAGAGATGTTAGCCATCTGGATAATGATACCTTTGAAACTGGAAGTCCTTTTCTGCTTTCGCGTGATAGGAGACAAACAGCTGATCAGATTTTCTGAATTGTTTCGTCCTGTCCAAGTAGTACCTTAATTGACGATGAACATCCAGGCAGTGTAATTTTGTTCAGACCTATTTGAATACTCTGGGAAAAAGACAGGGAGGTCAATGCTTTGGTTTAGATTTGATGCTGAAACCACCTTAGGCAAAAGGACGGGTTAGTTCAGAAGGAAACTCTGTCCTTATGGAACAAAAGATAAGGAGAACGACAACTGAGTGCTTGAAGTTCTGAAATTCTTCTAGCTGATGTGATAGCCACCAGAAAGAGAGTTTTCCATGATAATAATTTCAAGGAACATGAAGCTGCAGGTTCGAAGGGGAAAGAATCAAGGAAGCAAGAACTAAATTTAGGTCCCAAGGAGAAGGAGGATTTCTTATAGGAGGTCTGAGAAGAAAAACTCCTTTCAAAAAGGCTTTGCAAAGTTTGTGGGACATTAGGGCAGATTCAGAAATGCCCACATGAAAATTAGAAATAGCTGCCAATTGAACCTTAAGAGTAGATGGAGATGAACCTGCATGGAAAAGTTCAGCTAGAAAATCAAGGACTAGTTGGATGGAAGCGGTGAAAGGATCTATGTCCTTTCCTTGTGCCCAATATGAGAAGCGTTTCCACTTACTCAAATAAATCTTTCGAGTGGAAGATTTATGGGAAGCTATCAATATATCTCTAACCGAGTGAGATAATTGAGGAAGCCTGGCTACGGTCGGAACTGGAGGAACCAAGCAGTGAGGTTCAGAGAGGGGAGGGAGCGATGAAACTGACCCGACTGGTGGATCAAAAGATCTGGAACTAGGTCCAGATGCCACGGTCGCTCCAAGAGAAAACGATGTAGAAAGGGGAACCATACTTGTCGAGGCCAGTAAGGAGCAATGAGGATCAATGAGGCCTTCTGAGCGATAGCTTTCTGTATTACTTGAGAGATCAGGGGGAAAGGAGGAAATGCATACAGAAGTCCCCGGGCCAAACTTGGACTAGAGCGTCTCTGCTGGGTTGGCCTGGTAAAGGGAATAGAGTGAAGTATTCTCTGCACTTGCTGTTTTGGGGAGTAGCAAAAAGATCGCAGCAAGGCTGACCCCACTTGAGAAAAATCTCTCTCACTACAGAGTCTTTCAGAGACCACTCGTGAGGCATGAGTATAGCTCTGCTCAATTTGTCCGCAATGTAATTGGACTTCCCGGGGATGTGCGTTGCTATCAGAAAACGCTGAGAAGAAATCGCCCATTGCCACAGTCTGAGTGCTTCTCGACACAGGGGGTATGATCTGGTTCCGCCTTGTTTGTTTATGTACCACACTACAGACATATTGTCTGTCTGGATTGCAATCGTTCCCAAGGGAAGAGAGTCTTGAAGGGCTTGCAACGCTAAAAGCACTGCTCTCATCTCCAGAACATTTATGTGCAAGTGGCATTCGTTTGGTTGCCATGTGCCCTGGACTGTCCTGCCCTGATAATGCCCCCCCCACCCGATCAGGGAGGCATCCGTTGTCAGAGTAGCAACCGGAGGAGGTGGAACAAATGGTCTTCCGACAGGAGCTGGGGAAGACATCCACCACAGGAGATGCTTTTGCACGCTTGTGATCATAATGGTGTGAGACATTGGGAGTTCCTGGTATGACCATTGAGAAAAAAGCATCCACTGAAGGATCCGCATGTGGTATCTGGCCAATGGGAGGAGAGGTATGGCCGCTGCCATGATTCCCAACACCTTTAGAACTAACCTGGCTTTGGCTCTGTTGTTGTTGAGAAGAAGTGACACCAATTTGTGAATGTCTGATATCCTTTGGTTCGTTAGCGTTGCAGACATGTTTATAGTATCTAAATTTGCGCCTATGTAGGTAATAGTACGACAAGGCAACAAAACAGACTTTTCGCAATTTATTGAAATACCCAGTTTTTGACAAATGCGAAAAGTATAATCTCTGGCCATCAGAAGGAGATGCTTGGTGGGAGCTGTGAGAAGCCAGTCGTCCAAATATGGAAACACCTGGAATCCTTGTCGTCTCAGGTGAGAAGCTACCACTGCCATGCATTTGGTAAACACCCGGGGGGCAGTGGTGAGACCAAAGGGCAGGGCCCTGAATTGAAAATGACTGGTTCCCAGCCTGAAGCGGAGGAATCTTCTGGAGCGTCTGTTCATTTTTATGTGATAGTACACATCCTGAAGGTCTATAGAGCACATCCAGTTTCCTTTCCCCAAAAGGGGAAGAATGGATTGCAGCGTGACCATCCGAAATCTTGTTTTCTTGACTGATCTGTTCAAGATACTGAGATCCAAAATTGGTCTCCAGTCCCCTGTTTTCTTTGGAACCAAAAAGAACCTTGAGTAGATTCCGGATCCTTGTTGGTCTGCTGACACTGGCTGAATTGCTCTTTTTGCAAGCAGTTTTGAAATTTCCAAAGCTGCTATATCCCTTTGAGCGGGTGGAACATCTGGAAGGGATCTTTTTGACTGATTTGGAAAATGAAGAAAGGGGATAGAATAGCCTTCGGAAATGATGGACTGTACCCATTTGTCTTGAGTCAGGGATAGCCAGGCTTCTGGGTACAGTGACAATCTTCCCCCGACTGCCTCCGAAGATGGGCAGCCGGGCAACACCTCAGGGATGCTGAAAGGGCTCGTCAGGAAAGGCTTCCCGATTGCCCTGGTTCTGCGGACCCCCCCTGCCCCTAGGGCGACGTCTACCATTGTTATTCCCACCTCTGCCTCTGGTAGGAAAACGACTCTGTGTCAGGCGAAGTCCCTTGAGCTTGTTTACGGAACCACATCTTCCCACCCTTCTGGCCTTTGGGGTAAGGCCTAGAAGGAGTCGAAAAACGGACTCCGACGGCAGAAAGGGTCTTGCCATCAGTCTCGCACCTAGTCAGGGTTTCTTTCACTTGAGGACCAAAAAGAGATGATCCATCAAAAGGGGAGTTCGTGAAAGACGTCTTGAAAGGTTCCGCAAAGTTGCATAGCCGCATCCAGGCGTGCCTACGTAAGGCTACCCCTGTCCCTCTTGCTCTGCTCGCTCCATCGGCCGCATAAGAGAGGAGGCATGGAGGAGTTGGAAATGGAATTAAGGATAGCCAGCTGCGTGTTCATTTTCTCTTGAAACCCGCAGCTGTAGGGTCCTTCAACATTTCACTCGCTTCCTTGACCAAGTCCCTTTGAAGACGAGTGAAATGGCACAGGTAATTCAGCGAACGCATGGTAAATGTCACTGAGGAGAACATCCGCTTCCCGTACCTATCCATGGACCTAGATTCCTTGTTAGGTGGATGGACAGGCACTGAAGGATCAGCCAGTTCCTTCTTTGTGGCAGCAGCTACCACCATAGCATCCACAGAAACTCCTTTTGATAAAAATTGCTTGTCTGATGGAGCTGTGATGAATTTGGAGGGTCTCCTGGGAGTGGGGTCCACTGAATCAGGAGCCGTCCATGCCTTCTTAGCTACCACCTGCATGAGGGGGTCGAAGGGGGGTGACACCCAGGAGGTGGAAGGACGAGAGCCAAACGCCTCAAGATACACAGATTCGTCCTCCGAAGGGTTGAGGGCTGGCCAATTTCCCCTGTTTAAGGATCTCCAGAATGTCTGCAAATGAGACATCTTCAGAAGGAGAACGGGGGGAACCCTCGGAATCATCCAGATCTGTGTCCGACGTGATAGACTCAGGTGAGTCAATGTGCTTCCTCTTGCACTTCCTCTTCCGAGGGGGCTCTTCTGCCAAATCAGGAGAGGCCTCGGAAGAGGATGAAATCCCCAAAGGGGGCTCCTGAGGAGCTGGCTCTCTGCGGTCCGGGATGAGGGAGTGAGTCGACTTACCCTGAGGCAGCATAGAGGGAGGGGCTGACGGAGCCGACTGTGGAGTAGAGCCAGGCTCTAACACACTCCGCATGACCTCGAATGCCCCCCTGTCAGGCAGAGCCAGAGGTCCCCGAGGAGCTAAGGACCCCCCTCGGCACCGACAGAGATGGCTCCGAGGCCGATGTCGGAGCCGAACTCACCAGCGCCAAGCACCGAGAGGAGAGGGGGTCGGACAAGGGTCCGATGCCACTCACCCCCTCGGAGCCGACGAGGGAAGCCCGGCGCCGAGATTCTTCAAAAGAAGAAATCGGAGCCGACGACGGCGCCGAAGACAATTGTCTCGGCCCGGTAACCACAGTCTCGGTTCCGACACGACCCGGCTCCGAACTCAAAAGAGTCGAAGGAGGAAAGAGTTGATGGACCGGGCAGGCACCGACTGATGAGTCGGGCTCTGAAGCATCTGGGCTAGTGCCTCGGACTTAAGTAGTCGACTCACCACCCTCTGAAGGTCATGATCGGAAAGCCTCGATGACCTAGAGGAATGAGACCTTTGGCTCCGTTCAGACAGCAGGGGAGATCCTGGAGCCGAATGAACGGAGCCAAGAGAAGGTGACCTAGACCTCTTTCTGGTTGTCGGTTCCGACGACCTTGTCGGAGCCGACACGGGTACCTCGATAACCTCGGCTCCGGCCGGAGCCGAGGAAGCCACAGAAACTGTGGACTGAGTCTTATCGGCTCCAGCCGGAGCCGATAAAGGCAAAGGTTGAGCAACCTGAGGTCTCGGCTCAGAAGCCGGAGCCGAAGACCTCGATGCCTTAGAGGGCTTCCCTGTTGAAACTGACAGGGAATCCTCTGGCTTTAACAAGCCTCTGAGAATCAGCTTGTTTTTTCTCTCCTGCAGGACCCTGGGGCTGAAGCCATGGCACACAGCACAGGAATCCTGCAGGTGCAAAGGCCCTAGACAATAGACACAAGAAGTGTGAGCGTCTGTCTGAGACATTTTCTGACAGCACGCATCACACTTCTTGAATCCAGAGACCTTTGCTTCCTTTGACATTTCAGTAACTGACAGGTGTACACTAACACACACCCAAACACACAGTTATACCCTGTCAGAAAAAATTATTTATACTAAAATAATTACAAATTTAGTAAAATACTAATAATAAAGCACAAAAAAGTTAAAGTAAAACTACACAAACACACCCTAGGGAAGGGAAGGCCAAAGGCCCAAGGGAAGAACCAACGGTTCTTTTAACAAGAAAACGGGGAAAAATTAGGGTCGGGGATAAAGATATATATATCCTACACTAATTTAGGAAGAATTAAAGTTAAAAGGGGAAAAAAAGAGTAACTTTTTGAATAAAAAGCTAACACTCACCAGGAACCGGTAGAAGCAACCAACCTCGAAGCTGTAGCGGCAAACGAGATCTGAGGTAACGCTCGCCTAGCATTGTGGGATATAAGGGGAGCCTCGAGCCGGTGGAACCAACTCTCGAGCTTTAGAGTGGCCGAGTCGGAGCCGAGGTCGGCTCCGAACCCATCCAGCAAGAATGAAGGCGAGATAGACAACTTAACATCAAATGTTTTCTGCTCATTAATGACTGTATCTACATCATGCTTGACAGCCTTGGCTACCACCAAAAAAAAAAATCATCTTCCTTGACAGGAACGGAGCAGGGCATGAAGCTGTGTGACCAAAAGTTGAGTAAGTTATCTACTTTACTGCACACAAAGTAAATCCCACCGTGAAGCAACTCGTTTCCTATAGATTCCCATGTGAAGAACACCTTCAAAACATGCTTACCAGAAGTTCTCCTTTGAGGTTAAAAGGGAACATATGATTTTTTTTTTTTTTTTTTTGTGGCCAGGCCTGTAACAGTCTGCAGACTGAAAGGCTAGTAATCTCTGAAACAAAGTGAAATCCATAGATAAACAGGGTGAAACTACTGACATGAAATTTTATGGAAGTGCAAGCTACACTAGATTTGTAGACATCCAGCAGGTATTCCAAGACCAGTAGTACCTCAGCTTTTTCTGGATCCAAGTCCCTGGGAGGGCACAAGGACGAGAATCCCTTCCATTCTACCAAGAACTATCTTGTACTAGGTTTCCCATCTTCTTCATACTATTCAGCATACCCTCAGAGTTTAAGCCTGCCTAGGAATAAACAGACATTATCCCGGCTATCACTCTCAGTGTATCTAGACTGAAATGTAGGCAGGACTCCTTTTTTCCTAATAAGGAGGTCCAGTCACTGGGACAGTACCTTGTGTTTTCCTCTTGCCATTTTGAAAAGAAAGAACCAGTACTGCACTGGCTAAAAGGGGGCTATGACTACGATTTCTGGGCTATGACTACCATTTCTGGCCTCTTCTCCTGCACTTTCGTCACTACCCAAGAGTGAAGGGGTAACAAAGCAGAGATACAAACCTGGCCAATGCAGACAGAAGACACCTGTTATCCAAGCTCTTGCAGTGGCTATCCTTGCACAAAACTGTCTCAGTTGTCTATTCAGATAACACCACATGTCTATCTCTGGTATACTCCCACTTTGTGAGATCTAAAAATGCGCCTCTGGAAGCCACCATATGCATGGGTCAGCACATCTAATAATGTCAGCCTGTCTGCTACCTCACTGTGATCTGAAAGGATGCATATGGTCTTTGGAGGGGTCCCCTTCTGCAAAAACATTTCTAATGCTTGCATACAGACATGCATTACCGGTACTAGTCTCCCCCCCCCCCACTGGTTCAGGTACCAGATCACTATGGTGCTGTGTCTAAATTCTGAGAACTCCTGCTGAAATAGTTGAGAGAAATGATTGAGAGCTAGAATGAGAAGTCATTATCTCCTTGATGTTGTGTCAAAACTTTGTTGCCAAGCTCTAAACCTAGGGAACCTTCACAGGTTCATAGCCGTTTACCGGGCTAACTACCACAAGGGCCTTTTTAAGCCTAGCCATGCATCCCAAATCTCTGACAAGTTCTGATACCCTTGATAACTTTAAGCAAGGGCTTGAGAAATTAAGCATTTACAAGCTAGGGCCTGGGAGATTAATCATTTTACAGGGTGTCTGTGTCCATTACGAGACAAAGGTGCCAAACCAAGGATAAACTTCCTGTTCCACACCCAACTGTCCAGGTTGCACTTGAATAGGATTAGGGAGGAACTCTGCTTCACATGGATGCAAAGCCTGTTCCAGAGACGGGGTTCTCTTGGATGCATACCTCTCTCTCTCAAACAGGTCCTGTTTATATTACAGGCAAGGTTCAAGTCTTTAGAATGGGTAATTCTGGTGCTGTTTATTTTGCAGATATGCAGCAGAACCAAAGAGGGGTTAGACAATGCCCTGTATGTCAGGCACAAACCTCCCCTCAAAAGCCTACAGGAGACAGAATCCAGGGCAAGAGCCTTGAGGCAGTCTTCACAGTACATTTACTTAAGTTGTGTAATCTTTTAGTGAGGAAAATCTGTAGACATTCCAAATGTTGGATAGGCTGGTTAGGTATATACCAAAAGTACAGTTTTGCACCTACCATAAATGTAGATGTCCGATAGGTATGCATCTGCAGTCATCACATATGGGTTGTCCTGCCTCAGGCAGCCCTTCGGTCGGCCGGATTCCAAAGTCTGGGTCCGGCGTCTGCTGATGTCGCTCCTTCCCCGATGTCACAACGCCTGGGGTATAATAGCGTCAGCCGACACCATGTTCCTCAGTTTTTCTTGCCCCAGATGCCAGGTGCCCTCTAGGAAGGCTACATTTGGAAAAATTTTGTAAAAAATCCAAACATTTGCAAAAAATAAACAAATACACCATAATAGATCCCCCAGCTAGCTGGTAAACCTGACTGCAGATGCATACCTATCGGACATCTACATTTATGGTAGGTACAAAACTGTACTATGTCCTTCAAGGATGCATTTGCAGTCATCACATATGGGTAGAATACCATAGCCAATCTGGGGATGGAGGTACTAGGAAAGGGATGGTGTAGCTAAGATACCCTGCAGGTCAGCCGAAGCAAAGCCTGCTCTGGATCTGGAATATAAAGGTAAATTGTAATGCTTGGCAAATGTATGCACGGAGCTCCATGTGGCAGCTTCTAAAATGTCTTTTGTAGCCACCCCTCTTAAAAAGGCTGCGGCTCTCGTAGAATGAGGTCTAATGTTAGCTGGTACAGTCTTTCCATGAAATGAGTAACAAAAGCGGATGCAATTCCCTATCCATTTTGAAACTGTCTGTTTGGAAATTGCTTTTCCTTGAGTACCAGCAGCATATGCTACCAGCAGCTGGTCAGTTTTTCTGAAACCTTTAGATAGCGCAGCTGTCTGTGAATGTCCAGGGTGTGCAGCAGTTTCTCCCCTTTGTTTTGTGGATTTGGAAAGAAGGTAGGCAAGTGAATAGCTTGATTCAATGAAACCCTGGATACCACCTTTGGCATAAAAGTAGGATTAGTTCTTAATGAAACTCTATCCTGATGGAAAATAATAAAGGGCTGAACTGCCATCAGGGCCTGCAATTCCGAAACTCTTCTTGCTGAGGATATTGCCAGAAGGAAAGCAGTCTTCCATGAGAGGTACTGTAGATCTGCAGATGCTGCTGGCTCAAATGGAGGCAGTGTTAGTTTTTCCAACACGTAGTTAAGGTCCCAAGCAGGTAGAGGTTTCCTAGGAGGTTTGATGTTTTTGATTCCCCTTAGAAACGGTCTTAGGACAGGATGAGAAAAGACAGGAGGATCAGTATAGTACTCTGCTGAAATTGCTGAAGCATGAATCTTAATAGAAGAGTAAGAGAGTCCATTGTGGAACATTTCTGCCAAATATTCCAGGATATGTGCCATGCTCATCTTTGTCACATCTAGGCCCTTTGTGGTGTTCCAGATGAGAAATCTTTTCCATTTTGCTGAATATGCCTTCCTTGTGGAAGGGCGGCGAGCTTCCAGAATGATATTCTTTACTCTCTGGGATAGCTTATCCTGAAGAGGAGTTAAGGAAGCTGTTAGTTGCAATTTTTTCAGGTTGGAATGTAGAGTTTTGTAGCTGTGCTGCGTCAATAGAAGTGGCCATAGAGGTAGGGGCCATGGCTTCGTACGTGACAAACTCCTTAGCAGTGGGTACCAGTGCTGTCTTGGCCAGTCCGGAGCTATCAGGATCACTTTTGTCTGCTCTGCCCTGATCTTCAGTAACACCTTGGTCATTAATGGAATAGGAGGAAATGCATACACTGTCAGATTTCTCCAGCTGAAAGAGAGGGCGTCCACTTTCCACGCTTGTGGGTGGTATGTCCTTGAGCAGAATTTCTTTAGTTGATGATTGTGGGGGGATGCAAATAAATCTATGTCCGGGCTCCCCCAAGATTGTGTTATCTTTTGGAAAATGTCTGGGTGCAGCATCCATTCGTGTGCATCCATGATATTTCTGCTTAAGCTGTCCGCCAGTGTATTGTCCTTCCCTGGCACAAACTGAGCCTGTAGCTGTATATTGAGTTTCAAGGAAAGATCCCATAGATTCATTGCCAGTCTGCACAGAGGGTAAGAATGGGTACCTCCTTGCTTGTTTATGTACCACATAACTGTGGTGTTGTCTGTCCTTATTAGTAGATGGCCTTGATGCAGAAAGAGTTTGAAGGCCTCGATTGCATGCATCACTGCTAGCATTTCTTTTTGATTTATGTGCATGCGTAGCTCCTCTCGTGACCACTGTCCTTGTATACCTCTGCCCTCCATGTGTGCTCCCCAACCTAGGTCTGACACGTCTGTTGTAATAGTTTGGGAGGTTTTTGGCTTTGTGAAGGGCAGCCCTCTGTTGGACTGGCTGGCCTGAGCCCACCACAGAAATTCCTTGTGAAGGCATGGGATGAGTGGGATTAAAGTTTCCATACTGTGACTGTGCTGAGTCCATAAACTCCTTGGGTACCACTGTAGCTTTCTCATATGTAGCCTTGCTTGTGGAATCAGAAGAATACAGGATGCCATGTAACCCAGGGCCTGCAGGATTTTCCTTGCAGTCAGCTGAGTTTGTCTTGTCAGATTCTTGAAGTAATCAGGTAGTTGACTTTGTTTTTTCTTCTGAGAGATAAGCCATTTGGGTGGTTGTATCTAGATCCGCACCCAGAAAGGTTATTCTTTGGGATGGAACAAGTCTTGATTTGTGCATGTTGACTGTGTATCCCAAGGCCTGTAGAAGATTGATGGCATAATTTAAGTCCTTTATCAGAGTTTGTTGGTTGTCCGCTTGTATAACGCAGTCGTCCAGATATGGGTACATTTGAATCCCCTGGAGTCTGCAGTGTGCTATTACTGATGCCAGGCATTTCGTGAATACTCTAGGCGCAGTAGATAAGCCAAAGGGCAATGCTGAGAATTGATAATGCTCTGACCCTGCAAGAAATCTGAGGTATCTTCTGCAACTTTGTCTGATAGGGACATGCAGGTATGCCTCCTTGAGGTCTAGAGTAACCAGCCAAGACCCCTTGCCCAGCATGGGAAGGAGTTGCTGTAGAGTCAGCATTTTGAATTTTGGCACAATGAGATAAGTATTCAGTATGGACAAGTCTAGAATAGGCCTCCATTGATGCTCTTTTCTTGAAACAAGGAATAGTCTGGAGTAAAATCCTTGGCCTTGTTCTGAAATAGGAACTTTTTCTATGGCTTTCATTTGTAGTAAGTTTGAGATTTGTTTCAAAGCCTCTGTCCTTTGATTTGGTGGCAGACCTGGTATGCCTTTTCTTTTTGGCAATGTGTGGAAATGGAACCTGTATCCGTTGTTTATTTGGAGTGTCCATTTGTCTCTTGTAATGTTGTGCCAATTTCTTGAGAATAAAGAAAGCTTTCCGCCCAAAGGTGCTTCTAATTGAGCCCTGGTTGGCGGAGTCAAAGCAGAGTCATTGAGTTTGTCCTTGTGCAGCAGTTGCAGATCCTGAACTGCCTGTCTGTAGTGGAGGTTGCCATTGACGGCCTCTGTAGGAGCCCCTAGCTTGGCCTCTACCTCTGGCACGCCTGTTTCTGCCCCTTTGAAATCTCTCTGTGTCCGGAAAGGACCAATTATTGGAAGGCCAGTTTCTGCTGAATCTAGGCGGTTGGACTTGAAGAAAATCCTTAACTGTTTGTACAGATTTTGCCTTTTCCTCAAATTTCTTTAGGACGTCTTGAGCAGTGGAACCAAATAACTTTTGCTTTTCCAGTGGAGCATCCAAAAGCTTAGCTTTAACATGTTCTGGCAGGGATTGTTCCTTCAGCCAAGTATGCCTGCGTATGACAACACCTGTCACTGCTGACCTACATGAAGCTTCCAAAATGCATCATAACCACACTGCAAGAAATGGTTGCTAACCTGCTGGGAAATATGTACTAGATCCTGAAGGGATTTACGGTCCAGTGGTTCAGAAGACAATTTCTTATGCATTTCTTCTAACAAATACTCTTGATACTGTATCGTGTGAAATTGACAATTTAATGCCCTCATAGCAAGAGTGGCAGAAGTATACACTTTTTTACCCCATCTCTCTAATGAACTGGACTCCTTTGCAGAGGAGAGTGGGTTCTTAGTAGCAACAGCTGCAACCCCTTTAGGGCCCTGTGAAATAGTTTCAGGGTCAGCAGAGTGGGCCTTAAAGAAAATTATGCATGTCCGGGACCCTGTAATATCTATCGGGCTTAACAGGGGCCAGAGGCAGTGTGTCAGGGGTCATACTAGAGTCAGAATATACATCATCAATCACATTTAAAACAGGAGGAATAGCCAAAGGTCTATGCTGAGGTAAATGAAGAAAAGTTCTTAGTCTTTTCCTGGAATCAGAATATTCCTGGCCCTGCCATTTGAAATGCTCTCTCATAGTGTTAAGGGTCTCCCCAAAGGAAAGCTCTTCAGGAGGGGAGGCTGAGGGAATAGATTCCTCTGCATCCGAATCCTCGTAGGCCGAATAAGCCTCCTCCTGGTAGTCTGAGTGATCCGAGCCAATAGAGGCCTCCTCTGAAGAAAGGGGATCAGGGGGATCCATCCTGGGCCTTTTGTCTAGAGGGGGTTGGGAGCCCCTGCCCGGATGAGGCTGAGAGCCCCTAATTAAGGAGATCAGGTCCTCTGCTAAAGTTAAAATCTGAGAACTAGAAGAAGGTCCCTGAGGAATAACTCTGGGAGGCATGGCTTTAGTGTGTTTTGCAGCTTTAGCCCTGGTGAAGGCCTTAATAGACATGGATGCAGGAGGCCTGGCTGCACCACATGCTGGCGTAGCTATCTAAAGGTATGATGTCGGAAGATTCCAATACGCCAGTTTCGGAAGGCAATTCTGTAACCGACTCGGTAGGAGCCTCCGGTACCGAGGCTGTCGGTTGTATTATTTCAGGGTTCGGAAGTTCCAAGGACTCTGTATCAGCACAGACACTCGCGGTAGGCCTAGCCGTGGTTTCAGCCGAAACCGCAGTCCGCGTGTGTCCGTCCTTGTCTTTCCGTTTCTTAATTAAATGTGATGTCGGGGTTTCAGACGGCATTTTGTAAGCAAAACTATCCCCCAAAAAACTCTTCTGCAAACTCCGACCAACGTCTAAGAGTGCGTCGGTTGAAGGAAGCGCAGGCAGAGCAGGCCGAGACGTCGTGGTCTGGGCCTAAGCAAGGAAGACAATAAGAGTGGAAATCCTTATGAGGTATTTGTTTCCCACAAGTTAAACAATTATTAACTTTTTCTGACATCGGCTGAGGCAAGAAAGAGTCCCCAACGGGGTACTTGGCTTTTGAAGTCTTCGGATAGCGAAATTACAGGAGCTGGCCGACCGGCACTTGCAAACTGCTTCTGCTTCGGGCACCACGTGGCAAGAAAGACTGAGGAAGATGGCGTCGGTTGACGCTTTTATACCCCAGGCGTTGTGACGTCAGGGAAAAGGCGACATCAGCCGACGCCGGACCCAGACTTTGGAATCCGGCCGACCAAAGGGCTGCCTGAGGCAGGACAACCCATATGTGATGACTGCAGATGCATCCTTGAAGCACATCCAAAGGATGCCCTGTTCTAGGAAGCCACATCTACTTTGTAATGAGTGACAAAGGTATATGTAGCTGCTGCACAGATCGAATCCAAAGGCAATCTGGCTTGAAAGGCAGTAGAGGTAGACAAGGCCCGTGTTGAGTGCCCTTTAAATTTTCCCTGGAAGTTTTTGTTTACACAACTCAAAGACAGGTTTTACAGTGTCTGAAATCCACTTTGACAAAGTCACCTTTGAGACTGCACAACCTCTTATTGTACGTAAAGGATATGAACAATTGGTCAGATTTTCTAAAGTCCTAGGTCCTGTGTAAACAGAAATGTAACTGTCTATGAACGCCCAATTGATGAAGCTTATACTCTGCCTTGTTGCAATGATTGGGGAAGAATACAAGAAGCTCTATGGATTGATTCAAATTGTAGTCAGAACATACCTTGGGTAAGGAAGGAGGGATTGGTTCCGACAGAAACGTGATCTTTATGGAAAATCAAGTACGGGGGACGGATACACAAGGCCAGTAATTCTGAAACCCTTCTAGTGGAAGTAATTGCAACCAAAAAAAGGGTCTTCCAAGACAGAAATTTGAGCAGAAAAGAAGCAGATGGTTTGAAGGGAGGAAGAATCAGAGCATCTAAAACTAAATTTAGATTCCGGGGGGGGGGGGTTCTTTTATCGGAGGTCTTAATAGGTTAGTACCTATTAGGAATGCCTGGATAACCTATGGGACATGATACTGGAACCCATTTCTCCCATGTTGAAATTAGAAATAGCAGCTAAATGAACTCTGATATTAGCTGCAGCTGCTCCTTGTTCAAAGGTTTCAGTAAGAAGTTAAAGAATCTTTGAAATGGGAGCAGTAAAAGGGATCAACCTGATTTTTTGCCTGCCCAACAAGAGAACCTCTTCCACTTATTAGCATAAAGTCTCCTAGTAGTGGGCTTATGGGAGGAAATCAAAATGTGTTGAACTGCTGGAGAAATATCAGGAAGCCTGGCTAAGACTGGAAGTGGAGAAACCAAGCTGTGAGCTTGAGAGTTTGAATGGAAAGATGGAGAGCCCCCGACTGATGCCTCAAAAGATCTGGCCATGGGTCCAGGATCCAAGGCTCCCCTTACAGGTGAGGCCAAAGAAATGGGAACCATATATGATGTGGCCAGTAAGGGGCAATGAGGATCAACTTGCAACCCAACTGTGCTTTCTGAAGAACCTTGGAGATCAGGGGAAAAGGTGGAAAGGTGTAAAGCATTCCTGGGGCCAACTGTGAACAAGTGGGTCCCTGGGTGACTGCCCCGGTGGAGGGACTAGGGAAAAGTAGCTGCTGCATTTGTTGTTGAGGGGGGTGGCAAACAGATCGCAGCATGGCTGGCCTCATTTGCAAAAAATCAAGTCCGCAACTTCCTGTTCAGGGACCACTCAAATGGCATCAGGATAGCCCATCTGAGCTTGTCCGCTATCACGCTAAATTTCCCCAGGATGTGCATTGCAACCAGAAACTGTTGGGAAGAAAAATCGCCCATTGCCAAACTCAGAGCCTCTCGACACAAGGGGTAAGACCAGGTTGTTCCACCCAGTTTGCTGATGTACCACACTACCGACATACTGTCGGTCTGAATCGCTATACTCCCTGTAGGTAGAGAGTCCTGAAGTGCTTGCAACGCCAGGAGCACCCTCTCATCTCCAGGGCACTGATGTGCAAGTGGTACTTGTGTTCCTGCCAAGTCCCTTGAACAGTCTGTCCCAGATAATGCCCCCCCACACCCTATCTAGGAAGCATCCATGGTCACTGTTGCTACAGGTTGGGGAGGTAGAAACAGTCACCATTCCAAATGCCTTTTGCAGGACTCGGTGTTCAGAATCTGATGCGACATGCATAAATCCTTGAATGACCATTGTGCAAATGGAAGCCACTGTAGAATTCTCATGTGGAAGGAAGCCATAGGGACCAGAGTGATGGCCGCCGCCACAGAACTCAGGACCTTGAGGACAAATCCTGCTTCAATTCTCTTGTGTGAACAGCATGACAACATGGCGATGGATCTTCAATACTCTTTCTTGCTGCAGCTTTGCTATCATAGCCCTTGTGTCTAAATCTGACTCTATAAAAGGTAATATACTGACAAGACAACAAGGCAGACTTTTCGTAGTTTATACTGATCAAGTCGAGAACAAGAACGGATTGCGTTTTCCCTTGGCTTGATTAGTTAATGCTCGGAGGCGGCAGTAAGGAGCCAGTCGTCTAGATATGGAAAAGTACAGTTTTGTACCTACCATAAATGTAGATGTTAGAGTGCCAATACAGCTGCAGTCATAACAGATGGGTTAACCTGCCGTCAGGCGGGACCTCGGTCGGCCAAATTCCAAAGTCTAGGTCCGGCGTCGGATGTGGTCACTTCTTCCCTGACGTCAGTGCGACAGGGGTATAAAAGAACCAGCAGACGCCATTTTCTTCAGTTTTTCTTGTCCCAGATGTCAGGTGCCCCCAGAAGGAAGGCAAAACATAAATTTATGTAATAATGCAATGTAATATAATCAAAAAACAGTAGTTGCAAATACACCATCAAAGAATACCCCAATCAGGTTGTATGCGGAGGAGTTTGTCATTAGGCGTGTCCCAAGAGGGGAAGGAGGGAGGGAAACCTGGACTGCAGCTGTATTAGCACTAACATCTACATTTATGGTAGGTACAAAACTGTACTATGTTCATCGTGCATACAGCTGCAGTCATAACAGATGGGTAGAATCCCAAAGCTAAAAAGGGGTGGCAGGCACTAAGTGGAACTAGGAGGAGCAAGGATGCCCTGCAAGACTGCTGTGGCAAAGCCCGCTCTAGATTTAGAGTATAGTGGTAGATGACAGTGCTTTGAGAAAGTATGCACAGAACTCCAAGTGGCAGCTTCCAACATATCCTTGGTAGGAACCCTCCTGAGGAAAGCTGCAGAGGTAGCTGTGGCCCTTGTGGAGTGAGATCTGATGCTTGTAGGAACAGTTTTACCATGAAATGAATAACAAAAGCGTATGCAGTGGGCTATCCATTTTGAGATTGTCTGTTTGGAAATGGCCTTTCCTTGAGCACCTGTAGCATAAGACACAGAGTTGCTCTGATTTTCTGAATGGCTTTGTCCTGTCCAAATAACAAAGCTGTCTGTGAATGTCCAAGGAATGTAGTAGTCAATCCCCTTTGTTTTGTGGAATAGGATAAAAAGTAGTTAAGTGGATAGCCTGATTCAAGACTACACTGGATACTACCTTTGGCATAAAGTAAGGGTTGGTTCGTAAGGAAACTCTGTCCTGATGGAAAATTATGAAAGGTTGCACAGCCATGAGGGCTTGTAGTTCCGAAACCCTGCGTGCTGAGGTGATAGCCAGAAGGAAGGCTGTTTTCAATGACAAATATTGCAGCTCTGTTGAAGCAGCTGGCTCAAATGGAGGCAGGATCAGTTTTTCTAAAATGAAATTGAGATCCCAAGCAGGTACTGGTTGCTTCCTTGGGGGTTTTATATTCTTAGCCCCTCTGAGGAACTGTCTTAAGAGAGGATGAGAGAATAAGGGACGATCAGTGTTGTATTGTGCAGAAATGGCTGAAGCATGGATTTTGATGGAGGAGAATGAAAGTCCACTGTTTAGCATCTCAGCTAGGTACTGTAATATTTGAGGTAAATTCAGTATCCCAGGATTCGGTCCCTTTTTCTGATTCCAGGCACAAAACCGTTTCCATTTGACGGAGTAGGTTTTTTTAGTAGAAGGCCTTCTGGCCTCCAAAATGACATCCTGCACCTCCTTGGAGAGGAGGGTCTGTAGGGAAATCAAGGAATCCTCCATGCAGCTAGATTGAGTGTTTTCAGCTGACTGTGAAGAGTTTTGAAGTTGTGCTGGGTCAACAGAAGAGGCACTAGAGGCAGGATCCATGGTGGGGAATGCGTCAGGCTCCTCAGGAGTGGATACCAGTGTTGTCTTGGCCAGTCTGGAGCAATGAGAATCATCTTTGGCCTGTCTGCTCTGGCTTTTAATAGAACTTTGGGCAGCAGAGGAAGAGGTGGAAAGGCATAAACTTGTCAATGTTGTCCAACTGAAAGAAAGTGCGTCCACTTTCCAGAACTGTGGATGATAGGTCCTTGAGCAGAATTTTTTCAATTGGTAATTTCTGTGGGTAGCAAAGAGATCTATGTCTGGCCTTCCCCATGCTTGAATTATCTTTGCAAAAACTTGAGGATGCAACTTCCATTCGTGTGGATCTGTCATATTTCTGCTTAGGTTGTCTGCCAGCATGTTTTCCTTGCCTGGCAGGAATTGTGTTTGAAGTTTGATTTGTAATTCCAGAGCAGTGTTCCAAAGAGACATGGCTAGTCTGCACAGGGGATATGAATGAGTTCCTCCCAGTTTATGTACCACATCACTGTGGTGTTCTGTCCTTATCAATAGCTGGCCTGGATGCAGTAGGTCTTTGAAGGCCATAACAGCATTTTTCACTGCTAGCATTTCCTTTTGATTGATGTGTAGGTGCTTTTCTTTTTGGGAACATTTGCCCTGAATGCACTGATCTGTCATGTGCGCCCCCCCAAGCGTAGTCCGAGGCGTCTGTTGTGATGATTTGATTGAGGCATGCAGAATGGGAGACCTATGTTTCTTTGGCATGCTTGAGCCCACCACAGAAATTCCTTTTGGAGACATGGAATGAGTGGTATAATTGTTTCCAAACTGTGGCTGTGTTGAGACCATAAGTTTTTTAGGTACCATTGAAGTTTCCTCATATGCAGCTTTGCACATGGGATTAGCAGGATGCAAGATGCCAGAATCCCAGAGCCTGCAGGATTTTCCTTGCAGTCAGCCTGTTGAAGGTTGCCATTTTTCTGAAGTATTGAGATAGTTGCCCTTGTTTCTCTGACGTGAGGTAGGCCATCTGGGTGTTTGTAATCAAGCTGGCACCCAGGAAAACTATTGCTTGAGAGGGTATTAGTTTTGATTTCTTTTTGTTGACTGTGTATCCCAGAAAGTTCAACAACTTTATTACAAACGCCAGGTGTTTCAGAAGTATGTGCTTGCTGTCCGCTTGGATCAGGCAGTCGTCCAAATATGGGTACATTTGTATCCCTTGAAGTCTGCAGAAGGCAATTACTGATTACTCATTTCATGAACACTCTGGGCGCAGTAGATAAGCCAAAGGGCAATGCAGAGAATTGATAATGGGTTGAACCTGCAAGAAATCTGAGGTATCTTCTGCAATCTTGTCTGATAGGGACATGCAGGTATGCCTCCTTGAGGTCCAATGTTACCAGCCAAGACTCCTTGCCCAGCATGGGATGAAGCTGCTGTAATGTGAGCATCTTGAATTTTGGTAAGAGTAAATATGTGTTTAGGATGGATAGGTCCAAAATACGTCTCCAATCTTTGTCCTTCCTTGGTACCAGGAATAGTCTGGAATAAAAACCTTGACCCTATTCTCGTGCAGGTACCTCTTGAATAGCTTTCATGTCCATGAGAGCTGAAATTTGTTTTTGTGCCTCTGCCCTTTGATTTTGTGGCAGGTTTGGCATGCCTCTCATTTTTGGAAATGTGTGAAAGTGGAATCAGTAGCCTCAGTCTATAATGTCCAGGATCCATTTGTCTTGTGACAATATGCCAATTTTTTGAAAATAATGCCAGTTTTCCGCCTAAAGGTGCTGCCACTAAAGCATTGCTTGGCATGCAAAGGGGAAAAGTCATTGTGTCTGCTTTCTGAATGGCTGTGATCTATCCTCTCCACCTCTTGGTGTAGGTGCTTGCCATTGTCTGGCTCTAAATGATCGTTGAGATTGCTCTCTACCCCTCGGGCGCCTGTATCTACCTCTTAGAGGTCTGTCCGTGGCTGGAAAGGACCAATGTTTTGAAGGCCAGTTTCTGCTGAAACGTGGAGGTTGTACCTGTAGGAAATCTTTCACTGTTTGCATTGATCTTGCCTTTTCCTCCATTTTCTTTAATACCTCCTCAGCTTTAACACCAAACAATACATCTTTTTGAAGAGGTGCATCTAGTAATTTAGCTTTGACATGATCTGGTAAGGTTTGCTCTGAGCCAAGCATGTCTACGTATGACAGACCCTGTAACAGCAGCTCTACATGAGGCCTCTAAAGCATCAAAACCACATTGCAAGGTATGTTTACCCACTTGCTCTGCACTATGCAACAAATCCTGCAACTCCTTCAAGTCTGGTTGTTCAGGTTCTGACATTTTGCTTTTCAACTGAGATAACAAAAACTGTTGATATTTTAACATATGGAACTGACAGTTTAATGCCTTCATGGTTAAAGTGGCCGAGGTGTATACCTTTTCCCCCACCTTTCTAAAGCTCTGGAATCTCTCTCTGAAGGTAATGGAATTTTGGCAGTAGAGGCCTTAATTCCCTTGGGACCCTGTGAAATAGTTTCTGGGTCAGCAGCATGGCTTTTGTATACGAATTGGTGTGAATCAGGAACCCAGTAATACCGGTCAGGCTTAACAACAGCTGGTGGTAAAGAATCTGGGTTAAGGCTGGCCTCTGAATAGACATCATCTAGTACGTCTAAGACAGGAGGGATAGCCAGAGGCCTGTGCTGAGGAAGCAAGAGAAAACCCCTGAGCCTTTTCTTGGAATCTGAGTAATCTTGGCCTTCCCAGTGGAAGTGTTCCCACAAGGTATGCAAGGTTTCCCCAAAAGAAAAGTCCTCAGGGGTGGAGACCGAGGGAATTGACTCCTCTGCATCAGAATCTTCAAAAGGGGAGTATGAATATTCCTGGTCTTCAGAATGTTCTGAGGTAATGGAGGCCTGGTCCGAGGAAGGGTCGTCTTCCTCCAATCTGGGCCTTTTGTCCGATCAAATCCTCAGCCATTTTGAGCATCTGTTATTTAGGCAAGGGGCCTTGAGAGGGGCTCTGTGGAGCTTGTCTTAGTTTTCATGGCTGCTTTAGATTTTGTGAAAGCCTTAATGGAAAAAGAAAAAGGCCTGAAGACACATTGAAAGGTGGCAGGCCTGTCTAAACTCTGAGTTTCCCCGCCAAGAGTGGCGTCGCTATCTGTAGTCGGGGTGGGGGCCGAAGAGCCTGCGACCTCGGGCACAGAAGACACCGCTAAAGAAGTGTCATCGGTACTTGGGGGCTGTGTAGGCTAGTCGCTGAGAACTGGAGCACCTGTAGCCGGGCTTTAATGTTGTGTCGGTAGAAGTCGCAGACTTCGTATGTCGGTCCTTATCTTTGCATCTTTTACTCAAAACTTGAGTCAGAGTATCCGACAACATAATGTAATTAAATTTTTTTCCAAAATAGTGTTGGGCGAACTCCGCCAGACACTTAATAGTGCGTTTGTTGAATCTAGCACAGAAACGACAGACTGAGACTTCGTGGTCTGGGCCTAAGCAAGGAATGCAGAAGGAATGGAAATCCTCATGCGGTATTTGCTTCCCACATGAAATGCAATTAACTGTATGACATCGGTCTGAGGCAAGAAAAGATTCCCCAATGGGGTACTTGGCTTTCAAGAAGACTTCGGCTGAAAAATATTCATAATCTCAGGAGCTGGCCGACCGGCACTTGCGAACTGCTTCTGCTTCGGGCACCGCGCGGCAAGAAAGACTGGAGAAAATGGTGTCGGCTGATTCTTTTATACCCCTGCCACACTGACATCAGGGAAGAAGCGACAACATCCGACGCTGGACCTAGACTTTGGAATTTGGCTGACAGAGGACCCGCCTGATGGCAGGATAACCCATCTTATGACTGCAGCTGTATGCATGATCACCTAGAATTCTTGACTCCTCAGATGAGCCGCAACTACTGCCATGCATTTGGTGAACACCCTGGGGGATGTGGTGAGGCCAAAGCTCTGAACTGATGGTGACTGGCTCCCAGCTGGAACTGTAGCTCCCAAACAGTCTGTCCATTTTTATGTGGTAGCATGCATCCTGGAGATTGATAAAGCACATCCAATTGCCCTGTCCCAGAAAGGGAAGACTGGACCTGCAGTGTTACCATTCAGAACTTTGTTTTCTTGACTGACTTGTTTAGCCTGCCGAGATCCAAAATGGGTCTCCAGTCCCGCTTTCTTTGGGACTAAAGAACCATGAGTAAGTTCCAGATCAGATTGGGTCTGCAGAGACTTCCTGGACACCTTTTTCTTAGCAACCTTTGAACCTTTAAGTTTGCTTGATCCCGAAGACTGGGAGGAACATCTGGGATAGAGTATTGTCTTTTTGACAGGGGAAGTTGGGAAAAGGGGATATTGTAACCTCCAAATATTATGGATAGTACCCATGTATCTTCTGTGATGGTTTGCCAGGGTTTTGGGTACAAGGATAAATCTCTCCCGTGTGTCTCCAGAGTCGGACAGTTGGCACTCTCTTCAGGAGCGCTGGAAGTGCCTACCAGAGAAGGTATCTCTGCCGCGAGGTCAGTGTCTTCCATTATTTCCCCCTCTGCCCTGGGAGAAAATTTTCCACGTGTGTCAGGCGAAGCTCCCTAGGATTTCTGGAACCACATTTTCCTGCTCTTCTGGCCTTTAGGATAGGGCCTAGATGGAGCAGAAAAAAAATGTCCTCCCACGGCAGAGAGTTTTACTATACTGTTCATACCTGGTAAGAGTCTTTTACCTGAGGCCCGAACAGGGACGAGCCATCAAAGGGGGCATTGGTAAAGGAAGACTTGAAAGGCTCTGCAAAATGACAAAGGCACATCCAGGAGTGTCTGCGCAAGTCTACCCCTGTGCCTGCCGCACTGCTAGCCCCATCGACTGCATAAGAAACTAACCACATGGAGGAGTTAACCACTGAAGTCAAGGTCGCAAGCTGAGAAGCCACCTTGTCTGAGGCTCCCGCAGCTGTAGGATCCTGTAAGGCATCTCCTAATTCCTTGAGGAGATCCCTTTGAAGCCTTGTAATGTGGGACAAAATAGTTCAGCGACCTGAGTGTAAAAGTCATAGAGAACAAGTGCTTCCCGTATCTGTCCATCGTAGGAGACTATTCGGCAAATGGACAGATGAAGTTTCCATAAATTCCTTCTTGGAGGCTGCTGCCACCAACATAGCATCAACGGAAACACCTTTAGATAAGAACAGCCAATCTTCAGGGGCTGTAATGAATTTACTGGACCTCCGCAGAACTGGCTTCATCATGTCTGGACAGCTCCAAACCTTCAGACTCACTACGTGCAATAGTGGGTCAAAAGGAGGAGACACCAAAGAGGTGGAGGGTTGGGAACAGAATGCATCCAGGTACACTAACTCATCTTCAGAAGGGGTAAGCGACTTAGTCACCCCTCTAAGGATTTCTAAGATGCATGAAAAACAGATCTTCACAGGGGGAACATGGGGACCCTTTTGAGTCAACCAAGTCTGTGTCTGATTGTCAAGGACTTGGGGGAGTCCACATGCTTCCTCTTGCAAGTCCTCTTCCGAAGGACTCCTCAGAGTGTTGCTCATTGGAGGTTTTGGATGAGGTGGTATTACCCACTGGGGCATCCTGGAGCATGGGCTCCCTTCGCTTGGGGCGGAGGGGAGGTTCGGAGGCGGACACTGGCACCAAAGGCAAAGGAGCCAATGGAGCTGTCTCAGCAGACAGCGCGATCAGCATCACGGTCCCGACCCTAAAGAATTTACGGCTCCGAAGAAGCAGGAGACTTCCCCCCGAACAGATGGCGACAGCTCCAAGGCCAATGTAGGAGCATAGAAAACCTGTGCCGAAGCTCCGAGGAGGACAGTAGGGTCAGACAAGGGTCCGATGCCACTCTCCCCCCTGGAACAGACAAGGGAGAGTAGACTCCCAGATCCCTCTAGAGAAGGAGGCATCGAGGAGATCAGAGCAGTAGTCTGAACCAAAAGACCAGAGAAGGTCACTGGAACAGACTGTTCCACTACTATGCCTTCCATACACTCCGGCTCCGAACTTGGAGTCAGAATTGAAACAGGTGTTATTTAGGCGCAAAAGTATTTTGGCTAATGCTGGTGTCCTAAGACGCCTCTTAACCACCCTCTCCACATCATCATCCAAGAGGCTCCTGGATGACAGAGAGGAATGGGTTGAAGACCAGTGACTGCCTGCCACAAATGGTAATAGAGACTGTGGAGCAGACCGAACCAGTTCCAAGGAAGAACTGGAACGCTTATGGGATCTTACTGGCTCCGAAAACACAGATGAAACAGTAGGTGAAGAGGTCTTGTCAGAACCGAAAGTCGGGTCCGACTTAGCTTGTGGCTTGCCCTTGTCCTTAGACGGGTCCGAACTCAGAGCTGAAGAAGATGAAGGCTCAACTTTGTCCCGAACTCAGAAATGAAGAAGATGAAGGCTTGACTTTGTCAGATTATTTTGAGTCCCCTCCATGGCAGCATCAAAGGGGGCTCCTCAGTAAACCTCTCAAGATCAGCTGGTTTCTTCTGTCCTGCAGGACACGAACTAAAATTATGGCAGACAGAGCAAGACTCCTGCAGGTGAACAAGTCCTAAACAATATACGCAACTCATGTGCCAGTCCATAAGAGACGTCTTTTGGCAGCACAAGTCGCACTTTTTGAAACCCGAAGGTTGTGAATCCTTGGCAGTATCCTTGGACACAGAGAACAGCACTATGTCTAAGGCTATAGACTACTAATAAGAAAACTATGCAATAACACTTAAATTAATAGCACTAGACAAAAAAAAAAAAAAACAACTAGGCAATAAGAGAAAGAATTTTTTTTTTTTTTTTTTTAAACAGAAAAAACAGAGAAGGGGGGGGGCTCTAAGTTAAAAGGCAAACTCCCCACCTAAGGGGAGCCTCTAACTTAAACGGCAACTCCTTAAAGGAAAGGCAAGGAAAGGCAAGAAAAGGAAGAACCCACTAATTTAAACAGGTTTGGAAGAGGGGAAAGGCCAGAGATAAAAAAACGGCTAATCTACACAAAAGCAAGTCACTCAGACAGGACAGGGATAGGTAGAAATACGCAGTACAACTACAGCTGACAAAATAGATAAGCCAAACTAGAAAATTTGTTCAAAATATTAGAGAAAAAACACTTTGCCTAAGCCAGTATCAGCAATCTCGATGCTGCAAACGGCAAACGAGATATGGGTAACTACTGCTAGGCATGCTGGGATAAGGACTAGCCTCGAGCCAGTAAAAGCTCTCGAGCTATAGTATACAGCAGAGTCTGAGTACAGGATCGGATCCAAACCCAAACAGAAACAAAAAAGGTGAAATATGGACAGCATAACATGTGTGTAATGTTATTCTGCAAGCTATAGCTACGGTAATATTTTACATATTTTGAGAAGTCTCTTATTGAGACAAAGCATTCTGCATTCAGTCTCGAACCTGACAACTAGAAGATACATTCACATCTGCCCTGCTCTATTAGTAAGTTCTTAGGTTAAAGTAATTCTCAGATTCAAACTGGAATATACTGCAGCTTAGTTTAGATTTTTTAATTTGAGACTGTCCTACAATGTTGTTTTAAATATTTCCTGTGGTTTAGAACTCTAATATCACTGTGAATGTATACATTTGGTATTGTTTTATTAAATATATTTAAACCTTTCATTGTGGCTTATCTTTGTAGAGATATTTTAAGTTTTGATTGTACTTGCATGGTTATTTGGTGACTGTGTGGGTTACTCCTAACAGCCTCACTCTTGGTCAAGCTATCACTTGTGTTAATATTAATATTGCAAAGTAAGATTGGACACCCCTTGTTAAGAGCCTTAAAGTAGCCAATAAGGAGTTGACTGCTGGTAGTGGAAAAGTACAGTTTTGTACCTACCACAACTGTAGATGTTAAGAGTGTTCACCCTGCTGCAGTCATCACACTTGGGTTATCCTGTCATCAGGCGGTCCCGCAGTTGGCCAGAAGTCCAAAGTCTTGGTCCGGCGTCTGTTGCTGTCGCCTCTTCCCTGAGGACAGTGCGCCAGGGGTATATAAAATGCAACAGACGAAATTTTCTTCAGTTTTTCTTGCCCCGGATGTCAGGTGCCCCCAAAAAGGTGGTCAGAAATTAGTACCAAATGGAGTAACCTCTGCACAAACACAAAATCCTTTCAGCTGTAAGCAAACACATCAGTAAGGTATTGAAGAGATTTAGCCAGCAGATCAGAGGAGATGGAGGGAGGGAAGCCTGGACTGCAGCAGGGTGAACACTAACATCTACATTTATGGTAGGTACAAAACTGTACTATGCTCATCGTGTTACCCTGCTGCAGTCATCACACTTGGGTTGAATCCCAAAGCAAAGGAAGGGGGGAGATATCAGAGGGTTAGTGGAGGCTATAAGGCCCTGCAGAACTGCAGTGGCAAAGCCCGCCCTGGTCTTAAGAGTAAAGAGGTAAGTGATGGTGTTTGGTAAAGGTGTGTACTGAACTCCAAGTTGCAGCTTCTAAAATCTCCTTGGTTGGAACCCCCCTGAGAAAGGCTGTAGAGGTAGTTGTTGCCCTGGAAGAGTGGGACCTAATGGTAGCAGGAATTGGTTTCCCATGATGGGTATAGCAGAAACGTATGCAATAACCTATCCATTTAGAAATGGTTTGCTTTGATATAGCCTTCCCTTGAGAAGCTGCAGCATAGGATACAAAGAGCTGGTCAGATTTTCTGAAAGCCTTAGTTTTGTCCAAGTAGTAATGAAGTTGCCTGTGAATGTTCAAGGAATGCAGGAGTCTCTCACCTTCGTTCTGTGGATTTGGGAAGAAGGTGGGTAAGTGGATGGTTTGATTTAAAGCCACACTGGAAACCACCTTAGGCATAAAGGAAGGATTAGTTCGTAGAGAAACTCTGTCTTGATGAAGAATGAGGAAAGGTTCCACTGCCATTAGTGCCTGTAGCTCTGAAACTCTAGCTGAAGTTATTGCTAGGAGCAGGGCAGTCTTCCATGATAGGAACTGAAGATCTGCAGAAAAAGCTGGTTCAAAGGAAGGAAGAGTTAGTTTTTCCAGAACAAAATTGAGGTCCCATGTTGGTGTAGGAGCTCTCTTGGGTGGTCTAATGTTTTTTGCCCCTCTGAGGAACTGCCTTAGAAGAGGATGTGAAAATAAAGGTGGATCCGTGTTGTAGTGAGCTGAAATAGCTGAAGCATGGATTTTAATGGGAGAAAATAAAGTCCTTTCTGCAACATCTCAGCTAAATACTGTAGAATGTGAGGCATGTGAGGCTGAATTGTGTCTTGGCCTTTAGCTTGGTTCCAGGCACAAAACCTTTTCCATTTGTCCGAATAAGCCTTCCTGGTGCTTGGCCTCCTGGCTTCCAGAAGAACATCCAGAACTGCTTGGATGTTTAGTTGATTTGCCATGCAGCCAGATTTAAAGTTTTGAGCTGGCTGTGAAGAATCTGATTGTTTTGTTGTGTGAGCAAATGGGGGATTTGAGGCAATATCCATGGTGGGCTGTGGGCCATATTTCTCAATAGCGGGTACCAGTGCTGGCGTGGTCAGTCTGGGGCTATAAGAATCAGTCATGGTATCTCCTTTTTGACTTTCAGAAGAATCTTTGTGAGGAGAGGCAATGGAGGGAAGGCATATACTGTCAGGTTTTTTTTTTCAACTGAAAGAGTGCGTCCACTTTCCAAGCTTGATGGTGAAATGTCCTTGAACAAAATTTTGTTAGTTGATAGTTTTGAGGACTGGCAAACGGGTCTATGTCTGGAAGGCCCCATTTTTGAGTTATCATTGCAAATATTTATGGATCTAGTTTCCACTCATGCGGATCCTTGATGTTTCTGCTGAGGTCATCTGCCAATGTGTTCTTCTGTCCTGGCAGGAATTGAGCTTGTAACTGAACTTGTAAGCCAGAGCTGTGTTCCATAAGATCATTGATTGCCTGCATAGAGGGTAGGAATGTGTACCCCCCCCCCTTGTTTATGTACCACATTACTGTGGTATCGTCCATCTTTATTGCAAGTTGTCCAGGATGGAATAGATCCTTGAAGGCTGTCAGAGCTTTCTGTACAGCTAGCATCTCTTTTTGATTTATGTGCAGATTTCTTTGATCTGCAGTCCATAGGCCTTGAACGCATTGACCTGCCATTTGTGCCCCCCAGGCGTAATCTGAAGCATCTGTTGTGATAGTCTGCCTGGCTGGGGGCAAGGTGAAAGGCTGACCCTTGTTGAGGTGACATGCGTGTGACCACCATAGAAATTCCTGTTGTAGGCAGGGAATGAGAGAGATCATTGTGTCCAAGCTGTGGCTGTGTTGAGACCATACACTTTTTAGGTAACACTGTAATTTCCTCATATGCAGGTTTGCAAATGGTATTATTAGTATGCAAGATGCCATGAAGCCCAAGGCCAGCAGAATTTTTCTTGCAGTTAATTGGGTCTTTGTTGCCATTGTCTTGAAATATTGAGTCAGTTGTAGTTGCTTGTCTGGCGTAAGATAAGCCTTCTGGGCCGTTTTATTTAAGCTGGCACAGAGGAATGTCATTTTTTTGAGAGGGTACTAGTTTTGACTTCTTTTCGTTTACTGTGTACCCCAGGCAGTTTAGTAGATGCTTTACAAAGGCCAGATGATGTAAGAGAATGCTTTTTTGCTTTCTGCTTGGATGAGGCAGTCGTCCAGGTATGGATATATTTGAATTCCTCTGTCTGCAGTACGCAATTACTGGTGCCAGGCATTTTGTGAAGACTGTGGGCACAGTAGATAAGCCAAAGGGCAGTGCAGAGAATTGGTAATGGGTTGAACCTGCAATGAAACGGAGGTATCTTCTGCAACTTTGTCTGATAGGGACATGCAGGTATGCCTCCTTGAGGTCCAGCATTACTAGCCATGCTTCCTTGCCCAACATGGGAAGTAGCTGCTGTAGTGTTAGGATCTTGAATTTGGGTACTTGTAAGAATGTGTTTAAAATTGAAAGGTCCAGAATAGGTCTCCAGGCATTGTCCTTTCGGGGCACTAGAAAGTCTTGAGTAAAATTCTTGGCCTTGCTCTCGAGTAGGTACCAGTTGAATGGCTCATGTCCATGAGAGCTGTAATTTGTTTTTGTGCCTCTGCCCATTGATTTTGTGGCAGGTTTGGCATTCCTCTTTTCATTGGCAAGGTGTAAAAGTGGAATCTGTATCCTCGTAAAATTATGCCTAGGACCCATTTGTCCTTTGTGACAATGTGCCAGTTGTCTGCAAAAAGTTAGAGTCCCCCCCCCAAGGGGGCTGCCAAGAGAGTATTGCTTGGCCAGATGAGGTGCAAGTCACTGAGTTTGCCTTCTGGTGGATTGAGACCTATCTTCTCCTACCTTCTGTGTTTTAGTGCCCCATTGGCGAGGTTTATACTGGGTTTGTGGTTGTCCTCTGCCCCTTGGGCATCTGTATTTACCCCTCTGTGGTCTGTCAGTAGCTGGAAAGGACCAATTTTTTGTTGGCCAGTTTCTGCTGAAGCAAGGGGGTTGTACCTGTAGAAAATCTTTGACCATCTGCATAGATTTTGCCTTATCCTCCATTTTCTTTAAAACTACTTCTGCTTTAACTCCAAAAAGAACATCCTGCTGTAAGGGAGCATCTAGTAGTTTTGCTTTAACATGATCAGGCAGAGTTTATTCCTTTAACCAAGCATGCCTACATAACAGACCCAGTGACAGCTGCTCTGCAGGAGGCTTCCAAAGAATCAAACCCACATTGTAAGGTAGGTTTGCCCACCTGCTCAGTGGCGAGCAACAGATCCAGTATTTCTTTCAATTCAGACTGTCGAGGGAGAGTGGTTATTCTTTGCTTTAACAGAGAGATTAGGAATTGCTGATACTTAAGCATGTGAAATTGGCAATTCAGTGCCCTCATAGCTAGTGTGGCTGAGGTGTAAACCTTTTTCACCCACCTGTCTAGTGCTCTGGAATCCCTCTCAGAAGGTACTGGGTTTTTAGCCATAGAAGCCTTAGTCCCCTTGGGACCCTGGGAGATGGTCTCTGGGTCAGCTACAGGGCTTTTGTAAAGAAATTTGTGGGTCAGCTACAGGGCTTTTGTAAAGAAATTTGTGGGAATCAAGCACTCTAGTATCTGTCAGGCTTAGCTGGAGAAGGAGGTAGAGAGTCTGGGTTCAAACTGGATTCTAAATAAACATCATCCACAATGTCCAAAACTGGTGGGATGGAAAGTGGTCTGTGTTGGGGGAGTAAAAGAAACTCTCTGAGCCTTTTCTTAGAGTCGGGGTAGTCCCGACCTCCCCAGTGAAAATGTTCCCTCAGTGTGTAAAGTTTCCCCAAAGGAGTAGTCTTCAGGAGGAGAAGCTGAGGGAATAGAGTCCTCAGCATCAGAATCTTCATAAGGAGAGAAGGAGTAATCTTGGTCATAAGAGGAGTCTGAAGAAATGGACACTTGTTCAGAGGATGCATAATCTTCCACTTGTCTACGCCTTTTGTCAGGAGGGGGCTGGGAACCCCGGATTAAAGAAATCAAATCTTCAGCCATTTTGAGCATCTGTTTCTTAGGCATGGGGCCTTGAACAGGAGACTGAAGTCCAGTCCTTTTAGATTTAGTAGGAGTCTGCGACTTAGAAAACATTTTAATGGTGAGAGTCGTCGGTCTGAAAACGCCTTCAGAAACCGATGGCATTTCTGTAGCACCGACGTCTTTTGTAGCAATGTCCTCGGAAGGGCCTGAACTAAATGGCTGCGTCGGCCTGGTGCATTCCGCCAAAATTTCCATAGCGGTGTAGGGTTCCAGATCTGCGGTAGTCAGGGGCTGCGTCGGAGCCTCAATGAGGACCGGAGAACAGGACACCGTATCAGCAGAGGCCTGGGAATCTGGCTTAGGCCTGGGCTGTCTGTCCCTATCCTTGCGTTTTTTGTGCACGCCGGTAGTCTGTTGCTCCGACGGCATGGTGTAGTTAAACTTCCTACCGAAGTAGTGTCGAGCGAAATCAA
This sequence comes from Protopterus annectens, assembly GCF_019279795.1. NCBI lineage: Eukaryota > Metazoa > Chordata > Ceratodontiformes > Protopteridae > Protopterus > Protopterus annectens. Next base: position 451,288,284 of record NC_056725.1, on the reverse strand, counting down.
AGCGTCTATTAATAGTACGCTTATTAAACCTAGAACAAAACCGACAAGTAGTGACGTCTTGGTCTGGGCCTAGGCAAGGTATGCAATAAGAATGAAAATCCTTATGAGGTATTTGCTTCCCACAAGAAATACAATTGTTAACTTTTTCTGACATCGGTCAGAGGCAAGAAAAGTTTACCCAATGGGGTACTTAGCTTTATAGAAAACTTTGATCTGAAATACGAATTAGAAAATCTCAGGAGTCGGCCCACCGGCACTTGCGAACTGCTTCTGCTTCGGGCACCGCGCGGCAAGAAAGACTGAAGAAAATGGCGTCAGCTGCATTATATATATACGCCTGGCGCACTGACGTCAGGGAAGTGGCAACAGCAAACGACGCCGGACCAAGACTTTGGAATTCCGGCCGACTGCGGGACCGCCTGACGACAGGATAACCCAAGTGTGATGACTACAGCAGGGTAACACTATGAACATCTACCTTATATAGTCTGGGCAGAAGGGGGCACTTGGGCAGGGACACAAAGCACTGGTTGGACAGAGTGCTGGAGGTCTTGGCTTGGTCTCACAGCTGAGATATCTACTCTATAGCTGTGCCAGTGGGGAATCTTACTGGGGATCAGGAGGAAAATTGAGAAACCAGCCCCAGACGGACTCTGGTCTCTGTGTGCTCTTAAGGGAAACTGCACTTTATGCAGACAGCTGCATCTGGAAACACTGTGTACCAGTTATCCTCCCAGTGAATGTTGCCAGTGTTAAGGACTGAGGCTCCTTGATTAGCGGTCCAGTGGTGAGGTGTCGCAGATACTATTATGCATTTCTGGGCATTCAGTTTTAGTCCATGGCTCTGACACCAGTTGTTTGTCTGTCAAATCCTCCTGGAGAACATTTGTGTCAGTGTGGGATTCAATGACAGCTGCTAATTTGTAATCATCTGCAAATTTAGTCAGCCAGACACCACTGACATCTGCCTTCACTTCAGGGAATTAAATGCCAAAAAGGAGCAGTCCAAGGACTGATCCCCGAAGGACTCCACTTGTGACTGGCCTCTTTGTACAGGTGAACTCCCCAATTCTAACTTTCTGGGTCATGTGTGTGAGCCAGTTCGCTAACCCACAGGAGACATACAAATTTGTACCTAACCTCCTGAGTTTGTCAACAATGCCCAAGTGAGGTAGTGTCAAATTCCTTGGCCAGGTCAAGGTGGGCAATGTGAACCACTTTGCCCTCATCCATTGCTTTGGTGACCTTCGCAAAGTCATTCATCAGGGTGAGTAGCCATCATCTGCCCTTGACTAAACCAAACTGGGCTGGGTCCAGTGTCTGAATGTTTACTACATCACTACTGATCATTTCCATGACTATTCGTTCCATGGCTTTACATAACACTAGTGAGACTTATGGGTCTGTAGTTTCCGGAGTCTGTAGATGGCCCACTTTTGTGCAGCAGAATGAATGCTGATGTTCTCCATTCATGAGGCACAAAGCTTGTTTGTAGGCTATAGTTTAATAGCAATTCCAGAGGCCTTGATAGGTCATGCTTCATGCCATTTAGAAGGCATCCTAAGATATTTTGTCTGGGACCACTGATACAGCATTCAGGGCCTTGGAGAGAGCATTACGGATCTGTTCCCTAGTGACAGCAGGTGGAGATATATTTGATGGTAATTCCTGAGGGAAGGTTGAGGGGGAGAGAGGGCTTAAGTTGGAGCTGTATTTATCGGCCAGTAGATTTACTATATCTTTTGGTTCAGTATAGGTGGCTCCATTTCCAATGAGCTCTGCACGCAAAGTACAGTTGTGCACACTTACCATAAATGTAGATGTTAGAGTGTATTCACTGTTTCAGTCACACTTGGGTTATCTGCCTGCAGTAGCCCTCAGTCGGCCGGAACACCAGAGTCTTGGGATTTCTACACTGGATACCGTCGCTTCTTCCATGATGTTACGGGTATAAAACATGCAGCTGACGACATTGCATCAATTTTTCTTGCCCCAGATGCCAGGAGCCCCCAAATTAGGAAGCAATTACATGGTGTGGGAGACCTCCAGTAAAAAGTAAATACCACTGCCATAAAAATTGGCCAAAAAAGAGGATAGAAGAAAGTATAGAAAAGTCAGTGGGCTGGAGGGAGGGTAACCAGGACTGCAACAGTGAATACACTCTAACATCTACATTTATGGTAAGTGTACACAACTGTACCATGTTCTTAGCATTTCACTGTTGCAGTCATCACACTTGGGTAGATTCCCAAAGCAGAGGAAGGGTGGAGGCAGTCAAGAAGTATTAGGGCTGGCTAGTATGCCTTTTAAGATTGCTGTAGCAAATCCAGCTCTGGATTTAGAAAAAAAAAAAGGCAAGTGGTAATGCTTAGTGAAGGTGTATACAGAACTCCAAGTTGCAGCTTCCAGAATGTCCCTGGTAGGGACTCTGAGAAATGCTGTAGAGGTTGAGGTAGCCCTAGTGGAATGGGTTCTGACCCCCTGTGCAGTAGGTTTTCCATGGTGTCTGTAGCAGAAACAGATGCAGTGTGCTATCCATTTGAAGATGGTTTGCTTTGAAAATGGCCTTGCCCTCTGCCCCTGTAGCAAAGCGGACTAGCAGCTGGTCAGATTTCCTGAAAGGATTAGTACTGTCAAGGTAGAATCTAAACTGCCTGTCCAAGGAGTGCAGGATCCTTTCCCCTTTATTCGGAGGATTAGGAAAAAAGGTTGGTAAATGGATGGATTGGTTTAAATCCACACTAGATACCACCTTGGGCATAAATGATGGGTTAGTCCTGAGGGAAACCATGTCCGCATGGAAGATAATAAAGGGTTCCACAGCCATAAGGGCCTGCAACTCAAACATTCTTCTTGCTGAAGTGATGGCTAGAAGTAAGGCCGTTTTCAGAGAGAAATTTTAACTCTGCTGTAGCGTCAAGCTCTAAGGGGGGGAAAGCGTGAGCTTCTCTAGTACAAAGTTAAGGCCCCAGGCTAGATTAGGAGCTCTCCTCGGGGGTCTTAAATTGTTCGCTCCTTTCAGGAAACATTTCACCAGAGGGCAAGAGAAGAGGGGTGGCTCAGTATTTTAAGGAGCAGAGATGGCAGAGGCATGAATCTTAATTGAAGAGAAGGATAGGCCTTTGTGGAGCAATTCTGCTAAATAATCTAGGATTTGAGGCAAGTTGGGCACGGTAGTGTCCTTTCCCTGAGAATGGCTCCAAGAACAGTATCTTGTCCACTTTTCAGAATAGGATTTCCTAGTACTAGGCCTCCTGGCCTCAAGGATGACATCCAGCACCTGTTTGCTGAGGGTTGCTGGTGATGTATTCAGAGGATGAGCCAGGCTGCTAGGTTCAGGGTTTGTAGCAGAGGATGCAAAAACTGGCCCTCCTGCTGGGACAGCAGGGAAGGGGTCTGAGGTAGGTGCCAGGGTGGCACTACAGTCAGACTGCGTAAAAGGTACCAATGCTGCCGTGACCAGTCTGCTGCAATCAGGATTGTCCTTTGCTTGTCCTGTTTGATCTTGAATAGTACTTTCGAGGGGCAGAGGGGGGGGGAAAGGCATAGATGGAGATTTTCCCATGTAAAGGACAGAGCAGCCACTTTCCATGCTTGGCTGAGGGGAGTTCAGGTGAAAAAAAATTCTCAATTGATGGTTCTGGGGGGAGGCAAGGAGGTCTAGCTCTGGTGCCGGTGCCGGTGCCCCAACCCCCCCCCCCCCAGTGGATCAGAAGCTTGAATGATTTGGGTTCCAGTTTCCATTCGTGTGGGTCCATTAGATTTTTGCTCACGTCATCTGCCAGAGAATTTAGTTTGCTTGGCAGGAATTGAGCTTGCAGGTACACTTGACTGCTCAAGGCTGTGTTTCACAGAGCCATGGCTAACCTGCAGAGTGGGTAGAAATGAGTCCCCCCCCCCAACTTATGTACCACATAACTGTGGTGTTGTCTGTCTTCATCAAGAGTTGAAGGCTGTCAGTGCATTCTGTACAGCTAACATTTCTTTTTGATTGATATGCAGGTGCATTTTTCATGGGCTCCATTTGCTTGAATGCATTTGCCTGCCATGTGAGCCCCCCATGCATAGTTTGAGGAGTCTGTTGTCAGGGTTTGGGCAGTGGGCAGTTCAGTGAAAGGGAGTCTCTTGTGGTAGCAGGCCGCTGCCCACCAAAGGAACTCTGTCCTTAGGCAAGGAATAATAGGAATCACTGTTTCCAGGTCCTGAGAATGTTGACACCAGAGACTTTTAAAGTACCACTGAAGTTTCCTCGTATGCAGAGTCTTGCATATGGAATTAGTAGAATGCAAGAGGCCATGAACCCTAGAGCTTGCAGTATTTTTCTTGCTGGGTTTGGGTGGCCAGTAGACTGAAGTAGCTTGTCAAATAAACCTGTTTTTCTGGAGTGAGGAACGCCTAAACAAGGAATACAGTAAGAATGGAAATCCTTAGGAGGTATTTGCTTCCCACAAGAAATGCAATTCTTAACTTTGACATCGGACTGGAGCAAGAAAAAATTTCCCTAACAGGGTACTTAGCTTTGAGAAGTCAGTCTTCGGACTGAAGCACGAACAAATATCAGGAGTCAGCCGACCGGCACTTGCGAACTGCTTTCACCGCACGGCAAGAAAGACTGGAGAACAAGGCGTCAGCTGGCAGCTTTGTACTCCTGGCACTCTGATGTCAAGGAGCATGACTGAACAGCCGACGCCAGAGCTAGACTTTGGGATTCTGGCCGACCGAGGACTGCCTGCCGGCAGGAAGAAAGTACAGTTTTGTACCTACCATAAATGTAGATGTCCGATACGTATGCATCTGCAGTCATAACATATGGGTTGTCCTGCCTCAGGCAGCCCTTCGGTCGGCCGGATTCCAAAGTCTGGGTCTGGCCTCGGCTGATGTCGGACTTTCCCCGACGTCAGAGTGTCTGGGGTATAAAAGCATCAGCCAACGCCATTTTCCTCAGTTTTTCTTGCCCCGGATGCCAGGTGCCCTCTAGGAAGGCTAAATTTGGATAAATGCTGAAAAGTTCCAAACATTTGCAAATTATATACATGTATAAACAAACAAATACACCATAATAGATTTCCCCAGCTAGCTAAAACAGGGGTAAGTACCCTAGGAATACCACAGAGGGGAAGGAGGGAGGGTAATCCTGACTGCAGATGCATACCTATCTGACATCTACATTTATGGTAGGTACAAAACTGTACTATGTCCTTCAAGGATGCATCTGCAGTCATAACATATGGGTAGAATACCATAGCCAAACTGGGGGAGGAGGTACTAAGAAAAGGATGGTGTAGTTAAGATCCCCTGCAGGACTGCAGTAGCAAACCATGCTCTGGATCTAGAGTATAAAGGTAGATTGTAATGCTTGGCAAATGTATGCATGGAGCTCCAAGTAGCAGCTTCTAAAATGTCCTTGGTAGCCACCCCTCGTACGAAGGCTGTAGTGGTGGCCGTGGCCCTTGTGGAGTGAGGCCTGATGTTTTCAGGAACTGTCTTTCCGTGAAAGGAGTAGCAAAATCGAATGCAATTTTCTATCCATTTTGAAAATGTCCGTTTGGAGATTGCTCTTCCTTGCACCCCAGTTGCATATGCTACAAAAAGTTGGTCAGTTTTTCTGCTAGTTTTTGTTCTGTCCAAGTAGTAGCGTAGTTGTCTGTGTATATCCAGGGTGTGCAAAAGTTTTTCCCCTCTATTCTGTGTATTAGGGAAGAACGTAGGCAAGTGAATAGCTTGGTTCAAGGATACCCTAAATACCACCTTTGGCATAAATGTAGGATTGGATCTTAGTGAAACCCTGTCCTGGTGGAAAATAAGAAAAGGCTGCACTGCCATTAATGCTTGTAACTCAGATACTCTTCTTGCTGAAGTGATTGCCAGAAGGAATGCAGTTTTCCAAGATAGAAACTGTAGATCCGCTGATGCTGCTGGTTCAAAAGGAGGAAGTGACAGTTTCTCCAGCACAAAGTTGAGATCCCAGGCAGGTAGAGGGGGTCTTCTTGGAGGTTTAATATTTTTGATCCCTCTCAGAAATGGTCTGAGGAGAGGATGCGAGAAGATAGGTGGATCCACATTGTATTCTGCTGAAATTGCTGAAGCATGAATCTTAATGGAAGAATAGGACAGGCCATTGTGGAACAATTCTGCTAAGTAGTCTAGGATATGTGTTATGTTTGCCACTGTGACATCTGAGCCTTTTGATGTGCTCCAAATGAGAAATCTCTTCCATTTAGCTGAGTATGTCTTCCTTGAGGAAGGCCTACGAGCCTCCAGGATAATGTCCTTCACCCTCTGAGATAAAACAGTTTGATTGGGATTTAAGGAATTTTCCAGGCAGTTAGCTGCAATGTTTTCAAGTTGGGATTCAGGGTCTTGAAATTGTTCTGCGTCAGAAGAGGCCATAGGGGGAGAGGCCATGATTTTGCCTGAGACATGCTTCTCAATAATGGATACCAGTGTTCTCTTGGCCAGTCCGGAGCTATTAGTATCACTTTTGGCTGTTCCTCCCTGATCTTCAGTAGAACCTTGTACATCAATTGGAGAGGTGGGAAGGCATATACTGTTAGGGCTTTCCAGCTGAAAGAGAGACAGTCCACCCTCCAAGCTTGTGGGTGGTATGTCCTTGAGCAGAATGTCTTCAGTTGATGGTTGAGTGGGGAGGCGAACAGATCTATCTCCGGCATTCCCCATGTCTTTGCTATGAGTTGGAAGATGTCTGGGTGCAGCATCCATTCGTGTGCATCCATGGTAGTTCTGCTTAAGCTGTCTGCCAGTGCATTTTCTTTCCCTGGCACGAATTGGGACTGTAGTTGGATATTGAGATTCAGGCATAGTTCCCACAGATTCATAGCCATCCGGCATAGAGGGTAAGAATGTGTGCCTCCCTGCTTGTTTATGTACCACATGACCGTGGTGTTGTCTGTCCTTATTAACAGGTGTCCTTGCTGGAGGAAGGGTTTGAATGCCTCGATTGCATGCCTCACTGCCAGCATTTCCTTTTGGTTCATGTGCATGCTTAGCTGTCCTTGAGGCCATAGGCCTTGGATACATTTGCCCTGCACCATGTGTGCTCCCCATCCTCGGTCTGAGGCGTCCGTAGTGATGGTCTGCCTTGTTTTTGGTTCGTTGAAAGGCAACCCTCTGTTGGACTGGCAGGCCTGAGCCCACCACAGGAATTCCTTTTGAAGGCATGGAATGATTGGTATCATGGTTTCTAAACTGTGACTGTGTTGAGACCATACACTCCTTAGGTACCATTGTAATTTCCTAATATGCAGCCTGGCATGCGGTATTAGAATTATGAAGGATGCCATTTAACCCAGGGCCTGCAAAATTTTCCTTGCAGTAAGCTGAGTTTGTCTTGTCAGAATCATGAAGTAATCTGGAAGTGGTTTTTGTTTTCCTTCTGTGAGAAAAGCCATTTGGGTGGTTGTGACCAGATCTGCACCCAAAAAGGTTATCCTTTGGGATGGTACTAGTCTTGACTTTTGGATGTTGACTCTGTATCCCAAGGTCTGTAGCAGGTGTATGGCATAGGCCAAGTCCTTTAACAAATTTTTCTTGTCGTCTGCTTGTATTAGGCAGTCGTCCAGGTATGGGTAAATTTGAATTCCCTGTAGTCTGCAATGTGCAATTACTGATGCCAGGCATTTCATGAATACTCTGGGCGCTGCAGATAAGCCAAAGGGCAATGCTGAGAATTGATAATGCTCTGATACTGCAAGAAATCTGAGGGGTCTTCTGCAACTTGGTCGAATAGGGGCGTGCAGGTATGCCTCCTTGAGATCTAGAGTCACCAGCCAAGACTCCTTGCCCAACATAGGAAGAAGTTGCTGTAGGGTCAGCATTTTGAATTTTGGCACAATGAGATAAGTGTTCAGTGTGGACAGGTCGAGAATAGGCCTCCATTGATTTTCTTTTTCTTGGTACAAGGAATAGTCTGGAGTAAAATCCTTGGCCTTGTTCTGAACATGGTACCTTTTCTATAGCTTTCATCTGAAGTAAATTGCTGATTTGTCTTAAAGCCTCTGCCCTCTGGGTTTGGCATTCCGCTTCTTTTTGGCAAAGTGTGGAAGTGGAACCTGTATCCTTTGTCTATTATTTGCAGTGTCCATGTATCCTTTGTAATATAATGCCAGTTTTTTAAGAATAAAGCCAGCTTTCCGCCCAAAGGTGCTTCCAGTTGATCCCTGGTAGGCGGAATCAGAGTCAAGTCATTGAGCCTGTCCTGGTGCAGTGGTTGTTGTTGTTGCACTACTCCTCTGGTTGGCAGGCTGCCACTGACTGCCTCTGTAGGAGCCCTTCGATTGACCTCTGCCTCTACGGCGCCTGTTCCTGCCTCTCTGGGCTCTGTCTGAGTCTGGACAGGACCAATTCTTAGTAGGCCAGTTTCTGCTGAATCTCGGTGGTTGAACTTGCAGGAAATCTTTAACTGTATGCACAGATTTTGCCTTTTCTTCAACCTTTTTTAAGATCTCCTGAGCAGAGGAGCCAAATAAATTTTGTTTCTCCATTGGAGCATCCAGAAGTTTAGCTTTGACATGGTCTGGCAAAGATTGCTCCTTCAGCCAGGCATGCCTACGAATAACTGCCCCAGTCATAGCTGATCTAAATGAAGCCTCCAGTGCATCATAGCCACATTTTAAGAAATTATTACTAACCTGTTGTGAGTTGTGTACCAAATCCTGAAGGGATTTATGGTCTAGGGGTTCAGGAGAAGAAAGTTTCTTATTCAGTTCGTCTAACAAATACTCTTGGTACTGTATCATATGAAATTGACAGTTTAATGCCCTGACAGAAAGAGTTGCAGAAGTATACACCATCTTTCCCCATCTCTCTAAAGCTCTAGACTCTCTTTCAGAGGGTAGAGGATTTTTGGCAGTAGCGGCCGCAACCCCTTCAGGGCCCTGAGAAATAGTTTCTGGGTCTGCAGAATGGGCTTTATACAGATGGAAATGAGAATCCGGGACCCTGTAGTATCTGTCAGGTTTGGCAGGAGCCGGAGGAAGAGTATCAGGGGCTGTACTGACATCATTGTACACATCATCAATTACATTCAGAACAGGAGGTATAGCTAAGGGCCTATGCTGAGGCAAATGCTAAAAGGTCCTTAATCTTTTTCTAGAATCAGAGAAATCCTGACCTTGCCATTGAAAATGCTCTCTCATGGAGTGTAGAGTCTCACCAAAGGAAAACTCTTCAGGAGGGGAGGCCGAAGGGATAGATTCCTCAGCATCTGAATCCTCATAAGGCGAGTAAGCCCCTTCCTGGTGGTCTGACAACTCAGATCCATCCGTGGAATCATCTGAGGAGTGCAGTTCAGAGGGGTCAGTCCTGGGCCTTTTGTCTGGAGGAGGTTGAGAGGCCCTGTCTGGGTGAGGTTGTGAACACCTAATTAAGGAAATAAGGTCCTCAGCAAGGCTGAGGATCTATTAACTAGAGGAAGGCCTCTGGGAGGTAGATTTGGCAGGCAAAGCTTTGGAAAGTTTGGCAGCTTTAGCCCTTGAAAAAGCCTTAATAGACATGAAAGCAGGGGGCCTAGCTGCCCCACGTGCAGGAGTAGAAATGTCCAAAGGTATGGTGTCGGACATTTCCTGAACACTGGTTTCGGTAGGAAGTTCTGAAGCCGACTCAGCCGGGGCCTCCCGGGCCTCGGTGGTCGGAAGTAAGGTTTCGGAAGAAGGAATCTCAGAGGACTTGGTTTCGGCCGAAACAGAGGCACTCGCGGTTGGCCTAGCCGTGGTTTCAGCCGAAACCGCGGGCCGCGAGTGTCTGTCCTTTTCCTTGCGTTTTTTGACCATATGCGAAGTCAGAGTCTCCGACGGCATTTTATAAGCAAAAGCGGCTCCAAAAAATTCCTCTGCAAACTCAGACAGACGTCTAAGAGTTCGTCGGTTGAAGGAATCACAGGCTAAACAGGCCGATACGTCGTGGTCTGGGCCTAAGCAAGGAAGGCAGTAGGAATGGAAATCCTTATGAGGTATTTGTTTCCCACAAGTTAAAAGTACAGTTTTGTACCTACCATAAATGTAGATGTTCGAAGATCCACATTGCTGCAGTCCTTACATATGGGTAGTCCACTGTCCTCGGTCGGCCCGAATACCAAAGTATAAGGCTGACGTCGGTCAAGGCGCTTAACACTGACATCAGGACATCAGGGTACAAAAGCGCATGACCTACGTCATTTCCTCAGTCTTTTCTTGCCCCAGATGTCAGAAGGCCCTAACAAGAAAGGCCAAAGCCAAAAACCAGCAAAACTAACCAACCACCCGTGCACTAACCATATTTACAATATGTACAACACAAACTACACCACCACCTTCAACAACAGAGGGAAGGAGGGAGGTAATTGGACTGCAGCAATGTGGATCTTCGAACATCTACATTTATGGTAGGTACAAAACTGTACTATGTTCTTCATCTCACATTGCTGCAGTCCTTACATATGGGTAGAATCCCAAAGCAGAGGTAAGGGAGGATGGCAAAACTATAAAGCATTAGGCACTGCCAAAATGCCCTGTAAAATAGCAGTGGCAAATCCAGCCCTAGATTTAGAGTAAAGTGGAAGGTGGTAATACTTGGAGAAAGTATGCACTGAACTCCAAGTAGCTGCTTCCAAAATATCTTTAGTAGCCACCCCCCTTAAAAAGGCTGTAGAAGTGGCAGTAGCCCTAGTGGAATGAGGCCTAATCCCAGCTGGAACCTCCTTAACATGATGGGAATAACAGAAAGCAATACAAAACCCAATCCACTTAGAAATAGTTTGTTTTGAAACAGGTTTGCCCTGAGAACCCAAAGCAAAAGAAACAAACAACTGCTGAGACTGCCTGAACCTTTTAGTTCTGCTCAAATAATATCGCAACTGTCTGTGTATATCCAAAGTGTGCAAAATCCTTTCCCCTTTATTTTGGGGGTTTGCATAAAAAGTAGGCAAATGAATAGTTTGGTTTAAAGCCACACTAGAAACCACTTTAGGCATAAAAGAAGGGTTAGTACGCAAAGACACCCTGTCCTTGTGGAAAATTAATAAAGGCTCAACTGCCATAAGGGCCTGTAATTCAGAAACCCTTCTCGCAGAGGTAATGGCCAACAAAAAAGCAGTCTTCCATGATAAATATTTCAACTCTGCTGATGCTGCAGGCTCAAAAGGTTGTAGAGTGAGTTTCTCCAACACAAAATTGAGATCCCAAGCAGGAGTAGGAGCTCTACGTGGGGGTCTTATATTCTTTGCCCCTCTAAGGAATTGCTTAAACAAAGGCTGAGAAAATAATGGTGGGTCACAGTCATAATGAGCAGAAATTGCTGCAGCATGAACCTTTATAGAGGAGAAGGACAAACCTTTGTCCAATAACTCAGTAAGGTATTGAAGTGCAACACTTAAATTAGGTTTAGAAACATCAAAGTCCTTTGCTGTACTCCAAAATAAAAATCTCCTCCATTTATCTGCGTAAACTTTCCTTGTACTAGGCCTTCTGGCCTCCAAAATAACATTCAAAAATTGTCGTGGAAGCGGAGACCCTCCAGGGTTTAAAAAAGAATATGCCAGGCTGTCAGATGTAGAGAATGAAGTTTGACATTGAGTAAATGACTGTTCTCCTGAGACAGCAGGTGAGGAATCGAAGGCAAAGGCCATGGAGGCTCCCGTACCAGACTTCTCAGTAATGGGTACCAGTGCTGTCGAGGCCAATCTGGAGCTATTAAAATCATGTTTGGCTTGTCCTGTCTGGCCTTCAGGAGTACCTTTGGGAGGAGTGGCAGAGGTGGAAAGGCATACACGTGAAGATTGCTCCAATTGAATGAGAGAGCATCCACTTTCCAAGCTGTGGGATGAAACCTTTTTGTGCAAAACTTTGGCAGCTGGTAATTTAGTGGAGAAGCGAACAGATCTATGTCTGGAGTTCCCCATAACACTGTCAATCTCCGAAATACATGAGGATCCAATTTCCACTCGTGGGGATCCATAATATGTCTGCTCAACACATCTGCTAAGGAGTTCTGTGCTCCTGGCAGAAACCTTGCCTGAAGATTTAGCTGTAAACTGAGAGCAGTCTCCCACAAAATCATTGCTCGTCTGCACAGAGGATAAGAATGCGTTCCCCCTTGCTTGTTGATGTACCACATGACAGTTGTGTTGTCTGTTTGAATCAACACCTGCCCTGGAAGAAGTAAATCCTTGAAAGCTATCAATGCAAATTGGACTGCTAACATCTCCTTCAAGTTGATATGTAGATGTTGAAGTCTGGCAAGCCACGTGTCTTGTACCCATTTTCCATTTAGATGAGCTCCCCAAGCTTTGTCTGAGGCATCTGTCGTTAAAATCTGCCCGCCTCTGGCCGGGTCAGAGAGTCCCTTGTTTAGGTGACATTCCTGAGCCCACCACAAAACTCCTTTTTGAATGCAAGGTATTATCTGAATGACAGTGTCCAAATCTTGGCAGTGCTGTGTCCATACATTCTTGAGATACCATTGTAGCTTCCTCATATGCAGTTTGGCATTGGGAAGTACCAGAATACAAGATGCCATGAACCCCAAGGCTTGAAGGACTGTCCTTGCAGTCAGCCTGGACTGACGAGACAATTGGTGGAAGTAAAGATAAAGATTCTTTTGTTTGTCCGGGGTCAAAAAGGCCATCTGGGATGCTGTATTCAGTCTCACACCCAGAAAGCACATGTCCTGAGAGGGTACTAGACTGGACTTTATTTCGTTCACAGAATACCCCAGGCATCTTAACACTGCCATCACATACTGTAGATGATGAAGAAGTTAGTCCTTTTCTTGGGCCAGAATCAGGCAATCGTCCAAATAAGGATAGATTTCTATTCCTCTTAGCCTGAAGAAAGCTACCACTGGAGCCAGAACCTTCGTGAATACTCTGGGCGCAGTAGATAAGCCAAAGGGCAATGCAGAGAACTGATAATGTGAAGTCCCAGCCCGAAAACGCAGATACTTCCTGCAACTGGGCCTGATAGGAACATGAAGGTAAGCCTCCTTGAGATCCAGAGTCACCATCCAGTGATCTTTGCCCAGCAGAGGTAAAAGCTGTTGTAACGTCAACATTTTGAACTTGGGAATGTCCAGATATGTGTTGAGGATAGATAAATCCAAAATTGGTCTCCATGCGTTTCCTTTCTTTGGTACTAGAAACAGGCGAGAATAAAATCCTAGGCCCACTTCTGGCAGAGGGACCGGTTGTATGGCCCCTATTTGAAGTAGCAGAGAAATTTGTTTGTGAGCCTCTAGTCTTTGCTGAGGAGGAACGTCCGGCATGCCTTTGAAAGGAGACAAGGTATGGAAATAAAACTTTTAACCCTGGTGTATGATATCCAA
>NC_056725.1:451209970-451264970 GCF_019279795.1 Protopterus annectens | reverse complement strand
AGACTGCGGGATGCCATGAAGCCCACAGCCTGCAGAATTTGCCTTGCAGAAGACTGTTTTTGTTGCCATCAGTTTGAAGTAAGCAGTCAGTTGCCTTTGCTTATCTGGTGTGAGGTAAGCCACTTGTGCAGTTGTATCCAAGCTTGTACCCAGGAATGTTATCTTTTGAGAGGGTACCAGTTGTGATTTCTTTTTGTTTATTGTGTACCCTAGGCATGTTAGAAGCCTTTTCACAAATGCTAGGTGTCGAAGAGTGTGTCCTTGTTCTCTGCTTGAATGAGACAGTCGTCCAAGTAAGGATATATTTGTATAGTTCTTAGTCTGAAAAATGCAATTACTGGTGCCAAGCTCTTTGAAAAGACCCTGGGCACAGTAGATAAGCCAAAGGGCAGTGCAGAGAATTGGTAATGCATTAAGCCAGCCTTGAATCTGAGGTATCTTCTGCACGACTGTCTTATTGGGAAATGCAGGTATGCCTCTTTTTGGTCTAAAATCACCAGCCAAGCATTCTTGCCCAGCATGGGCAGAAGCTGCTGCAAGGTCAGCATTTTGAATTCTGGAATGTCCAGGAATGTGTTCAAAATCAATAAATCCAGTATTGGGTGCCAAGCCTTGTCCTTTCTGGGAACCAAGAACAGTAGAGTAAAAACCTTGCCCTTTTTCCTGTTCTGGTACTGTCTGAATGGCCCCCATATCCATGAGGGACGTTACCTATTTCTGTGCCTCTGCCCATTGATTTTTTGGCAGATCTGGCCAACCATTTGCAGAGTATGGAAATGGAATCTGTATCCCTGTGATACGATGTTTAGCACCCACTTCTCCTGGGTTATTAACTGCCAATTTTGAGCAAAAAGTGCTAATTTTCCCCTATGGGTGCTGCCAAAAGTAAGTGCTTGGTGTAGGCAGAGGAAAGTCATTGGGATTGCTTTCTGTAGGTTTGCACTTCATCTCCTCCAGATTTGGAGGTGGAAGTGCCCCATTGCTTTGACCTGTATGAATCTTTGGTGTGCCTGGTATGGGAACTCCTTAGGGCTGCCTGGATTTGCCCCTTTGAGCTCTGTGGCTTTACACAAGAAAGGACCAATTTTTGCAGGCTGTAGGCCAGTGTCTACTGAATCTGGGTGGCTGCACTTGTAAGAAGTCTCCTAAGTTTGCATAGACTTAGCTTTGTCTTCCATTTCTTTTAAAACCTCTTCTGCCTTAATACCAAACAGAGTATCATATGGCAAATTTTGTTCCTTTAACCAGGCATGCCTCCTAATCACAGATCCCGCAGCCCGCAAGAGGCCTCTAAGGAATCAAAACTACACTGCAAAGTATGCTTTCCAACTTGTTCAGCTGTATGCAATAATTCCCGCAATTGTTTATTTTCTGAAGATACTGAAATAAACAATCTTCTGTTTCCGCAATCCCATAACATGTTGTTGGTACTTTAGTATATGAAACTGACAGTTTAAGGCCCTGATTTCGCTGCTGCAGATGTATAAACGTTTTTTCCCTATCTGTCTAGTGCCCTTGAATCTGTCAGAGGGGGTAGGATTTTTTGCTGTTGAGGCCTTAACTCCCTTTGGACCCTGTGAAATATAGTTTCAGGATCAGCAGCAGGGTTTCTAAATAAAAAATTTATGCGAGTCAGGGACCCTATAATATCGGTCAGGCTTACTGGGAGCCAGAGGTAAGGAGTCAAGGGTCAAGCATGACTCTGAAAAGACATCCACAATGTCTAAAATAGAGGGAATGGCTAAAGGCTTGTGCTGAGGGAGAAGGAGGAAATCCCTGAGCCTCTTTCAATTCTGAGAAGTCTTGACTCACCCAGTGAACTTGCTCCCTCAGTATGCAAGGTTTCTCCAAATGAATAATCCTCAGGAGGAGATGCAGATGGAATAGATTCCTCAGCATCAGAATCCTCATAGGGAGATATAGATAATTCCTGATCAGAAGAGGAATCTGAAGAAATAGAAACCTGATCTGAAGATTCATAATCTGCGTAGTTTCCTTGCCTAGGGCCTCTTATCTGGAGGGGATGGGTACCCTGATATCACTGGAAAAGATAAGGTCTTCAGCCATTTTGATCATCTGTTCTTAGGCACAGAGGCCTGTGCACTTTGGCTCGCGGCGTTGTTTTAGTTGTAGAAGTTGCTTTTTGTCTTTGGTTTTGCAGCTGTCGCCGGTTTGATATACAAATAAGCAGAGGTTTGAATCAACCCAGAGAAGCCGGTGCCTGCTCAGTGGCTCCGGACCTTTAATCTATCTCTGAGGGGGATACATCTGTCGGTCCAATACCTTGAGGCATCTTGGCGGCATGCCAGACTCATTACATGGGTAAGTCGTGTAGATGCCTCAAGTGACTCAAGGAGCAGGTATCAGGGCTGCAAAGCACATCACTGAGTACCCGGCGACCGACTTAGAAGGTTCGGCTGTCTCGTTTTGAATCTTGACTGCCTTTCTCTCGTCCTTTCTTTCATGCTTTTTATGTACCCGGGTAGTTGATTGCTATCCACATGATATTTCTGGTGAAGTTAAATCTGTTTCCAAAATACTTTGATGCAAAAATATACAGACACTTAATAGTATGCTGGTTAAATCTAGCAATAAAAATAGACAGCCAGGCACACTGTGATCAGGGCCTAGGCAAGGAATACAGTATAAATAGAAATCCTTATGAGGTATTTGCTTCCCACAAGTAATACATTTATTAATCCTTTTTCTGATATCGGTAAAAAGTGAAAGGAAAAAGTTTCCTCTAACGGGATACTTATTTGGGGTGAAGACTTCGGTTCTGAAACTCAAACTCAATATTTCCAGTAGTCGGGCCGGGAATCGGCACTCCTGCACAAATGCTTCTGCTCTCAGGCAATCATGCCAACAAGAAAGATTCTAAAGAAAAATGGCGCCTGCTGCATGTTTTATAATTAGACCTACCTGACGCCAAGGAAAGAGAAGACTGCAACACGACGCAGGACCCGAGGACTTTGGAATTCAGGACGACTGGAGGGCAACCTCGGCCTCTGCAGATTACCCAAATGTAATGACTGCAACAGTGAAACACGTAAGAACATCACAATAAATGAAAAGTGAAATCAACTAACCTTTCCATTACAGTGCAGCAAATTTGTATCAGAGTCTCGGTGAGCTTCCTCCAGTAAAAAGGCTACCTAAGCTAGATCTGATAAGTCTGTTGCAAAATCAAGCGTATTTATTTTCCTGGAAGAGTACAACCTTGTAAAAAAAGATAATGCTGGCTCCTCCATGGAAACATTTTTTCTGGAAGCATGACAACAGGAGAGAATAAGGGTTTCCCCAAAGGGTGGAGATGCTTGAAATTCCGCCATATGAAGATATTACCCAGAAGCACCATCAGTATAGAATGCCAAATAACACATGTCCTAACAACTGAAGGAATTCCCTTGGAGTGATATTTTCTTTAAGGATAAACAAAACTTGGAGAGAAGAAACTTTTAAGCATGGGAAGAAAGACCATGCACTGGACTTATGGTCTAAAAGTCACACCCCTGAAAAGCAAACCCAGCTGGGAAGGGTTGAGGAAGGATTTCTCCAGTGTTAACAGCAAGTCATTTCCTCCATGAGTTCTTAAGCCAAAGTACTCTAGAACAGACAATTACCTCTAGTAAGGATAGATAAGATTGCCCTTGCTCTTTGTTCTGCAAAAGCTCTCTCTGACCAAGACATTTGGTGCCTGAACACTCTGGGAACAGTGGACTAGTCAAACGGAAGGCCTGAATGAATTGATGAGATGCCCCCTTGTTGCAAATCTCAGATTACTTCCCATTTCCCATGCTTTTTGCTTAAAGGCAGTGTGTTGCTATAAATCAATGGCGCATTCAGGGTAGCCCGGGATCTCTGGAAGTTTGGAGAGCCCCTGCATGGCAGGTATTTGAACTCTGGCACTTTCAAAAAAATGTGGGTTTAAAATGGAAGAGGCTTAAGGATGGGAACATCAGAAGCATCCACTTTTCTTGGAACCACAAAACAAGTGGAGAAGAAAAAGTACAGTTTTGTACCTTACCATAAATGTAGATGCTAGAGTGTTCACTCCTGCCAGAGTCATCACACTTGGGTTATTCTGTTGTCAGGGTGAAGTCCCGTAGAATGGGCACGATTTCCAAAGTCTTGGTCCTGGACGGACGTCAGTTGCTGTCGCTTCATCCCTCACGCCAGTGCCTAGGGGTACATATATATGCAACAGACGCCCATTTTCTCTTCAGTTTTTCTTGCCCCAGATGTCAGGAAGCCCCACAAAAGGTGTATCCAAATCCTCAGTATCAAAAAGTGAGAACATCTGTAAAGACAATAAAAACCCTTCAGCTATAAGCAAATACATCAAAGTGCATAGCAGGAGGTTTGGCCGGGTAAATTAGAAGGGTTGGAGGGAGGGGAACAATTGACTGCAGCAGGGGTGAACAATTAACATCTACATTGTTTATGGTAGGTACAAAACTAAAAATTAACCAATGTTCATCGTGGTTACCCCTGCTGCAGTCATCAAGCACTCTGGGTTGAGTCCCAAAAGCTATGCAGGTAGGGTGGGAGGCATTATAGAAGGGGTTAGAGGATAGGCAATGAGCCCCTGCAGAACTGCAGTGGCAAAGCCTGGCCCTGGACTTAGTCAATAAAAGAGAGGCAAGTGATAGTGTTTGGTGAAGGTGCACAGAACCCAAGTTGCAGCTTCTAAAATTTCCCCTTGGTAGGGAACCCCTGGAGAAAAGCTGTAGAGGTAGCTGTTGCCTCTAGTTGAGGCAAGGAGACCTAATGGTAGGAGGTACTGGTTTCTGCCATGATGTAGTATAAGCAGCAGAATCGTAGTGCAATGGCCTATCCATTTAGAAATGGTTTGCTTGGAAATGGCCTTCCTCGGTAGCTGCAGTATAGGAAACAAACAAGAGCTGGTCAGTTTTTCTGAAAGTCTTACGTTTTATCCAAGTAATATTCTGCTGCTCATGCAATGTCCGGAAGGAATGTAGGAGCCTCACCTTTTGTTCTCGGTGGACTGGGAAGGAAAAGTGGGTAGGATGGATGGTTTGATTTAAGTTTTCGCTTGGACGCCTGGAAACCACCTTAGGCATGAAGGAAGTTGATTAGTTTGTAGAGAAACTCTGTCTTGATGAAAATGAGGAAAGGTTCCACTGCCATAAGAGCCTGTAAATTCTTGAAATCTCCTGTTGCAGAAGTTATAGCCAGGAGCAAGGCAGTCTTCCAAGATAGGAACTGAATAAATCTGCAGAAAAAGCTGGATTCAAAAGGGAGGCAATGCTTAGTTTTTCCAGAACAAAGTTGAGGTCCCATATAGGCTTAGGGAGCCTTCTAGGTGGCTCTAATCTTTTTGCCCCTCTGATGAACTGCCTTAGGAGTGGATTTTTGAAAATAAAGGTGTAAGATTCGTGTTGGTAGTGAGTTTTGAAATAGCTGAAGCATGGATTTTAATTGGAGGAGAAGTGAAAGTCCTTTATGCAACATCTCAGCTAAATACTGGGCAGAATGTGGAGAGGCATAAGGAGGCTGAGTTGTATTCTAGGGCCTTTAGCTTGGTTCCAAAGCAGAAAAACCTTTTCCATTTGTCCGAGTAAGCCTTTCCTGGTGCTTGGCCTCCTGGCTTCTAGAACAACATCCAGTACTGCTTGAGAAAGAGGAGCTGGCTGGCTAGTTAATTGATTTGCCATGCCGCTGGTGGTTTATAGGTTTTGGATCTGGGCTGTGGTAAATCTGCCTCGCTCTTGCTGTGTGGCGTAAATGAGGTATTTCGGAGGCAGTATCCATGGTGGGGCTGTGAGTTTTCATACTTCTTCAATAGTGGGTACCAGTGCTGGCATGGCCAGTCTGGGGCTGCGGATGAGAATCATTTGAGGTTTCTCCTTTTGACCTTCAAAAGAAGCTTTCAGTGAGAAGAGGTAAGGGAGGAAAGGCATATGCTGTCAGGTTTTTCCAACTGAAGGAGAGTATATATCCACTTTCCATGCTTGTTGGTGGAATGTCCTTGTACATGTAATTTTGTCAGCTGATAGTTTTGGAGGACTGGCAAAACCTGTCTATATTTGGTAGACCCCATCTTTGACACGTCAGCTGTAAAATATTTTGTAGGTCTAGCTTCCACTGTGGGGATCTTTTGATGTTTCTGCTTATGGGTCGCCTGCCAATGTAAGTTTTTCTGTCCTGGCAGAAAGTGGAGCCATGTATCGACTGAACTTGCAGGTCATGAGCTGTGTTCCATAAGATTGATTGCCTGCAAAGAGGGGAAGGAATGTGCCCCCCTTGTTTATGTACCATTACATTACTGTGGTAAGTTGTCCGCCTTTATTGCTGAAGTTATCCAGGCTGTAGAAGATCCTTGAAGGTTGCTGTCAGAGTTTCTGTACAGCAAAGCATCTCTTTTGCTTTATGTATAGTTTTCTTTTGTTCTGCAGTCCATAGGCCTTGGAATGCATTTCCTGTGCCATGTGAGCCCCCAGGCGTAGTCTGAAACATCTGTTGTGATAGTTTGCCTAGGTGGGGGCAAGGGTGAAAGGTTGACCCTTGAGGTGTCATGCCCGTGCCCACCAGGAGGAATTCCTCTTGAAGGCAGGGAATGAGAGATATTACTGTGTCTAAGCTGTGGCTGTGTTGAGACCATAATGCTTTTAGGTACCATTGTAATTTCTCATACAGTTTTGTAAATGGTATTACTCAGAATGTAAGATGCCAAGGAGCTCCTTAAAGCCTGCAGAATTTTTTCTTGCAGTTAACTGGGTCTTTTGTAACCATTGTCTTGAAATACTGGAGTCAGCTGCTGTAATTGCTTTCGCCTGGTGTAAGATAGTTTCCTGGCTAACAAGCAGTGTCCAAGCTGGGCACCCAGGAATGTCATTTTTGTGAGGGTACTAGTTTCGATTTCTTTTTGTTTACCAAAATGTACCCAGGCAATTCTTAGGCAGATGCTTCACACAAAAGCCAGATGTTGGAATGAGAATGTCTTTTTCTTTCTGCTTGATAAGGCAGTCAGTCCAGGTATGGATATATTTGGATTCTCTTTGTCTGCAGTATGCACCATTACTGGAAAGCCAGGCACTTTTGTGAATACTCCAAGGCAGTAGCCATGTTTCCAAAGGGCAGTGCAGAGAATTGATAATGGGTTGAACCTGGCAATGAAACGGAGGTGGTATCTTCTGCAACTTTGTCTGATAGGGATCACGTGCAGGTATGCCGCCTTTGAGGTCCAACGTGCTACCAGCTGATGCTTCCCTTGCCCAACAACATGGGAAGTACCTGTAGTGTTAAGCACATCTTGAAATTTGGGGAACCTTGGTAATTAAGTGTTTAGGAATTGAAATGTCCAGAATTGGTCTCAAGCATTTTCCTCCTTTTCTGGGTACCAGGAATACGTCTTGAGTAAAATCCTTTTACCTTGCTTCTAGAGTTGGTAAATTTGAATGGCTCTCATAGCCATGAGAGCAGTAATCTGCTCTTTTGGAGCCTCTGCCCTTTGGATTTTGTGGGGAGGTTTGGGTATTCCTCTTTTATTGGCAAGGTGTGAAATTGGAATCTGTATCTTCAGGAAAATTATGTCCAGGACCCATTTGTTCCTTTGTGATCATGTGCCAGTTGTTCACTAAATAATGTTAGTTTCCCCAGGGGCTGACAAAAGAGCTTTTGTTGGGCCAGTTGAGGTGCAAGTCATTGTAGTTTGCTCTCTCTGGTGGCTTTTTGACACCGGTCTTCTCCTCCTTCTGGTTTGGAGTGGTCTATTGGTGAGGCTTATTTTCTGAGCTTGTGGTTGTCTCCGCCTCCTTTCTGTATTTACTTTTCGCCCTCGCCGCTGAGGCCTGTCAGTGGCTGGAAAGGACCAGTTTTGGTTGGGCCAGCGTTTCTGCTGAAGCGAGGGGGTCGATGATTCGCAGGAAATTCTTTGACTGTTTGCATTGATTTTGCCTTTATCCTCCATTTCTTTTGTAAACTTCTTCTTGCTTTAAACCAAAAAGAACATCCTGCTGCAAGGGAGCATCTAGTAGTTTTGTTTCTTTTAACATACGTTCAGGCAGACTCTTGCTCCTTTAACCAGGTGGCATGCCTATGTATAACTGATCCAGTGACCACTGCTCTGCAGGAGGCCTCCAAGGAATCAAACCCTACATTGTAAAGGTAATATGCTTGGCCCACCTGCTCAGTGGCATGCAACAAATCCTCGTACTTCTTCAATTCAGATTGTTGAGGAAGGGTTGTTATCTTTTGTTTTAACTGAGAGACTCAGAAATTGCCGGCTACTTTGGGCATATGAAATTGGCAAAGTTTAGGAGCTCTCATAGCTAAAGTGGCTGAGGTGTAAACCTTTTTCCCCCATCTGTCTAGTGCTCCTGAATCCCTCTCAGAAGGTACTCGGATTTTTAGCCATGGGAAGCCTTTAGCCCCCTAGGGAATCCTGGGAGATAGTCCTGGGTCAGCTACTGGGCTTCCTTTTGTAAAGGAATATTTGGGAATCAGGTACTCTGTAATATCTGTCAGGCTAGGGCAGGAGGCAAAAGAGTCAGGGTTGAAACTGGACTCCAAATAAAACATCATCCACAAATGTCCAGAACAGGAAGGATACAGAGGTCTGTGTTGGGGAGTAAAACAAACCATGAGCCTTTTCTGAAATCAGAAAGTAATCCTGGCCTTCCCAGTGAAAAATGCTCCCCCTCATGGTGTGTGTAAAGTTTCCCAAAAGAATAATCTTCTGAAGGAAGTTGAGGAACAGAGTCCTCAGCATCAAAATTTGGCAAGGAGAGAAGGAATAGTCTTGGTCTTCAGAGGAATCCGGGCCGAAATAGACAGTTGTTCAGGAGGAGGCAGATTCTTCCTCTGCTCCAGGACCTTTTGTCAGGAAAGGGCTGGGAACCCCGATGCAGAGTAATCAGATCTTCAGCCATGTTAAGGGCTCCAGTTCAGTAGGGCCTTGAACAGACTGAAGTGGAGCTTTTTGATTTGGAAGGAGTCTGATTTAGAAAACGCCGGATTGAGTTCGCTGTCTGAAAACTCCTTCAGAGAGCGAAGGTGTTTCAGAAGAACCGCATCCTTGGAAGGCAAGTCGTTGGTAGGGAAGCATTAAGTAAAAGGCGGTCTCGCCTAGTACATTCTCAGTCAAATATCCGTAGCGTCTCTGGTTCCTCAACCGCGGTAGTCGAGGCCGCGCCGGGCCTCACAGATAACCAGAGAACAGGAGACCGGATCAACCAAGGCCCTCGGAATCAAAGGCTTAGGCATGGGCTGACCCATCCTTATCCCTGCGTTGTGCACTGTGAAGCTCCATCGCATGTTATAATTAAAAGTGTCATAGGCGAAATCAAAAATGCCTTTTAATAAAAGGCTACTAAATCTAAAGCACAAAACGGACAAGAAATGACGCTGTGATCAGGGCTCAGGCAGGGTATAAGAATGAAAATCCTTGAGGTATTGCTTCCTACAAGAAACACAATTGTTAACTTTTTCTGACATCGGGTTCGAGGGCAAAGAAAAGTTTCAACGGCTAACTCGGTTGACTCCCTCGCCCGAACCAAATTCAAAATCACAGGAGTCAGCTGACCTGGCATTTCATAACTGCTTCTGCTTCTGGCACCACGCAAGAAAGACAAGTTGAAAAATGGCGCTAGTTGCATTATAAGTGTACCCCTGGCCTATTTATCATCAGGGATGAGGCGATAGCAAATCAAGGTCGGACTTCAAGACTTTGAAAATTGGGGTCGATCATGGACCTGGGTTTGACGACAGGATACAACCCAAGTGTGATGACTGCAGCAGGGTAACACGATGAACATCCTGTGCATTCCTTACAGAGGCTTCTAAGGTTACTGTGTCTAGTATATCTCCAAATATCTGACAAATTGGAAAGTCAGGTTTTACCTAGGGTTGTTTTAATACTGTAGAATAATTTCAAAAAGAGAATGTTCTCGGTGGACAATAGTGGTGATGATGAAATGAGATCCTCAGCTCATGGAATCTGTATATATATTTAGTAGCTCTCAGAACTTGACGCTCAGATCCAGTGCGGACAAGTCCAGGATGGGTCTCCATTGGTTTTCTGGAAATAAGGAACAGTCTTATAAAATCCTTGGCCTTGTTCTGCAAAGTGAAACCTTTCTATTGCTCTTATTTGAAGTAGGTTTGTTATTTGCTTCTGTGCCTCTGCCCATTGATTTTTTGGCAGATCTGGCCAACCATTTGCAGAGTATGGAAATGGAATCTGTATCCCTGTGATACGATGTTTAGCACCCACTTCTCCTGGGTTATTAACTGCCAATTTTGAGCAAAAAGTGCTAATTTTCCCCTATGGGTGCTGCCAAAAGTAAGTGCTTGGTGTAGGCAGAGGAAAGTCATTGGGATTGCTTTCTGTAGGTTTGCACTTCATCTCCTCCAGATTTGGAGGTGGAAGTGCCCCATTGCTTTGACCTGTATGAATCTTGTGCCTGGTATGTGGAACCCTTAGGGCGTCTGGATTTGCCCCTTTGAGCTCTGTATGACACAAGAAAGGACCAATTTTTTGTAGGCCAGTGTCTACTGAATCTGGGTGGCTGCACTTGTAAGAAGTCTTTAAGTTTGCATAGACTTAGCTTTGTCTTCCATTTTCTTTAAAACCTCTTCTGCCTTAATACCAAACAGAGTATCATATGGCAAATTTTGTTCCTTTAACCAGGCATGCCTCCTAATCACAGATCCTGCAGCCCTGCAAGAGGCCTCTAAGGAATCAAAACCACACTGCAAAGTATGCTTTCCAACTTGTTCAGCTGCATGCAACAATTCCTGCAATTGTTTATTTTCTGAAGATACTGAAATAAACAATCTTCTGTTTCGGCAATCCCATAACATGTTGTTGGTACTTAAGTATATGAAACTGACAGTTTAAGGCCCTGATTGCCAAGGTTGCAGATGTATAAACGTTTTTTCCCTATCTGTCTAGTGCCCTTGAATCTGTCAGAGGGGGTAGGATTTTTTGCTGTTGAGGCCTTAACTCCATTTGGACCCTGTGAAATATAGTTTCAGGATCAGCAGCAGGGTTTCTAAATAAAAATTTATGCGAGTCAGGGACCCTATAATATCGGTCAGGCTTACTGGGAGCCAGAGGTAAGGAGTCAAGGGTCAAGCATGACTCCGAAAAGACATCATCCACAATGTCTAAAATAGAGGGAATGGCTAAAGGCTTGTGCTGAGGGAGAAGGAGGAAATCCCTGAGCCTCTTTCAATTCTGAGAAGTCTTGACTCACCCAGTGAACTTGCTCCCTCAGTATGCAAGGTTTCTCCAAATGAATAATCCTCAGGAGGAGATGCAGATGGAATAGATTCCTCAGCATCAGAATCCTCATAGGGAGATATAGATAATTCCTGATCAGAAGAGGAATCTGAAGAAATAGAAACCTGATCTGAAGATTCATAATCCGTGCCTTGCCTAGGCCTCTTATCTGGAGGGGGATGGGTACCCCTGATATCAAGATAAGGTCTTCAGCCATTTTGATCATCTGTTCTTTAGGCACAGAGGCCTGTGCACGTGGGCTCGTGCGTTGTTTTTTAGTTGTAGAAGTTGCTTTTGTCTTTGGTTTTGCAGCTGTCGTCGGTTTGATATACAAATATTGAGGTTTGAATACACCCAGAGAAGCCGGTGCCTGCTCAGTGGCTCCGGACCCATCTGAGGGGGATACATCTGTCGGTCCAATACCTTGAGTATCTTGCGGCATGCCAGACTCCACATGGGTGTCGGTAGATGCCTGCGACTCGAAGGGAGCAGGTATCAGGGGCTGCAAAAGCACATCACTGAGTACCGGCGACTGACTTAGAAGGTTCGTCGTCTGTTTTGAATCTTGACTGCCTTTCTCTGTCCTTTTCTTTGCGTTTTTTTTATGTACTCCGGTAGTTGGATTGCTATCCGATGACATTTCTGGGTAGTTAAATCTGTTTCCAAAATACTTTGATGCAAAAATATACAGACACTTAATAGTGCGTTGGTTAAATCTAGCACAAAACAGACAGCCAGGCACACTGTGATCAGGGCCTAGGCAAGGAATACAGTATAAATAGAAATCCTTATGAGGTATTTGCTTCCCACAAGTAATACATTTATTAACTTTTTCTGATATCGGTAAAAAGCAAGGAAAAAAGTTTCCCCAACGGGATACTTGGATTTAGTGAAGACTTCGGTTCTGAAACTCAAACTCGAATATTTCAGTAGTCGGCCGACCGGCACTTGCCAAATGCTTCTGCTTCAGGCACCGCGCAACAAGAAAGACTAAAGAAAATGGCGTCTGCTGCATGTTTTATACCAGACTACCTGACGTCAAGGAAGAGAAGACTGCAACAGACGCAGGACCCGAGACTTTGGAATTCAGGCCGACTGAGGGCAACCTGCCTGCAGATTACCCCAAATGTAATGACTGCAACAGTGAAACACGAAGAACATCACAATAAATGAAAAGCAAACTAACCTTTCCATTACAGCAACTTGTATCAGAGTCTCGGTGAGCTTCTCCAGTAAAGGCTACCCAAGCTAGATCTGATAAGTCTGTTGTAAAAAAAATCATGTATTTATTTTCCCTGAAGAGTACAACCTTGTAAAAAAGATAATGCTGGCTCCTCCATGAAACATTTTTTCTGAAGCATGACAACAGGAGAATAAGGGTTTCCAAAGGGTGGAGATGCTTGAAATTCTGCCATATGAAGACACCTGCAGGGCACCATCAGTATGAATGCTAACACATGTCCTAACAACTGAAGGAATTCCCTTGGAGTGATATTTTCTTTAAGGATAAAACAAAACTTGAGAGAAGAAACTTTTGGCATGGGAAGAAAGACCATGCACTGGACTTGGTCTAAAGTCACACCCTGAAAAGCAACCAGCTGGGAAGGGTTGAGGAAGGATTTCTCCATGTTAACAGCAAGTCATTTCTCCATGAGTTTCAAGCCAAAGTACTCTAGAACAGACAATTACCTCAGTAAGGATAGATAAGATTGCCCTTTGCCCTGCAAAAGCTCTCTCTGGACCAAGACATTTGTGAACACTCTGGGAACAGTGGACTAGTCAAACGGGAAGGCCTTGAATTGATGATGCCCCCTTGTTGCAAATCTTAGACATTTCCCATGCTTTTTGCTTAAAGGTGTGTGTTGCTATAAATCAATGCGCATTCAGGGTAGCCCTGGATCTCTGGAAGTTTGAGAGCCCCTGCATGGCAGGTATTTGAACTCTGGCACTTTCAAAAATGGGTTTAAATGGAAGAGGCTTAAGATGGGTCACCAAGCATCCACTTTTCTTGGAACCACAAACATGGAGAAGAAAAGTACAGTTTTGTACCTACCATAAATGTAGATGTTAGAGTGTTCACCCTGCTGCAGTCATCACACTTGGGTTATTCTGTTGTCAGGCAGTCCCGCAGTCGGCCGGATTTCCAAAGTCTTGGTCCGACGTCAGTTGCTGTCGCCTCATCCCCGACGTCAGTGCGCCAGGGGTACATATATAGCAACAGACGCCATTTTCTTCAGTTTTTCTTGCCCCAGATGTCAGGTGCCCCCATAAAGGTGATCCAAATCAGTATCAAAAAGTGAGAACACTGTAAAGACACAAAAAACCCTTCAGCTATAAGCAAATACATCAGTAAGGCATAGCAGAGGTTTGGCCGGTAAATTAGAAGGGTTGGAGGGAGGGTAACCTGGACTGCAGCAGGGTGAACACTAACATCTACATTTATGGTAGGTACAAAACTGTACTAATGTTCATCGTGTTACCCTGCTGCAGTCATCACACTTGGGTTGAGTCCCAAAAGCTAAGGTAGGGTGGAGGCATTATAGAAGGTTAGAGGAGGCAATGAGCCCCTGCAGAACTGCAGTGGCAAAGCCTGCCCTGGACTTAGAATAAAGAGGTAAGTGATAGTGTTTGGTGAAGGTGTGCACAGAACTCCAAGTTGCAGCTTCTAAAATTTCCTTGGTAGGGAACCCCCCTGAGAAAAGCTGTAGAGGTAGCTGTTGCCCTAGTTGAGTGAGACCTAATGGTAGGAGGTACTGGTTTCCCATGATGGGTATAGCAGAATCGTATGCAATGGCCTATCCATTTAGAAATGGTTTGCTTGGAAATGGCCTTCCCTCGAGTAGCTGTAGCATAGGAAACAAAGAGCTGGTCAGTTTTTCTGAAAGCCTTAGTTTTATCCAAGTAATATCGAAGCTGCCTGCGAATGTCCAAGGAATGTAGGAGTCTCTCACCTTTGTTCTGTGGACTGGGGAAGAAAGTGGGTAGATGGATGGTTTGATTTAAAGCTACGCTGGAAACCACCTTAGGCATGAAGGAAGGATTAGTTTGTAGAGAAACTCTGTCTTGATGAAAAATGAGGAAAGGTTCCACTGCCATAAGAGCCTGTAATTCTGAAACTCTCCTAGCAGAAGTTATAGCCAGGAGCAAGGCAGTCTTCCAAGATAGGAACTGAAGGTCTGCAGAAAAAGCTGGTTCAAAGGGAGGTAATGTTAGTTTTTCCAGAACAAAGTTGAGGTCCCATATAGGCTTAGGAGCTCTTCTAGGTGGTCTAATCTTTTTTGCCCCTCTGATGAACTGCCTTAGGAGTGGATTTGAAAATAAAGGTGGATTCGTGTTGTAGTGAGCTGAAATAGCTGAAGCATGGATTTTAATTGAGGAGAAGTAAAGTCCTTTATGCAACATCTCAGCTAAATACTGCAGAATGTGAGGCATATGAGGCTGAGTTGTATCTAGGCCTTTAGCTTGGTTCCAAGCAGAAAACCTTTTCCATTTGTCCGAGTAAGCCTTCCTGGTGCTTGGCCTCCTGGCTTCTAGAACAACATCCAGTACTGCTTGAGAAAGAGGAGCTGGCTGGCTAGTTAATTGATTTGCCATGCCGCCAGGTTTAAGGTTTTGATCTGGCTGTGTAGAATCTGCTCGTCTTGCTGTGTGAGTAAATGAGGTATTTGAGGCAGTATCCATGGTGGGCTGTGAGCCATATTCTTCAATAGTGGGTACCAGTGCTGGCATGGCCAGTCTGGGGCTATGAGAATCATTTGAGGTTTCTCCTTTTTGACCTTCAAAAGAAGCTTTGTGAGAAGAGGTAAGGGAGGAAAGGCATATGCTGTCAGGTTTTTCCAACTGAAGGAGAGAGCATCCACTTTCCATGCTTGTTGGTGGAATGTCCTTGTACAAAATTTTGTCAGCTGATAGTTTTGAGGACTGGCAAACCGGTCTATATTTGGTAGACCCCATCTTTGAGTTATCATTGCAAATATTTGTAGGTCTAGCTTCCACTCGTGGGGATCTTTGATGTTTCTGCTTAGGTCGTCTGCCAATGTGTTTTTCTGTCCTGGCAGAAAGTGAGCTTGCGACTGAACTTGGTAGGTCAGAGCTGTGTTCCATAAGATTGATTGCCTGCAAAGAGGGAAGGAATGTGTGCCCCCTTGTTTATGTACCACATTACTGTGGTGTTGTCCGTCTTTATTGCCAGTTATCCAGGCTGTAGAAGATCCTTGAAGGCTGTCAGAGCTTTCTGTACAGCAAGCATCTCTTTTTGGTTTATGTGCAGTTTTCTTTGTTCTGCAGTCCATAGGCCTTGAATGCATTTCCCTGCCATGTGAGCCCCCCAGGCGTAGTCTGAAACATCTGTTGTGATAGTTTGCCTAGGTGGGGGCAAGGTGAAAGGTTGACCCTTGAGGTGTCATGCCTGTGCCCACCAGAGGAATTCCTCTTGAAGGCAGGGAATGAGAGATATTACTGTGTCTAAGCTGTGGCTGTGTTGAGACCATACGCTTTTTAGGTACCATTGTAATTTCCTCATATGCAGTTTTGCAAATGGTATTATCAGAATGCAAGATGCCATGAAGCCCAAAGCCTGCAGAATTTTTCTTGCAGTTAACTGGGTCTTTGTAGCCATTGTCTTGAAATACTGAGTCAGTTGTAATTGCTCGTCTGGTGTAAGATAAGCCTTCTGGGCCGTTGTGTCCAAGCTGGCACCCAGGAATGTCATTTTTTGTGAGGGTACTAGTTTCGATTTCTTTTTGTTTACTGTGTACCCCAGGCAATTTAGTAGATGCTTCACAAAAGCCAGATGTTGAATGAGAATGTCTTTTCTTTCTGCTTGGATGAGGCAGTCGTCCAGGTATGGATATATTTGGATTCCTCTTTGTCTGCAGTATGCAATTACTGGTGCCAGGCATTTTGTGAATACTCTGGGCGCAGTAGATAAGCCAAAGGGCAGTGCAGAGAATTGATAATGGGTTGAACCTGCAATGAAACGGAGGTATCTTCTGCAACTTTGTCTGATAGGGACATGCAGGTATGCCGCCTTGAGGTCCAACGTTACCAGCCATGCTTCCTTGCCCAACATGGGAAGTACCTGCTGTAGTGTTAGCATCTTGAATTTGGGAACCTGTAATTAAGTGTTTAGAATTGAAATGTCCAGAATTGGTCTCCAAGCATTTTCCTTTCTGGGTACCAGGAATAGTCTTGAGTAAAATCCTTTGCCTTGCTCTAGAGTTGGTACCCTTTGAATGGCTCTCATAGCCATGAGAGCAGTAATCTGTTTTTGAGCCTCTGCCCTTTGATTTTGTGGGAGGTTTGGCATTCCTCTTTTTATTGGCAAGGTGTGAAATTGGAATCTGTATCTTCGTAAAATTATGTCCAGGACCCATTTGTCCTTTGTGATCATGTGCCAGTTGTCTACAAATAATGCTAGTTTCCCCCCCCAGGGGGGCTGACAAAAGAGCTTTGTTGGGCCAGTTGAGGTGCAAGTCATTGAGTTTGCCTTCTGGTGGCTTGACACCGGTCTTCTCCTCCCTTCTGGTTTGGAGTGGTCTATTGGTGAGGCTTATTTTGAGCTTGTGGTTGTCCTCTGCCCCTTGGGCGCCTGTATTTACCTCGCTGAGGCCTGTCAGTGGCTGGAAAGGACCAGTTTTTGGTTGGCCAGTTTCTGCTGAAGCGAGGGGGTCGTATCTGCAGGAAATCTTTGACTGTTTGCATTGATTTTGCCTTATCCTCCATTTTCTTTAAAACTTCTTCTGCTTTAAAACCAAAAAGAACATCCTGCTGCAAGGGAGCATCTAGTAGTTTTGCTTTAACATGTTCAGGCAGACTCTGCTCCTTTAACCAGGCATGCCTATGTATAACTGATCCAGTGACCACTGCTCTGCAGGAGGCCTCCAAGGAATCAAACCCACATTGTAAGGTATGCTTGGCCCACCTGCTCAGTGGCATGCAACAAATCCTGTACTTCTTTCAATTCAGATTGTTGAGGAAGGGTTGTTATCTTTTGTTTTAACTGAGAGATCAGAAATTGCCGATACTTAAGCATATGAAATTGGCAGTTTAGAGCTCTCATAGCTAAAGTGGCTGAGGTGTAAACCTTTTTCCCCCCATCTGTCTAGTGCTCCTGAATCCCTCTCAGAAGGTACTGGATTTTTAGCCATGGAAGCCTTAGCCCCCTAGGGACCCTGGGAGATAGTCTCTGGGTCAGCTACTGGGCTTTTGTAAAGGAATATTTGGGAATCAGGTACTCTGTAATATCTGTCAGGCTAGGCAGGAGGCAAAGAGTCAGGGTTGAAACTGGACTCCAAATAAACATCATCCACAATGTCCAGAACAGGAAGGATGGCTAGAGGTCTGTGTTGGGGGAGTAAAACAAACTATGAGCCTTTTCTTGAAATCAGAGTAATCCTGGCCTTCCCAGTGAAAATGCTCCCTCATGGTGTGTAAAGTTTCCCCAAAAGAGTAATCTTCTGAAGGGGAAGCTGAGGGAATAGAGTCCTCAGCATCAAAATCTTCATAAGGAGAGAAGGAATAGTCTTGGTCTTCAGAGGAATCCGAAGAAATAGACAGTTGTTCAGAGGAGGCAGATTCTTCCTCTTGTCTAGACCTTTTGTCAGGAAAGGGCTGGGAACCCCTGATGAGAGTAATCAGATCTTCAGCCATGTTAAGCATCTGTGTCTTAGGCATAGGGCCTTGAACAGGAGACTGAAGTGGAGCTTTTTTTGATTTGGAAGGAGTCTGATTTAGAAAACGCTTTGACTGAGTCGTCAGTCTGAAAACTCCTTCAGAGAGCGAAGGTGTTTCAGAAGAACCGGCATCCTTGGAAGGCAAGTCGTTGGTAGGGCATTAAGTAAAAGGCGGTCTCGGCCTAGTACATTCAGTCAAAATATCCGTAGCGGTCTCTGGTTCCTCAACTGCGGTAGTCGGAGGCTGCGTCGGGGCCTCACAGATAACCAGAGAACAGGAGACCGGATCAACCAAGGCCTCGGAATCAGGCTTAGGCATGGGCTAACTATCCTTATCCCTGCGTTTTTTGTGCACGCCGGTAGCTCCGACGGCATGTTATAATTAAATTTTCTGCCAAAAAAGTGTCGTGCGAAATCAAAACGTCTTTTAATAGTGCGTTTACTAAATCTAGCACAAAACGGACAAGAAATGACGTTGTGATCAGGGCCTAGGCAGGGTATAAGAATGAAAATCCTTGAGGTATTTGCTTCCCATAAGAAATACAATTGTTAACTTTTTCTGACATCGGTCTGAGGCAAGAAAAGTTTCCCCAACGGGCTACTTAACTTTATAGAAGACTTCGGTCTGAAACTCAAATTCGAAAATCACAGGAGTCAGCTGACCGGCACTTGCGAACTGCTTCTGCTTCGGGCACCACGCAGC
This sequence comes from Protopterus annectens, assembly GCF_019279795.1. Taxonomy (NCBI): domain Eukaryota; kingdom Metazoa; phylum Chordata; order Ceratodontiformes; family Protopteridae; genus Protopterus; species Protopterus annectens. The sequence continues at coordinate 451,246,345 of NC_056725.1, read as the reverse complement.
AAGAAAGACAGAAGAAAATGGCGTCAGTTGCAATATATGTACCCCTGGCCCACGGACATCAGGGATGAGGCGACAGCAACCGATGTCGGACCAAGACTTTGAAAATCTGGCCGACTGCGGGACCGTCTGACGACAGGATAACCCAAGTGTGATGACTGCAGCAGGGTAACACGATGAACATCCTGTGCATTCCTCTCTTACAGAGGTACTTCTAAGGTTACTGTGTCTAGCATATCTCCAAATATCTGACAAATGAAAGTCAGGTTTCTACTCTAGGTTGTTTCTAATACTCTGTGTAGAATAATCACCAAAAGAGAATACCTCTGGTGGGGATACAGTGGTGATGATGAAATGAGATCCTCAGCTCACAGGAATCTGCCTGCATATACTAGGTAGTTAGCCTCAGAACTTGACGTTCCGTATCCAGTGCGGACAAGTCCAGGATGGGTCTCCATTGGTTTTCTTTTCTTGGAACAAGGAACAGTCTTGAGTAAAATCCTTGGCCTTGTTCTGCAAAAGGAACCTTTTCTATTGCTCTTATTTGAAGTAGGTTTGTTATTTGTTTGAGTGCCTCTGCCCTTTGATTTGGTGGCAGGTTTGGCCTGCCATGCCCTGTTGGCAGTGTATGGAAATGGAATCTGTACCCTTTGTCTATTATGTCCAGTATCCATTTGTCCTTTGTAATATTGTGCCAATTTTGTGAGAATAAAGATAATTTTCCGCCCAAGGGTGCTTCTAATTGAGCCCTGGATGGCGGAGTCAAAGTCAAGTCATTGAGATTGTCCCTGTGGAGCAGTGGAAGGTCCAGCCCCACCTCTCTGGTTCGGAGGCTGCCACTGACGTCCTCTGTAGGAGCCTAGAGCTTGCCCTCTACCTCTGCCACGTCTGTTTTTGCCTCTTTGAAATTTGTCTGTGTCTGGAAAGGACCAATGCTTAGAAGGCCAATTCCTGCTGAATCTTGGAGGCTGTACCTGTTTGCACTGATTTTGCCTTTTCCTCCATTTTCTTTAAAACCTCTTGTGCAGTAGCACCAAATAGCTTATGTTTCTCTAGTGGTGCGTCCAAAAGCTTAATTTTCACATGGTTTGGTAAGGTTTGCTCCTTTAGCCAAGCATGTCTGCGTATGACCGCACCTGTCACTGCTGCTCTACATGAAGCTTCCAATGCATCATATCCACACTGCAGGAAATGGTTGCTAACCTGCTGAGCATTATGAACCAATTCCTGTAACCCCTTTCTATCTAATGGTTCAGGGGAAGCCAATTTCTTTTGCAAGTTATCCAACATGTATTCCTGATACTGAATCATATCAAATTGACAATTTAATGCTCGCATAGAGAGGGTGGAAGAAGTATATACTTTCTTGTCCGACGTTTCTAAAGCCCTAGAATCTCTTTCCGCAGGAAGTGGATTCTTAGCAGTAGTGGAGGAAACCCCTTTAGGCCCCTGAGAAATAGTTTCAGGGTCAGCAGTATGGCCCTTGTACAGGAATTGATGCGTGTCTGGCACCCTGTAGTACCTGTCTGGCTTGACAGGAGCAGGGGGGAGAGAGTCAGGGGAAACGCTAGATTCTAAGTACACATCATCTAAAACATTTAATACTGGAGGAATAGCTAAGGGTCTATGCGGAGGTAGATTTAAAAATTCCCTTAACCTTTTCCTAGAATCTGAGTATTCTTGGCCTTGCCATTTGAAGTGTTCCCTCATGGAATGAAGAGTTTCCCCAAAGGAAAATTCCTCAGGAGGAGAAGCAGAGGGAATGGATTCCTCCGCATCAGAATCCTCGTAGGCCGAGAAGGCCTCCTCCTGGTAGTCTGAGTGTGCAGAATCACCTGAGGCCTCATCGGAGGACTGGGGATCTACCTGCTCAATCCTAGACCTCTTGACAGAAGGCGGCTGAGAGCCTCTCTCTGGATGTGGCTGTGAACCCCTAATTAAGGAAATAAGGTCCTCAGCTAATCTTAAAAATTTGAGAACCAGAAGTGGATCCCAGAGAAACAGATCTTGGAGGGAGAGACTTAGTCTGTTTGGCAGCCTTAGCACGAGTGTAGGCCTTAATGGACATTGACACTGGAGGCCTGGCAGCCCCACGTGCTGGAGTAATCTTATCCACTGAAATGGTGTCAGAAATATCCTGGGCTACGGTCTCAGAGGGGAGAACAGAAACCGGCACCGAGCTGGCCTCCGGTACCGAAGTAACCGGTGGGGCGGTGTCGTCGGTCTGTAGCGGTTCTGAAACCGGCTCAGAAGAGACCGAGACACTTGCGTTAGGCCTAAGCGTGGTGTCGGCCGAGACCACGGACCGCAGATGTCGGTCCTTGTCCTTCCATTTTTTAGGTAAATGTGCTGTCGGAAGCTCCGACTTCATGATATAACAGAAATCTTCCCCAAAATAATCCTGAGCAAACACTGACCGACACCCAAGAGTGCATTTATTGAAAGAAGCACAAGCTGCACAGGCCGAGACATTGTGTTCTGGGCCTAGGCAGGGTAAGCAGTAAGAGTGGAAATCCTTATGAGGTATTTGTTTCCCACAAGTTAAACAATTATTAACTTTTACAGTTTTATCTGACATCGGCTGAGGCAAGAAAAAGTCCCCAACGGGGTACTTAGCTGTTTGAAGACTTCAGTAGCTGAAAATACAGGAGCTGGTCGACCAGCACTTGCGAACTGCTTCTGCTTCGGGCGCCACACGGCAAGAAAGACTGAAGAAGATGGAGTCGGCTGACGCTTTTGTACCCCAGGCGCTCTGACGTCGGGTAAGGGGCGACATCAGCAGACGCCGGACCCAGACTTTGGAATCCTGCCGACCGAAGGGCTGCCTGAGGCAGGACAACCCATATGTTAGGACTGCAGTTGCATCCTTGAAGGACATCTGGAAAGCTTATGGACTTGTGCAGGTTGGTTCTGGTTGCTACTTTGGGAAGAAAGCAGGGGCTCACCCTAAGCACCACTATATCCTTGTGAAACGTCAAGGAAGCAGAGCTCACTGAAAGAAACTACAGTTCTGAAACCTTTTGAATTGATATTACTGCCATCTGAAAGATCAATTTTCATGATAAATACCAGAGGTCTGGCTCTAGCGGCTGGTTCATAGGGAGGGTTTGTCAGCACTTCCATAAACATAGGTCCCAAGATGGTATGGGATCTTTGACTGGTAGACAGAAGTAAAACATCTCTAATGAATACCATACTAACCATCTGTAGTACAGGAATAGAAGGTTGACACAATGGTTAACGTCTTCAGAATCAAGCCTTGATGTTTGTGAGGTGATCTTGGGATACTGGCTAGGCTTAAAATAGTACTTCAGGGCTTTTAGAGTTCATAGTTGAGTACTAAGCTATGAGTGGTGGTCTTTATGAAGTAGGATATGGTGGTCAACCTACCTTAAATGGAGTAATTTTTACTTCAATGTTAGCTACAATGTTAACAGTTATGATCAAATAGACGCTCCAACTAGGTCAGGTTCAAAATAAAAGTACTTTAAGAAAGCAGCATCACAGGTCAGGTAAATGCAGGCAACAAACAGTGCTGCATATGCATGCAAAGAGAGAGACTATGTACATATTTCCAAAAAGAAGTTTAAAAATTGTTATAGTGAAGAACAGTAGCAAAGATGCAACACCAGACAGACACCCAGGTTAAGCCTGGGGTACTGCAAAACAGAAAAAAAAAACGTTTGAAAAGGCAGTCATGGTAAATAGAAATCAAACATTGTGCCAGTAAAACAGATATGTACATATTTATAAAACACAGAATCATACAGTTTACAATGCAGAGCTGAGATAGAACAGTAGCATGACATGAATTACATTTCAAGGAAAATGAAGTCTTGCAATCAGGCATTTTGCACTTGTGCTGTTTCATTAGATATTGTCTGAACTAAGTTCTCAACTGTAGTTTGTACTGGCAGTAAAATACTAAGGGAGAGACTGCCACAGTATGGGAGCAAGTACAAAGAAACTTTGATCTATGGCATGTAGCTGGTAGAGATGAGAGTGTAGGCTCCTCTGCACCTTATCTTCTAACGTTGTAGTTACGGTCGAAGCTCCTTCAACAGTTCTGCCAAATATTTCAAGACTTCTATAGGCACCGACTATAGCTCTATGCCTTCCCTGGCTACACCACTGACAAATCTCTTCCACTCTTCCCTGTGTGTTTACCCGGTATATAACTTCTGCAAGGAAGACAAAATCTTTTAGTTTTGGGGTCAATTTAGGGTTGTTGTCCAAATTAACAAAAAAGCAATTATGACCATTTGGGGCACTGTTGTCAGGGAAAAGTTTGCAAAAAATATAAGAGATTAAGCCCTTAAAAGAGCTGAGTATAGGAGGTCAGCAGTGGGAACCATACCCGTCTACGACAAGGGGGACACCAAGAGCAGCCTGGATCTCAACTAATGGGCTGTCTCATTTTAAGTAGGACAATGGGGTGGTAGTAAACAAAAACGGCTCTTACCTCTTTCCCAAGTTCATCCCTCACCTTGTTGCTATTCACTGACAAGACAGAAGAAATTCCAGCATTTCTTGAATGATGGCAAAAGGGATGTGTCATTTCGCTGAAGGTAATTTCAAAGAGGAGAAAGAAATCGAAACCTCCAAGTCTAAACTGCCTTCGGCAAACATTACAGCATTTTTTTTTTTTTTTTTTTTTTTTTTTTGCAAGGGGGCAAGCTCCTCCCATCTCAGACTTCCAACACAGAGGTCTCATGATTGTGGAAAAAGGCAAACTCCAATTTCGGCAAAAGCAGTCTGGGTGAACTGTACTCGCTTACTGTGTTCACCGAAACTACATCTGTTCAAATGACATGGTCACGGAAAAGAAATCCTCTATTAATGCTCCCATCAAATGAATATCTAATGTCCCCATCAAATGAATATCTAATGTCCCCATCAAATGAATATCTAATGTCCCCATCAAATGAATATCTAATGTCCCCATCAAATACCTTTGTTGACATTTTCTGGAATAGAAGTTACCCTAGGTAGTAGTAATGGTCTGTTTAGCAGGTCTGCTCATACAGACGTACCACCACAAAAGGACAATAAATTTGATGAACATCCTGAGGATTGAAGTGAAATCACACAGAAATGGGAGTGACAGGCTCCAAATCTAAACTGCAGGAATTTTCAGTATGCAAATACGCACCATAAGGTTCTGAAGAAAAATACAGAATCTTCCTCACAGCTAGACATGGAAGAACTGTTTTAACTGAAACCACAAGGTGATTTTTAGCCATGAAAGTGTGTAAAAGTACAGTTGTGCACACTTACCATAAATGTAGATGTTAGAGGGTATTCACTGTTGCAGTCATTACAGTTGGGTTATCTGCCTGCAGGTAGCCCCCAGCCGGCCTGAATATCAAAGTATTGGATTCCTGTGAAGAATGCTGTCTCTTCTTCCATGACATCAGGTTGTCAGGGGTATAAAACAAAGCCAACGCCATTACATCAGTTTTTCTTGCCTTTGATGTCAGGTGCCCCCATAAAGGGAAGCAATTATATGTTGGGTTACACCTCCAACAAAAAGCAAATACACAAGAAAGCTTAAATACACCAAACAAGGAAGGTAGAGCCAAGAGAAGTCAGGAGCCTGGAGGGAGGGTAACCAGGACTGCAAAAGTGAATACACTTGAACATCTACATTTATGGTAAGTGTACATAACTGTACTATGTTCTTCATGTTTCACTGTTGCAGTCATTACATTTGGGTGGATTCCCAAAGTTAAGGAAGGGAGGAGCAAGTTAGAGGGCATTAGGACCAGCTATTAAGCCCTGCAAGACTGCAGTGGCAAAACCAGCTCTGGATTTAGAAAAAATAGGCATATGGTAATGCTTGGTGAAGGTATGTACAGAGCTCCAGGTAGAAGCTTCTAGGATGTCCCTGGTAGGGACACCTCTGAGAAAGGCTGTAGAGGTAGATGCAGCCCTGGTGGAATGTGATCTTATCCTCTGTGGGGTAGGTTTTCTATAGTGCTTATAGCAGAAATGAATGTAATGGGCTATCCACTTAGAAAAGGTTTGCTTTGAAATGGCCTTCCCCTCTGCCTGTGCAGCAAAGCCAACTAGCAGCTTTTCAGATTTTCTGAGAGGCTTAGTCATGTCCAAATAAAATCGAAGTTGTCTGTGCACGTCAGTGCAGTATTAGTTTTGGATTCATGAAAAAAGTAGGCAAATGAATGGACTGAAGGGCCACACTAGACACCACCTTGGGCATAAAGGAAGAATTGGACCTGAGGGACACCCTGTCTGCTTGGAAGATTATTAAGGGGCTCCACTGACATGAGGGCCTGTAATTCAGACACTCTTCTTGCTGAAGTGATGGCTAGAAGGAAGGCCGTTTTCCAAGAAAGGAATTTCAACTCTGCAGTTGCAGCTGGCTCCAAAGGAGGGACAGTGAGCTTTTCCAATACAAAGTTAAGGTCCCAGGATGGAGTAGGGGCTCTCCTGGGGGGGGGGGCTTACATTTTTGGCCCCTCTGAGGAACTGCTTTAGCAGAGGGTTAGAGAAGAGAAGAGAAGTGATTCAGTGTTATAATGTGCTGAAATGGCAGAGGCATGAATTTTAATTGACGAGAAGGAAAGGCCCTTGTGGAGCATTTCTGTTAAGTACTGAAGAATATGCAGTAAGCTGGGCACCGTTGTGCCCATCCAGAGTCTGGCTCCAGGAACAGTATCTTTTCCACTTTTCAGCATAGGATTTTCTAGTACTAGGCCTCCTTGCCTCCAGAATGACATCTAGCACCTGCTTACTGAGGGATGCTAGTGGAGAGCACAAGGAATTAGCCAGGCTGCAAAGTTCAGGGTTTGAAGCTGAGGGTGCAGAATCTGGCACTCCTGCTGGAACAGCAGGGAAGGGGTCTGAGGCAGGTGCCATGGTTCCAGCAGTGTCATACTGCGCAAGAGGGGATACCAGTGCTGGCATGGCCAGTCTGGTGCAATCATTGTCCTTGGTTTGTCCCATTTGATCTTTAGCAGAACCTTCAAGAGGAGAGTCAGAAACAGAGAGGCTTTCTCAGGTAAATGACAGGGCATCCACTTTCCAAGCTTGACTGTGGGAAGTCCTTGTGCAGAATTTGTCCAATTGGTAGTTCTGAGGCGAGGCAAACAGGTCTATCGCTGGATTCCCTCATTTGTTTCTCAAGAGGTTGAATATCTTTGGTTCCCGTTTTCACTCATGGGGGTCCATGAGATTTCTGCTTAGGTTGTCTGCCAGTGAATTTAGCTTGTCTGGCAGGAGTTGAGCTTGTAGGTGCACTTCGTAGCTCAAGGCTTTGTTCCAGAGAGCCATAGCTAGTCTGCAGAGAGGGTACAAGTGGGTTCCCCCCTGCTTATGTACCACATAACTGTGGTGTGCTGTCTTTACCAATAATTGTCCTGGAAGAATGTGGTCCTTGAAGGTTGTCAGGGAATTACGTAAAGCTAACATTTCTTTTTGGTTGATATGCAGGTGCATCTGTCTTGGGTTCCATTTGCCCTAAATGCAATGATCTACCAAGCGAGTCTCGCATGCATAGTCTGAGGTGTCTATTGTTAAGGTTTGGGCAGCAGGGGGAACAGTAAACTTGCTCCCAGGAATATCATTTGTTGGCAGGGTACTAGGTGAGATTTCTTTTTGTTTACGGTGTACCCCAGTGAGTTTAGAAGTTTCTTTAGGATTGCCACATGTTTTAATAGCAATTCCTGGCTTTGTCTGAAATCAGACAATCATCCAAGTATGGGTATATTTGACTACTTCTCTGCCTGCAAAATGCAATGGCTGGAGCTAGACACTGAATACCCTGGGCACAGTAGATAAGCCAAAGGGAAGTCCAGAGAACTTGATAGTGTATGGATCCTGCCCTGAAGCGTAGGTATTTCCTGCAAGATCCCTTTATTGGAATGTGCAGGTAAGCTTCCTTTAAGTCTAAGGTTGCCAACCAGGCATCTTTGCCTAGCATAGGAAGCAGCTGTTGAAGTGTTAGCATTTTGAATTTTGGTATTACCAAAAAGTGTTTAGAATAGAGAGAGTTCCAGGATAGGATGCCAGGTGCTGTCTTTTCTGGGTACCAGTAAGAGTCTTGAATAAAAACCTTGTCCCTTTTCTTCTGCTGAGACAGGTTGAATAGCCCGGATACTTAGAGAGAGAACCTGCTGTTGAGCCTCTGCCCACTGATTTGGGGGTAGGACTGGCCAACAGTTTGGGACTGGTAGGGTGTGGTAGTGGAATCTGTAGCCTTGGGAAACTATATTCAAAACCCATTTGTCCTGGGTAACGAGTTCCCAATTTCTTGCACGCAGGGCAAACTATCCTCCTAAGGGAGCAGGTAGCTGAGCAGGGTTTGGAAGGGTTAAGGTTAAGTCACTGTGCCATTTTCCCATGGGGGTGTCTTACTACTCCCTGCTTTGGAAGTGGGAGCCCCCCACTGCTTAGGCCTGTGCATAGCCTGAGACTAACATAGGTGGTCTGCTCTTCCTGGGTTAGGACTTTAAAGGCTGGAAAGGACCAATTCTTTGAAGGCAAATGCCTACTAAATCTAGGTGGCTGTACCTGCAGGAAATCTTTAACAGTCTGTATAGTTTTAGCTTTTTCCTCCATCTTTTTGAAGACTTATTCTGCTTTGTTGCCAAACAGGCGGTCTTGGTTTAAGGGAGCATCCAGTAATTTAGCTTTAACATGGTCTGGCAAGTTTTGCTCATCAAGTCAAGTATGCCTTCCAAGTACAGACCCAGTGACGGCAGCCCTGCAAGATGCTTCTAAAGACTCAAAACCACATTGAAAAGTATGTTTACCAACTTGTTCAGCAGAATGCATTAAATCCTGTAAATCTGTGTTCAGCACAGTCAGGAATCAACATCATTTTCTGTTTAAGCAGTCTCATAATATGCTGCTGGTACTTCAAACATATGAAACTGTCAATTTAAAGCCCTAATGGCCAAAGTAGCAGAAATGTAAACCTTCTTACCCCATCTGTCCAAGGCTCTGGAATCTCTCTCAGAAAAGGTAGGATTTTTGGCACCTGTAGCCCCAATGGCCTTTGGACCTTGGGAAATGGTCTCTGGATCCACAGTAGGATTCTTGAAAAGGAACTTGAGAATCAGGTACTCTGTAATACCTGTCAGGTGTCCTGGAAGCTGGAGGTAAAGTGTCTGGGGACAGGCTAGATTCCAAGAAAGCAGCATCCACAATGTGAGATAGCCAAAGGCCTGTGTTGAGGAAGGAGTAAGAATTCCCTAAGCCTCTTTTTGGAATCGGAGTAATCATGGCTTTCCCAGCAGAAATAATCCCTAAGAGTGTGCAAGTTTTCACCAAAAGAAAAACGTTCTGGAAGGGAAGCAGAGGGAATGGAATCCTCTGCATCAGAATCCTCATAGGTAGATCAGGGCAAATCCTGATAATCAGAACAAACAGAAATATCAGAATCCTGATCGGGAAAATCAGTTCTAGGTCTCTTAGAGGGGAAAGGCTGGCTTACCCTAATTAAAGTAACAAGGTCTTCAGCCATTCTAAGCATTTGTTTTTTTAGGCACATGGGCCTGACCATGCGGTTTGGACGTCTGTTTTATAGGTGCGGGTCAAGGTTTAGGCCTCGAACATGGCGGCGGTTTAAAATGCAAGTCTGTAGGCCTGAATACACCCTCAGAAGTCAGTGCCTGCACAGCAGCTCTGGACCCATCCTAGGTAGAGACATCTGCAGGTTCCATAGTTTAAGAGGCATCTCGCTGCATACCGGACAAAGAATAGGTCTCAGTAGAGGCCTGTGAATCTGAAGTAGCAGGTATCAAGGGCTGCAAAAGCTCCTCACAGAGTACCGGCAGGCTGGCGACTAGCTTAACTGAAGCATCGTTGGCAGTTTTGGACCTATGCAGTCTGTCTTTATCCTTACGCTTTTTCGAAATATCAGTAGTCGGATGGCTTACTGAAGCCATTTCTGGATAGTTATACAGAGTACCAAAATAATTTGCTGCAAAAATAGACCAACAAATACTTTAGGGGTTGAATAAGGCACAAAACAGACAGTGAGGGAAGTCATGATGTGGGCCTAAGCAAGGAATGCAGTACGAATGAAAATATTTTTGAGGTATTTGCTTTCCATAGGTAATTTTACTGACATCAGTTAAGAGCAAGAGAAAGGATCACAAATTGGGTACTTAGGTTTTTTTGAAGACTTCTGAAATTTTCGTTTTAGAGTTTCAGAACCGGAGTCTGCCAACCAGCACTTGCTAACTGCTTCGGGTACTGCGCGGCAAGAAAGACTGATGTAATGGCATCTGCTGCAGGTTTTATACACCTGACACCATGGAAGAGGAGACGGCATCCAACGCAGGAATCCAAGACTTGGATATTCAGGCCAGCTGAGGGCTACCTGCAGGCGGATAACCCAAATGTAATGACTGCAACAGAGAAACACGAACAAACATCTACATAGACACAGAATGAACATGAAGTCCCTGGTCTAATAAAATACCAAAGAGAACTTAGACTAAAATCTTTGCCCTCTCCTGGTCTGTTAGGACCTTCTATATACCCTTTCACAAAAGATAACACATCTTCACCTGCTGCCTTTCTATGACAGAGTGAGAGATACATTAACAAGGTGTACAAAAAGGGAATTTTTTTTTAACCCCAGGTAATTACTTCCTTCAGCCAGTGACTACTAATAGCAGAGAACCAGGCTGTCTGATGCAGGGTGAGGTGATCTCTTACTACCTGCAAAGGGGGTACAGTTTGGTAATTCCTGAGTACTACTGCAACCACCAGAAAAAGCACTGCAACAACCTGGTTATGATTAAGAATCCCAGCCACAATCACTGCTACCTCTCTGGAATAAGGTGCAGCCTCTAGATCCCCTACCCAAGCCTCAGTTATTCCGTTTAAAATAAAACCACACCTGATGTCCACCCTTCTGAATCTTACAGAATGTCTGCTTATGCAGGACTTTACTACATCATTCTCTGTCAAGACCTTCCCCCGTCTATCCACTCTATTTGGGTTTTGACCACCATACCAAAAATTACATGACCATGAAAGGGAACATTTTTAAAGCTGTCCTCAAGTCCATAACAAAATCTGTCAGGATGGAGGCAAGCATAATGGCAAACTGCAAAGCTCTCAGCTGCTTGTCTGCCTGCCCCTTTTGTTACATTAAAGGTAACACAAGACTAGCCTGTCCATGGTCAACAGTATGCTTAAAAAGACTGCTGTCTTTCCTTGTCAACTCCAACAGCAGACTTTACTATGATGGAAGAACTCGCACAAGCAATATCAATAGAAAACTAAACCACACACACAATTAAAAAGCATCCTCAAGGCATGTGCTAAGGAATTCTACATGCACCATCAGACGATAAAACACTTATTTCTTATCCTGTGGCTAAACTACTGGACTCTAGGTAGTGGAAGTTTCAGAGCATCTTTGGGCATCTATATACCCAGTATGGAAGTCACTGAAGAACAGCATAGCCCATGGGTGGAAGTAAAATCCTATCAGCTTTACCTGGGGCAGGAGCTGCTGTGCCTGTTGTGGCTCAATTAAATCTGTTAGAACCTGGGAAGCATGCCTCCATAAAGATTTTAGTAGACTCCCAGTACTCTCCACACAGAAAAAAAATGTCAATATTCCAACCCCCTTTGACGTATCATCTCCAAATCTTCCCAATCTTGGGTATCATCTCCAAATCTTACCAAACTTGGGGTCATGGAAAAGCAATGGGGAACAGCATCTCCCTGTCCTCATTATAAATTTCGGGGAATGATTTCTAAGGGAGTCAAGGTGCCTTTAGTTCAAGGTACTTCCTCTTGCATACTTCCTGCATACTTCTCGGTCCTCTTCTTTCTCGGTTTCTACTCTTAGGATCACTAGAGAGGAAAAACTCTGTACTCTGAAGTGATAAAAAAGTACAGTTTTGTACCTACCATAAATGTAGATGTCCGAGAGGTATGCATCTGCAGTCCTAACAAATGGGTTGTCCTGGCCTCAGGCAGCCCTTCGGTCGGATTCCAAAGTCTGGGTCTGGCCTCGGCTGACGTCGCACTTCACCCGACGTCATAGCTGCAGTTCAGCGGGTATAAAGGCATCAGCTGACGCCATTTTCCTCAGTGTTTCTTGCCCCAGATGCCAGGAGCCCTCTAGGAAGGCTAAATTTGGATAAATGCAAATGTTTCCAAACAATAGAGAGCAAATAGAAATAAAGTAAATACATATATACAAACAAATACACCATAATAGATTCCCCCAGCTAGCTACAAGATGGGTAAATACCCTAGGAGTACCACAGAGGGGAAGGAGGGTGGGTACTCCTGACTGCAGATGCATACCTCTCGGACATCTACATTTATGGTAGGTACAAACCTGTACTATGTCCTTCAAGGATGCATCTGCAGTCCTAACAAATGGGTAGAATACCATAGCCAAACTGGGGGAGGAGGTAATAATTAAATTATGGTGTAGTTAAGATCCCTTGCAAAACAGCAGTGGCAAAACCTGCTCGGGATCTGGAGTATAAGGGTAGATTATAATGCTTGGCAAATGTATGCACGGAGCTCCAAGTAGCAGCCTCTAAAATGTCTTTGGTAGCCACTCCTCGTAAAAAAGCTGTAGTAGTGGCTGTAGCCCTTGTGGAGTGAGGTCATGTTTTCTGGAGTTGTCTTTCCATGGTAAGAGTAACAAAATCTAATGCAATTTCCTATCCACTTTGAGATTGTCTGTTTTGAAATTGCTTTTCCTTCCATTCCTGTTGCATATGCTACCAGTAGCTGGTCAGTTTTTCTATTGCTCTTGATTCTGTCCAGGTAGTAGCGCAATTGCCTATGTACATCCAAGGTATGTAATAATCTTTCTCCCCTGTTCTGTGGGTTGGGGAAGAATGTAGGTAGGTGGATAGCTTGGTTTAGAGATACCCTGGAGACCACCTTTGGCATAAAAGTAGGATTAATTCTCATGGACACTATCATGATGGAAGATAAGGAAGGGCTGTACTGCCATTAATGCCTGTAATTCAGAAACCCTTCTTGCTGAAGTGATTGCAAGCAGGAAAGCAGTTTTCCATGATAAGTACTGTAATTCTGCTGTTGCTGCTGGTTCAAAAGGAGGGAGTGTCAACTTTTCCAGCACAAAGTTCAAGTCCCATGCGGGCAATGGTGGCTTCCTTGGTGGCTTTACATTTTTTATTCCTCTCAAACTGCCTGAGTAGAGGATGAGAGAAGACTGGAGGGTCCATGTTGTATTTTGCTGAAATAGCTGATGCATGAATCTTAATGGAAGAATAGGACAGGCCATTGTGGAAAAGTTCTGCCAAGTATTCCAGGATGTTAGCCATGTTTACCAGTGACACATCTTCTCCTTTAGCTTCACTCCAAATGAGATATCTTTTCCATTTTGCTGAATAAGTTTTCCTTGTTGAGGGTCTGCGAGCCTCCAAGATAATGTCTTTAACCCTTTGAGATAAATCTGGGTTATTTTGTCTTATGCAATGCTCCAGGCAGCTAGCTGCAACGTTTTCAAGTTTGGATGCAGGGTTTTGAAGTTGTTCTGTGTTAGCAGTAAGGGAACTAGGGGCAGAGGCCATATTTGTTCCAGAGACATACTCCTCAGTAATGGGTACCAATGCTGCCTCGGCCAGTCTGGAGCTATCAGGATGATCCTTGGACGGTCTTCTTTGATCTTCAATAGCACCTTGTGTATCAAAGGAAGAGGTGGGAATGCATATGCTGTCAGGTTTTCCCAACTGAAAGATAGGGAGTCCACCTTCCAAGCCAGAGGGTGGTATGTCCTTGTGCAGAATTTTTTCAATTGGTGGTTGTGTGGGGATGCGAATAAGTCTATTTCTGGTAGTCCCCATTTCCTTGTAATGGATTTGAAGATGTCTGGATGTAGCATCCATTCGTGGGCATCCGTGGTAGTTCTGCTTAGGATGTCTGCTAGTATATTTTCTTGTCCTGGTACATATATTGCCTGGAGCTGGATGTTGAAGCTCAGGGCCACATTCCAGAGGTCCATTGCCATCCGGCATAGAGGGTATGAATGTGTGCCTCCCTGTTTGTTGATGTACCACATAACTGTGGTGTTGTCCGTCCTTATCAGCAATTGACCCTGTTGAAGAAACTATCTGAATGTCTGAATTGCCAGTTTTACTGCCAGCATTTCCTTTTGATTTATGTGCAGGTTCAGCTGGTCTTGAGTCCATAAGCCTTGTATGCACTTGTCCAGCATGTGTGCCCCCCAACCGAGGTCTGAGGCGTCCGTGGTGATAGTCTGGCTTGGTTGAGGGCTGTGGAAGGGCAGTCCTTTGTTCAATTGACAGGCTTGAGCCCACCATTGGAATTCTTGCTTCAGGCATGGAATTATTGGAATTTGGGTTTCTAGGCTGTGCTTGTGTTGAGACCATAAATTCCTTAGGTACCATTGCAACTTCCTCATATGTAGTCTGGCATGTGGAATCAATATTATGCAGGATGCCATGTAACCCAGGGCTTGCAGGACTTTCCTTGCTGTTAGCTGGTTCTGCGTTGTTAATGCCATGAAATAGAGAGGAAGGTGCTTCTGCTTTTCTGCTGTGAGGGATGCCATTTGATTTGATGTGTCCAGTTCTGCACCCAAGAAAGTTATCCTCTGGGATGGTATCAGCCTTGACTTTTTTATATTGACTGTGCATCCCAGGGCTTGTAGCAGATGAATGACCTTTTTCAAATCTTTTGCTAATTTGTTTTTGTTGTCCGCTTGTAATAGGCAGTCGTCCAGGTAAGGGTAAATTTGAATTCCCTGAAGCCTGCAATGAGCAATTACTGATGCCAGGCATTTCGTGAATACTCTGGGCGCAGTAGATAAGCCAAAGGGCAATGCTGAGAATTGATAATGCTCTGATCCTGCAAGAAATCTGAGGTATCTTCTGCAATTTGGTCGTATGGGGACGTGCAGGTATGCCTCCTTGAGATCTAGAGTTACCAGCCAAGACTCCTTGCCCAGCATGGGAAGAAGCTGCTGTAGGGTCAGCATCTTGAATTTTGGAACAATGAGATATGTGTTCAGAGCGGACAGGTCTAGAATCTGTCTCCATTGGTTTTCTTTTCTTGGCACCAGGAAAAGTCTGGAGTAAAATCCTTGCCCTTGTTTCATAGACGGTACCTTTTCTACAGCTCTCATCCTTAAGTTGTCTATTTGTTCTAGAGCTTTTGTCTCTTGATTTGGAGGTAGGTTTGGCATTCCTCTCTTCCTTGGTAGAGTACGGAAGTGAAACCTGTAACCTTTGTCTATTGTCTGTAAAATCCATTTGTCTCCTGTGATGTAATGCCAGTTTACTGAAAATAAGGCTAGCTTTCAGCCTAAGGGTGCATCTAGTTGTTCCCTGGTAGGCAGTCTCAGAGCCAAGTCACTGCGATTGTCCTGTGGAAGTGGTAGTGGCTGGATCTGTGGCAGTACTTCGCTGGTTGTTAGGCTGCCACTGACGACCCCTGTAGGCTCCTCTGGATTGACCCCTGCCTCTTGGGCGCCTATTCCTGCCTCTCTGTGCTCTGGTGGTGTCCGGAAAGGACCAATTCTTGGAAGGCCAGTTCCTACTAAACCTTGGAGGCTGGACCTGTAAGAAATCCTGGACTGTCTGGACAGATTTTGCTTTCTCTTCCACCTTCTTCAGCACCTGCTGTGCAGGTGAGCCAAACAAATTATGCTTATCCATGGGAGCATCTAGGAGCTTTGATTTTACATGGTCTGGTAAGGACTGCTCTTTTAACCATGCATGCCTTCTGATCACTGTACCAGTCACAGCTGATCTAAAGGAAGCCTCCAGTGCATCATAGCCGCATTTTAAGGAATGATTACTGACCTGCTGTATGTTATGTACCATTTCCTGAAGAGACGTTTTGTCTAATGGTTCAGGCGAGGACAGTTTTTTAGTTAACTGGTCTAACAAATTCCTGATACTGAATCATGTGGATTTGACAGTTTAAAGCCCTAGCCGAAAGAGTAGCAGAAGTATAAACTTTTTTACCCCATCTCTCTAAGGCCCTAGATTCCCTTTCAGAGGGGAGGGGTTTTTTGGCAGAGGTAGCTGCTACAGCCTTGGGTCCCTGTGAAATAGTTTCAGGATCTGCAAAAGGAGCCTTATACAAATGATAATGTGTGTCCGGAACCCTGTAGTACCTGTCGGGCTTAGCAGGGGCCGGAGGAAGTGAATCAGGGGCAGTACAAGCATCATTAAATGCATCATCCACAACAGTAAGTACTGGAGGAATGGCTAAAGGCCTATGCTGTGGCAAATGCAAAAGGTCCTAAGCCTTTTCCTAGAGTCTGAAAAATCCTGGCCCTGCCATTGAAATTGTTCCCTCATAGCATGCAAGGTTTCCCCAAAAGAAAATTCCTCAGGCGGAGAGGCAGAAGGAATGGAGTCTTCTGCATCAGAGTCCTCATAAGGAGAATAAGGGCCTTCTGGAGGGTTTGTATTTTCTGAATCATCAGAAGAGTAATCTGAAGAAACTGGCTCAGGGGGCTCTGCTCTAGGCCTCTTCTCTGGAGGTGGGTGAGAGGCCCTGTCAGGGTGAGGTTGGGAACCCCTGATCAAAGAAATGAGATCCTCTGCTAGACTAAGCATTTGAGTACTAGAGCTAGGCCTGTGAGAGGGGGTCTTAATAGGCACAGTCTTGGTTGATTTTGCTGCTTTAGCCCTGGCAAAAGCCTTAATCGACATGGATGCAGGGGGCTTAGCAGCTCCACGTGCAGGAGTGGATATATCTAAAGGGATAGTATCAGATAAATCCTGTGAACCTGCAAGAACAGGTGGAATTTCAGTAGCAGATACAGCCATGCTGGATGAGGCCTCGGAGGGAGGCAAGCTTTCGGCCGAAGGAAGAACAGAGGGCTCTGTTTCAGCCGAAACAGAGACACTCGCGGTTGACTTAACCGCGGTTTCGGCCGAAACCTCGGACAGCGAGTGTCGGTCTTTTTCCTTGCGCTTTTTAGCTAATTGTGAAGTCTGAGTTTCCGACGGCATGTTGTAAGCAAAAGCGGAGCCGAAAAACTCCTCAGCAAATTCCGACCGACGTCTAAGTGTCCGTCGGTTAAAAGAAGCACAGGCTAGACAGGCTGCTACGTCGTGGTCTGGGCCTAAACAAGGAAGGCAGTAAGAGTGGAAATCTTTATGAGGTATTTGTTTCCCACAAGTTAAACAGTTATTTACTTTTTCTGACATCGGCTGAGGCAAGAAAGAGTCCCCAACGGGGTACTTAGCTTTTTAGGTCTTCGGTAGTAGCAATCTCTGGTTCTGACCGACCGGCACTTGCGAACAGCTTCTGCTTCGGGCGCCACGCGGCAAGAAAGACTGAGGAAAATGGCGTCGGCTGATGCCTTTATACCCGCTGAACTGCAGCTATGACGTCGGGTGAAGTGCAACATCAGCAGAGGCCAGACCCAGACTTTGGAATCCGGCTGACCGAAGGGCTGCCGGAGGCCCGGACAACCCATTTGTTAGGACTGCAGATGCATCCTTGAAGGACATCAGATCCTCACAGAAGTCTTCAGCTGAATATCCTCAAAGGAACTGAGCAATAGCTTGAGCAGCAAAAATGACAGGGTCATGAACAAACTGTCAACAATGACAGATTTATGCTGTGCAACAGAAAGCTGCTAGAAGTAGTTGTCGTGGACCAACGTTAAACCTATGGCCAAATCTCTTAAGTACTGCCCTCAAAGGTGGCAGAAATGTTAACATATCAAAAAGAGAACAATGCCTATTCCCAGAAAGTACAGTTTTGTACCTACCATAAATGTAGATGTCCGATAGGTATGCATCTGCAGTCCTAACATACATTTGCCAAGCATTACAATCTTCCCTTACACTCTAGATCCCAAGCAGGTTTTGCAACTGCTGTTTTGCAAGGGTTCGGTCGGCCGGATTCCAAAGTCTGGGTCTGGCCTCGGCTGATGTCGCACTTCACCCAACGTCATAGCTGCTGTTTATTGGGTATAAAGGCATCAGCCGACGCCATTTTCCTCAGTGTTTCTTGCCCCAGATGCCAGGTGCCCTCTAGTAAGGCTAAATTTGGATAAATGCAAATAATTCCAAACAGTAGAGAGCAAACAATATAAAAATGTATTAAATACCCTAGGAATACCACAGAGGGGAAGGAGGGTGGGTAATCCCGACTGCAGATGCATACCTATCGGACATCTACATTTATGGTAGGTACAAAACTGTACTACGTCCTTCAAGGATGCATCTGCAGTCCTAACATATGGGTAGAATACCATAGCCAAACTGGGGGAGGAGGCACTAAGATAAAGATGGTGTAGTGAAGATCCCTTGCAAAACAGCAGTTGCAAAACCTGCTCGGGATCTAGAGTATAAGGGAAGATTGTAATGCTTGGCAAATGTATGTTAGGACTGCAGATGCATCCTTGAAGGACATCATGGTGGAGAAGGCAAAGCGATCAGTGCTATTAATGTAACAAAAAGTAAGATTTTGAATTCTGTGCCGAGACGCTCATAGACCATGACTTGCCAACCCCCAAGGAAGAGCCAAGGGGTCCAATGACAACCCATAAATTAATCTGGTGACACCAACATCAGAGGAATCTAGGTCACAAAAACAGGCACAAGAGTAAGGCTCACAAATTTTAGATATTAACAAAAGTTGAGGACAACCGAGTTATACAGCAGGCCTAGGGGGTTGTAGGAGAGCACACCTCAGGCAACCACTGCTGGATCAAAACAGCCTCAACAAGCTTTTCAAACTCATTTGCATGTCAGAAACCAGTAAGACAGGGGGTGGAGACAAGAGAGGTGGAGCATTGGATGCTTAACTGATTCAACTAATGAAGAGGTCAACTATGGACTAAAAAGTCCTTAAGCTACAACACAAGTTTTGTGACCAGTGGCTGCACAAGCACATGTTGATGCCTTAAGAGCTGAAGGAAGATGCCACTATTTTATAGCCTTTTTCTAGCAATCTGCCACAAACTGAAATACAAGACTTCTGCTGCTTCTCTGTTATGAATGAAGCAAGTGAAGATTATGATGAAAAGCACAAATCCCTTAGAACTCAGGGTGCATGACAAATCAGTCAGTGCTGAAGCAGGACAATTGTACAGTCAGGGCTTGCTAGCACAAATGCAGCTTCAGCCTCTCCTCAAGATCCAGATGGGTAGCACATGTAATGTCACAGTAAACTTTTGCACCAATCCTCTTGACAGGCTTCCCCATGGCAAAAAACACAATGAAAGTGACCGACTTGCAGTGGAATATACTCCCCATTGGGGCATTTATGTAGCTTTTGAAAATGTCTCAAGAGTAAATAACAATCCTAAAATAAGTGTCATACAAAACAAGCAAAGAAAACTTAACTACTGCAAAATTGGAGCATCCGAAAAGCCAGGAAATGAACCAAGCTAACCTAACCATTAGAGAAAGTTTTGCTACAGAAAGATTAAAGACAAGAAAAAGTACAGTTTTGTACTTACCATAAATGTAGATGTTAGAGTGTTCACCCTGCTGCAGTCATCACACTTGTGTTATCCTGCCGTAAGGCGGTCCTACATTCGGCCCGAATTCCAAAGTCTTGGTCCAGCGTCGGTTGTAGTCGCCTCTTCCCTGACGTCAGTGTGCCAGGGGTATACAAGAGGCATCAGACACCATTTTGTTCAGTTTTTCTTGCCCCAAATGTCAGGTGCCCCCAATAGGTAGGCAAAAAAAAAAAAAAAAAAATATTATATAGTTTCATAGTACAGTACTAGGCTATATGCCCTGGGGCATTTGTAAGCCTAGCCATAGTGATGTGGCTTTTGCCACCCCATGAAATGGTACAAAAATGTACAGAATAAATCTAGAATACTGTGCCTCTGTCTAGTAGTGACACAATGAAGGTCCCCTTATATAATAGAATTAGTTTACTGTGCCCCTGTCTAGCAGCGACACAGATGTGACCCCTGGGGTAAACTTTTGATCTCCCATCCACTCATCAAGATTTCTCTTGAAGAGTCAGTGAGGGGCTCTGCCTAATACGAACTGGGATCCTGTTCCAAAGCATGGGAAGCCTCTGGGTTATGAATCTATCCCTCCAGCATGTCCTATTCATACTTATGCCGAGGTTTAAGCCTTTAGCTCTCGTGGTCCTGATGGATTTGGATTTTTTTGAGGTGGAGCATGCCCATCAGATCCTGACTGGACATGGCTTTGTACGTCAGGCAGAGATCACCTCTGAGCAGGCGGCATGCTACTGAATAGAGCTGAAGTTTCTTTAGTCTGGCGGAATAAGACATAAGTTGGAGACCCTTGATTCTTTTGGTGAGGTACTTTTGTGGTCTTCTCCAGCTGTTGCAAGTGCCGGGTGAGGTGCATACCAAATGGGGCATTGTACTCAAATCATGGGTCTGATGAGGGAGGAATATAGGGGTACAATGACATCCTTGGATCTGGATGCGAATCCCTTCATGATGAGGTGTGCAAGGTAGAATGTTTTTCTAACCACTTTGGCAACGTGGGTGTCAAATGAGAGGTCCGTTCTCAGTGGGTTGCTGTCTAAGGGATAATTTGTGGGTACTTGTTTTTTCCAAAAGGGATGACTATACATTTTTTGGCATTTAGTTTAAGGCCGTGACTACGGCACCAGTTGTCCGTTTCAGTGAGGCCTTTTTGTAGGATGTGCGTGTCTGCTGTTGTATCGACTATGTGCCTAGTTTGCAGTCATCTGCAAACTTTGTCAGCCACAGCCCTCCCATGTTTGCTTTAACATCTGAGAAATAAATGCCGAAGAGGGGTCCCAGGACAGATCCCTGTGGGACACCACTTGTGATTGGCTTTGAGTCTGGCATTGCTCCAGCGATTTTAACTTTATGGGTTCTGTCCTTTAGCCAGTTGCAACCCATCTAGTGACATAAGGGTTTACTTTTAATCTGTTTAGCTTATCTATGATGCCTGAATGGGGTATTGTGTCGAATACCTTAGCCAAGTCCAGGTATGCTGTATGGACTTGCTTTGCCCTCATCAATGGCTCTAGTGACTGTTTCGAAAAAGTCAACCAGGTTTAAAAGGCAGGATCTGCCCTTTACAAAGCCGAACTGGGTGGGGTCAAGTGTCTGTAGGTCCCCTATGTCTCTGTTTATGAGTTCCATAATGATTCTTTCAATAGCTTTGCAGACCAGGCTAGTTAAGCTTATGGGGCGGTAGTTTCCAGGGTCTTTAGAGGCACCCCCCCTTGTGGAGTGGGACCACTGTTGTTGTACGCCAGTGTTCAGGTACATATCCCGAAGTAAGGCTAAGGTTAAATAGCATTTTTGTGTGTGGGTTTAGCTCCTCTTGAGTTCACGTAACACGCACCCCGGGATACAGTCAGGTCCCATTGATGCTGTGTTTTTTTGTTTTGTTTAGGGTGGTTCTCACTTGGACATCTGAGATGACAGGGAGATTACATTCAGCTGGGATAAGTATTTCCTCTTTTGGGGGTGAAGGAGGCGAGAAATTAGCACTGAACCTGTCCGCTAGAATGTTAGCAATATCTGTGGGTTCAGTGTATTTTTTGTTGTTGTGAACCAACTCTGAGCATATCTGAGGGTTTCCTCCCAGGTTTCTAACATAGCTGAAGAAGGCTTTGTGGTTATCTTTAGTGTCCTTAGCGATTTTTCTCTCAAAGTTTGCCTTGGATGTTTTTATGAGAACACGTAGTTTTCGGCTAATGTTGATCAGAGATGTCTTCCCTTCGTGGGATTTCACTCTGATGTGCAGTAGCTTCCTTCTTTTGTTATACAATTTGTTTATGCCTGAGGTCCACCAGACAGAACGCTTACATTTGGTGGAGAGGGACTTGGATTTGTTTGGGATTCCATGATCCATGCATTCTTGGAGATGTCCATAGAAAGCATTTGTGAAGGATTCGGCATTGCGGGATGTGGTATCCACTGGCACAGTGGGCTTAAAGGACACCATCTCCATCTTAAGAAGAGTGAAGTCTGCTTTTGAGAAGTTTTTCACTGTGGTCTTTTGTGCTGGGGGTGGAGGTGGGATATGTATATCCAGGGTGATTAGTTTGTGGTCAGATCTCACTAGTGAGGGGTATACTTCCGGTTTGGAGCATTTTGTCCCCATGTTTGTGATTATCAGGTCTAGTATATTATCTCCCCTAGTGGGAGAGGTGACTTTGTTCTAGTGCATTTCAATTTATGAATTCCAGGAACCTTTGGGCTAGGCTATTAGGGCTAGAATAATGTACCCAATCTATGTTTGAGTAGTTGAAGTCTCCCAGTATGATGGTATTTTGTGATACATTCATATCCTCCAATGTCTTCAGGAAGGCTGAGTGGGGTTCTTGAGATTGGGAGGGTGGTCTGTAACATGCTACCAGTTGTCTAGCAGTTTTGCCTATGGTTAGTTGCACCTGTATGGTCTCTGATAATTCATGTGTTGCTACTAACCTGGAGGTGTGGGTGTCCTTTATGAATATGGACACTCCCCCTCCCTTTGTGGTTCGGCCCGGGTTTTGGGGCCGAAAAGCATTATACGAGGTATAGCCTGGTAGCGCTGGGGTGCTCTCAGGAGCCTTGAACCAGGTTTCAGTTACTGCACAGACGTCAATGTTCTCCATGCTGAGAAGTGCATCAAGTGCCTGCATCTTGAGATTTAGACTTCTGGCGTTGAGCAGCACTACCCTTAGTTTTTTTCCATTTTTGTTTTCTAAGGAGGTGGGTTTGTCTTTTGAGCCTTACCTAAAAAAGGCACTATGGGGGTGGCAAGAGCCTTAGCCAATATCCGGAAGCCCAGTGGCGACAGCCCTTAGGCACAAGCAAATACACCACAGAGGTAGAATAGGATAGAGTGGTAGAGATAAGTTCAGCTAATTCAGAGGGGATGGAGGGAGGGTAACCTGGACTGCAGCAGGGTAAACACTCAAACATCTACATTTATGGTAGGTACAAAACTGTGCTATGTTCATCGTGTTACCCTGCTGCAGTCATCACACTTGGTTTGAATCCCAAAGCTAAGAATGGGAGGTGGAGTCAGACAGGGTTAGAAGCTATTAAGCACTGCAAAACCAGCTCTAGTCTTGGAGTATAGAGGTAAGTGATAGTGTTTGGTGAAGGTGTGCACTGAACTCCAAGTAGCAGCTTCCAGAATATTCTTGGTTGGCACTCCCCTGAGAAAGGCTGCTGATGTAGCTGTAGCCCTGGTGGAGTGGGACCTAATGTTAGCAGGTACTAGTTTCCCATGATTTATGTAGCAAAAACGTATGCAATGCCCTATCCATTTTGAAATGGTCTGTTTTGAGATAGCTTTTCCTTGTGATCCTGTAGCATAGGCTACAAAAAGCTGGTCAGTTTTTCTGAAAGCCTTAGTTTTATCCAAGTAGTAACGTAATTGCCTGTGAATGTCCAAAGAGTGCAGGAGTTTTTCTCCTTTGTTCTGGGGGTTTGGGAAGAAGGTGGGCAAGTGAATGGTTTGGTTTAGGGCCACATTGGATACCACCTTTGGCATAAAGGAAGGATTAGTTCGTAGAGAGAGACTGTCTTGATGAAAGATGAAAGGTCCCACTGCCATTAGTGCCTGTAGCTCTGAGACTCTTCTAGCTGAGGTTATTGCTAGTAGTAGGGCAGTTTTCCATTAAAGAAATTTTAAGTCAGCTGAAAAAGCTGGTTCAAAGGGCGGCAGTGTAATCTTTTCCAGAACAAAGTTGAGATCCCAAGTAGGTGTTTGAGTTCTCCTTGGCGGTCTTAAGTTCTTAGCCCCTCTGAGGTACTGTCTTAGGAGTGGATGTGAAAGTAAAGGAGGATCCGTGCTGTAATGAGCTGAAATTGCTGAGGCGTGGATCTTAACAGATGAAAAGGAAAGTCCTTTGTGTAACATTTCAGTTAAATACTGTAGAATCTGAAGGATGTTTGGATCAAGGGAGTTTAGGCCTTTAGCCTGGTTCCAGGCGCTGGTTGTTTAGGTAATTTGCCATGCAGCCAGGTTTAAAGTCTTGAGCTGGCTGTGTAGAATTTGATGGTCTCACTGGGTGAGCAGGTGAGGAATTTGTGGCAAAATCCATGGTGGGCCGTGGGCCATGTTCCTTAAAATTGGGTAACAATGCTGGCGTGGCCAGTCGGGTGCAAAGAGCATCATTTGTGGCCTCTCTAATCTGACTTTCAGCAGTACCTTTGCTAGAAGAGGTAGTGGAGGTAAAGCATACACTGTTAATATTTTCCAACTGAATGAGAGGGTGTCCACTTTCAAACTAGTGGATGGAAGGTCCTTGTGCAAAAGTTTTGAAGTTGGTGGTTGTGGGGGCTTGCAAACAGATCTATGTCTGGGCGTCCCCATTTTTGAGCTATCATTGCAAATACTTGTGGATCTAGTTTCCATTCATGTGGATCCATGATGCTTCTGCTTAGGTCATCTGACAATGTGTTTTTCTTTCCTGGCAGGAATTGTGCTTGTAATTGAACCGGGTAAGACAGTGCAGTGTTCCACAAGGTCATTGCTTGCCTGCATAGAGGGTAGGAATGTGTGCCCCCTTGCTTATGTACCACATGACTGTGGTATTGTCCGTTAGTTGTCCTGGGTGTAGAAGGTCCTTGAAAGCTGTTAGGGCATTCCGTACTGCTAGCATTTCTTTTTGATTGATATGCAGATGCCTCTGATCTGTAGTCCATTTGCCTTGAATGCACTGCCCTGCCAGGTGTGCTCCCCAGGCATAGTCCGATGCATCTGTTCTCAGTTTGCCTGGCTGTGGGTAAGGTGAAAGGCTGATCCTTGAGGTGACATGCCTGTGCCCACCATCGAAACTCCTATTGAAGGCAGGGAATGAGTGGTATCATTGTTTCCAAGCTGTGGCGAGTCCATACACTTTTCAGGTACCATTGTAATTTCCTCATATGTAGTTTTGCAAATGGTATTAGTAGTATGCAAGATGCCATGAATCCCAAGGCCTGCAGAATTTTTCTTGCAGGGAGTTTGGTCTTTGTTGCCATTATTTTGAAATATTGAAACAGCTGTCGTTGTTTGTCTGGCGTGAGATAAGCCATCTGGGCCGTTGTATTCAAGCTGGCACCCAGGAATATTATGTTTTGTGAGGGCACTAGTTTTGATTTTTCATTTACTGTGTACCCTAGGCAACTTAGACGGTGTTCGACAAATGCCAGATGCTTTAAAAGAATGTCCTTGCTTTCTGCTTGAATAAGGCAGTCGTCCAGGTATGGGTATATTTGAATTCCTCTTTGTCTGCAGTATGCAATTACTGGTGCCAGGCATTTTGTGAAGACCCTGGGCGCAGTAAATAAGCCAAAGGGCAGTGCAGACAATTGATAATGCGTTGAACCTGCAATGAAGCGGAGATATTTTCTGCAATTTTGTCTGACAGGGACATGCAGGTATGCCTTCTTGAGGTCCAAAGTGACTAGCCAAGCATTCTTGCCCAACATGGGAAGAAGCTGCTGTAGTGTTAGCATCATCAATTTTGGTACTTGCAGATAGGTGTTCAGAATTGAAAGATCCAGAATGGGTCTCTATGCTTTGTCCTTTCTTGGGACTAGAAGAGTCTTGAGTAAAATACTTGTCCTTGCTCCTGTGCAGGTACCTGTTGAATGGCTCTCATGTTCATGAGAGCTGTAATTTGGTTTTGTGCCTCTGCCCATTGATTTGGTGGCAGGTTTGGCATTCCTTTGATCCTTGGTAAGGTATGAAAGTGGAATCTGTATCCTTGAGAGACAATGTTTAGAACCCATTTGTCTTTTGTGATGATGTGCCAGTTGTCTGCAAAAAATGCTAGTTTTCCTCCCAAGGGAGTTGCCAGGAGAGATTTGCTTGATAGTTTGAGGATCGAGTCATTGTGTTTGTCTTCTGCTAGCTTGGGGCCTGTCTTCTCCTCCTTTCTGGGTAGCAGAACCCCATTGGCGAGGTTTTAAGGGCCCTGTGACTGACCTCTGCCCCTTGGGCATCTGTATTTGCCCCTCTGTGATCTGTCTGAAGCTGGAAAGAAACAGTTTTTTGTTGGCCAATTTCTGCTGAAACGAGGGGGTTGTACCTGCAAAAAATCCTTGACAGTTTGCATAGACTTTGCCTTATCCTCCATTTTCTTTACAACCTCTTCTGCTTTGACACCAAATAATACATCCTGCTGTAAAGGTGCATCCAATAATTTTGCTTTAACATGGTCAGGGAGGGTTTGTTCTTTTAACCAAGCAAATAACAGCTGCTCTACAAGAAGCTTCCAATGAATCAAATCCGCATTGTAAAGTATGTTTGCTCACCTGTTCAGCTGCATGCAACAGATCCTGCATTTCCTTGAATTCAGGCAGTTCTGAATGTGTGTTCATTTTTTGTTTTAACTGAGACATTAGGAATTGTTGATATTTCAACATGTGAAACTGGCAATTTAATGCTCTCATAGCCAGAGTAGCTGAGGTGTATATTGTCTTTCCCCATCTATCTAGGGCTCTGGAATCCCTTTCAGAGGGCACAGGATTTTTAGCCATAGAAGCTTTTGCTCCCTTAGGACCCTGGGAAATTGTTTCTGGGTCAGCTACAGGGCTTTTATAAACAAATTTGTGTGAGTCAGGTACTCTGTATCTGGTCTGGTTTGGCTGGAGCAGGAGGAAGAGAGTCTGGATTTAAACTAGACTCCAAGTAAATATCCACAATATCTCGAACAGGAGGGATAGCAAGAGGTCTGTGCTGGGGTAGTAAAAGGAACTCTCTGAGCCTTTTCTTAGAATCTGAGTAATCCTGGCCTTCCCAGTGGAAATGTTCCCTCATGGTATGTAAAGTTTCCCCAAAGGAGTAGTCTTCAGGGGGAGATGCTGAGGGACTAGAGTCTTCAGCATCAGAATCTTCATAAGGTGGAAAAGTGTAATCCTGTTCCTCAGAAGAATCTGAGGAGAGAGAAACCTGGTCAGAGGATGCATAATCCTCTTCTTGTCTTGGTCTTTTATCAGGAGGGGGATGAGAACCCCCGATAAGGGTAATCAAATCTTCAGCCATCTTAAGCAATTGTTTCTTAGGCATGGGGCCTTGAACTGTACACTGATGAACAGTTTTCTTTGGTTTTTAAGGAGTTTTAAGTTTAGCATAAGATTTAATGTGGAGTGTAGTCGGTTTGAAGACACCTTCTGTAACCAAAGGTGTTTCCGTTGCAGCGGTGTCTAGTTCTGCTCCAGTGTCGGTAGATGGCTGCGTCGGCCTAGTAGACTCCGCATGGGAATCCGCAGCTGTCTGGGGTTCCAGCT
Organism: Protopterus annectens; assembly: GCF_019279795.1. Taxonomy (NCBI): domain Eukaryota; kingdom Metazoa; phylum Chordata; order Ceratodontiformes; family Protopteridae; genus Protopterus; species Protopterus annectens. The sequence continues at coordinate 451,219,185 of NC_056725.1, read as the reverse complement.
CTGCGGTAGTCAGGGGCTGCGTAGGTGCCTCACTGAAAACCGGAGAACCGGCGACAGGACCAGCTGAGGCCTCGGTGTCTGGCTTATTCCTAGGCTGCCTGTCCTTATCCTTGCGTTTTTTATGAATGGCTGTAGTCGGCTGCTCCGACGGCATAATTAAATTTCCTACCAAAGTAAAGCCGTGCAAAGTCAAAACAGCGTTTGATAGTTCATTTATTAAACCTAGGGCAAAACAGACAACCTGTGACATCATGGTCTGGGCCTAGGCAAGGAATAAAATAGGAATGGAAGTCCTTACGAGGTATTTGCTTCCCACAAGAAATGCAATTGTTAACTTTTTCTGACATCGGACTGAGGCAAGAAAATTTCCTCCAACAGGGTACTTAGCTTTACTGAAGACTTGACTGAAATTCAAATTTAAAATGGCCGACCGGCACTTGCGAACTGCTTCTGCTTCGGGCACCGCCCGGCAAGAAAGACTGAAGAAAATGGCATTGGATGCCTCTTGTATACCCCTGGCGCACTGACGCCAGGGAAGAGGAGACTGCAACAGACGCCGGACCAAGACTTTGGAATTCGGGCCGACTGCGGGACCGCCAACACGGAGGGAAATGAAAAACAGTGAAGCTTCTCAAAGACTTCCTCAAACAAAGCACATGGACATGAAAAGTGAACCAAAAAAGGCATTTACAACATTGTACAAACAAGAGGAAAGGAAGCTGAAGCCAGAAACTGCACAAACCGACCAAAAAAGCCAATTACAGTGGGGCAGTTTGAAAAGTCAATGTTAAAGGACCACTAAGGGCAAATGATGAAGAAAACATATTTTTTTATCTTGCCATGATTTACTACACCTCCCAAAAGGTACCTGCAATAAAATAAGTACTCATTCCTAATTTTATTTTGTTTTTACTCGTCTGCCCTCATGGGGGCAGACATCCCGATTCCTTTGGAAAGCTAATCTGTCCCATAATGCACAGACAGAGAACAAATAGCCCTACCATTTGTTGTCCGACTAGACTTCCATACACTTAGAATGGAACACCTGAAAAAAACTGCCAAGTTCGAGAGTCTGCCGCTCATGAGTCATTGACTGGTATGCGCAGAGTTTTACAAATGTTGTTCCTACTGATGTACTAAACATTCTCTGAAAGAAACTTGCAAGTGTCAAATTACCGAGATGAAAAAGACTTTTCACAAGGAGCAGTTTTGCAAGTTTCAGTTCCTGGCCAGGTTACTCCTCCCATCTCCCCTCCTTTAGTGGGCTACAGTATCACATTTCCAGCTTTACCAGATTAAACTATTTAGTCGGCTTTGCATGACAATAGACATAAAAAAAAAAAAAAAAAATTCACAGCCTTGTGTGCCACTAAACCTGTTCCCTTGTATGTCATGCCTCTTCACGTCTGAATAGCATTTTCCAGGAATGAAAAAAAAAACAAAAGCATCAGTCCAAGTTTAGGCCAGTCTATCCATTTAAAATGTGCACAGTAAAATATTCAACTTATAATGCATTTTGGCTGCTGACATGGTTATCTTTACATAGTTATTCTCTTCTGGTATAACCTGAACTTATGGTATTTAACGATAAATTTTACAACAGTTCTCAGTTTCTTAACAACGACCTCCCAAGCCTCTGATGCAACCTAGTAGTTTTTCTGACTATTGCTTTATCTAGTTTGTCTTTGATTGGCCAGCGTGCACATTGTAAATAGTTATACTAATGGAAAAAGGTCCGGTCGCCCGGACTTTTTTCCATTAGTATAACTCTACTTTTAAAACACTGTCTCTTTATGTTAAATGGGTTTAACATAGTGAGACAGCTTTAAAATAAGCAACGGAGATCTCCATTGCTTATTTTAAAGCGGTCTCGCTATGCTAAACCCATTTAACATAGCGAGACAGGTTTTAAAAAAAAGCAACGGAGAAAGCAAGATCTCCGTTGCTTTTTTTACTGTTTCGCTATGTTAAACCCATTTAACATAGCGAAACAGTAAAAAAAAAAAAAAAGCAACGGAGATCTTGCCAGACATCTGCGGAAGGGCAGTAAACAGGCATTATACTATGCCATTATTTAAGAAAAGTAATAGTTTCTTTTCTTAAATAATGGCATGGTATAATAGCAATAACCCACTTCTGGGTGTGGGTAATGCTGGATTTACCCATGGTTGTCTTTGTTTGGTCCCTCAGGCTTCGCCCTCGGGACCAAACCATGCCAACCGTGGGTAAATCCAGCATTACCCACACCCAGGCGTGGGTTATTGCTATAGTACTGACAAACACAGGGGAATGTATATGCCTGAATCAAGCAGCGATGAAATTGCTACGGAACTTCACTGAGCACAATTTTACTCAATCTCTCCATTTCATAATCCATAACATTCGCACCACACTTACAAAGGCACACATCCACCTTCCACAAACACAGCTACCCATACCCACACAACATACCCGTCAAATTTAAGGCTTTTCCCACCTCTCTGCAAAACACTGCTGTAATGGGCTTTGGCAAACAAATTAAAATGATTTCTGGGTGCTGGTTCAAGACTCCCATCCATATCTCTCAACAGTACAGATTTTTTGCAGAAAGTCCAGATTTTTTTGTCTGTTTTTCATAAAAATTGCAGTTTCCTGTCAAATCACTGGCAAATCATTGAACACTGAAGTCAGAAAGTTGACAGGCATTTTGATTTTCAGACTTCATATCCTTAAAATTCACTAATGCAAAACCTATTCATCAACTTCCTAAAGTTTGTAAGTGCAATATTTATAAATTGTCCCATTTTTGGGTCTTTGTCCCCTATTATTTATGGCCTTGTCCAGATTTCTTGTTCTATAATGCTGAGAGTCATGCTGCCATCCCTTCCTACTGGAGCCAGTCCACTGCACTTGCACAAGTGCCCCCCCTCAGCAGGGCAGCAAGCCGGTATAAGTGCAGATTTGCTTTATAGTTCTTTTACACCACACACACACACATCTTGTTGTCCATGTCATTTTTGTCCATGTCATTTCTTCTTTTCCTTGGTTTCGTTTCTCTTACTTGTAATATTACTTTTACTCATTTTTTCTCCTGCCTTCCATATCTACCCTAATTATTACTTCTAACAAATACTTTCTCACTCTTTCTTCTCTTCCTCTCCTCTTTACCCACTATTTGAACTTTTCCACTCCACTATTTGAACTTTTCCACTCTGACATTTGCTTTATGGGAAAATAATGAACTGTCACCCTTATAATGTTAGCACATTTCAATGCAACATAATATTGTATTTAGTCTAATAGGTTCATAGGTAGGTACTAGGCTATTGGCCTAAGGGCCTAAGTAAGCATAGCCAACAAGTTTCCCAGGCTTATGCCACCCAAGTATTTTCCTGTGCCACTGTCGAGCAGAGCCACAGAAGTGATTCCCGGGGTTTATTTTCCAATCTCCCATCCACTCAAAGATTTTTCTTGAAAAGTGCTAATGAGGAACTTTGCTTGACTTAGAGGAGTAGCTTGTCCCAGAGTATGGGAAGTCTCTGGGACAGGAATCGGTCTCTCCAGCATGTCCTGTTTATTGTGGGGACAAAGTTTAGGTCCCTAGAGCGTGTAGCTCAGAGGGACTGGGATTTCTTTAGGTATAGCACGTCCAACAGCTCTGGGTTTGACATAGCTTTATATGTTAGGCAGAAATCACCTCGGAGTAGGTGATATGCTACGGAGTAAAGCTGGAGTTTTTTTAGATGGTCAGTGTAGGGCATCTGTTTGAGGCCAGTAATCCTCTTTGTGAGGTACTTCTGCGGCCTTTCCAGCTGCTGCAAATGTCTTGTGAGGTACATTCCAAAAGGGACGTTGTACTCTTAATGGGTCTAATGAGTGTAAAGTAAAGGGGAACAAGGACCTCAATTTTTCCTAGATGAGAACCCTTTTTTGATGAGGTGTGCCACGTAGAAGGACTTCCTGACTACTGTGGTGATGGGATTATCAAAGGAGAGACTATTGTCCACCTGGGTCCCAAGGTCTCATCACACATTCGGTGTTAAGTAGACTACCACCTATGTGGTAAGCTCACGGGTACAGAGTTTTTACCAAAGGGGATGACAATGCACTTTTTGGCATCGAGCTTGAGGCCATGGCTCTAACATCAGGCATCTGTCTCAGTGAAGCCCTTCTGTGGCATGTCCACATTATTTGGGGACTACTATGGCTCCTAGTTTGCAGCCATCTGTGAACTTCATAAGCCAGAGGCCTTCTGTGTTTGGTATCTACTTCTCTGAAGTACAGACTAACAGGAGAGGTCCCAGGACTGAACCCTGTGGTACTCCACTTGTCACTGGTTCGATGTCAGATTTGGAGTCTGCAACTTTTACAGTGTGGGTTCTGTCAGTGAGTCAGTTGGCAACCCATCTTGTGACATAGGGATTTATACCTAGTTTAGTGAGTTTAGCTATAATTCCAGAATGGGGGATGGTGTAAAAAGCCTTGGCGAGGTCAAGATAGGCTGTGTGAACCACCTTAGCCTCATCGACTGCCTCAGAGAAGTCGAGATGCCTTTCACAAACCTGAACTGGGTGGGGTCCAAAGTTTGGAGGTTACCAATGTCTTTGTTTGAGTTCCATGATGATATCGGACAGGGCTTGGTGGTAAATCACTTTGGCTATGGTATGCAGGGTCCTGGGTTCGAGCCTTGCAGAGGTTGTTTATTTTTTTTCAACCACAGCCTCACCTCGGGCTTTGTGCCTGCTGATTGGAGCACAGCAAAGGTTATCCCACTCCACAAGGGGGGAGCCACCATGGACCCCCGGGAACTACCGCCCCATTAGCCTGACAAGCCTGGTCTGCAAGGCCATGGAACATATCATGGAACTTATAAACAAAGACAGTGGTAATCTCCAAACTCTGGACTCCACCCAGTTAGGGTTTGTAAAAGGCAGCTCATGTCTCCTAAACCTGATAAGACTTCTTTGAAGCAGTCACCAAAGCCATAGACAAGGGTAAGGTGGTTCACACAGCCTATCTAGATCTTGCCAAGGCTTTCAACACCATCTCCCACTCTGGAATTATAAATAAACTCACTAAACGAGGTACAAATCCCTAGATCACAAGATGGGTTGGCAACTGGCTCACTTGACAGAATCCACACAGTGAAAGTAGCAGACTCCAAGTCCGACATCAGACCAGTGACAAGTGGAGTGCCACAGGGTTCAGTCCTGGGTCCTCTCCTGTTTGGTATCTACTTCTCTGAAGTACAGGCTAACACAGAAGGTCTTTGGTAACGAAGTTCGCAAATGACTGCAAACTAGGAGCCATAATCGAAACTCCAATGTCGACATCCTACAAAAGGGCGTCACTGAGACAGATGCCTGGTAAGCCATAGCCTCAAATTCAATGCCAAAAAGTGCATTGTCATCCCCTTTGGTAAAAAAACTCTGTACCCATGAACTACAACATAGGCGGTAGTATACTTGACACCAAAAGTGTGATAAGAGACCTTGGGACACAAGTGGACAGTATACTCTCCTTTGATAATCACATCGCCACAGTAGTCGGGAAATCCTTCTACGTGGCACACCTTCACAAAAGGCTTCTCATCCAGAAAAAAAGAGGTCATAATTCCCCTCTACTCATCACTCATTAGACCCATTATAGAGTACAACGCCCCTTTTAGTATGTACCTCACAAGACATCTACAACTGGAAAGGCCTCAGAAATGCCTCACAAAGAGGATTACCAGCCTCAAACAGATGCCCTATGCAGACAGTCTCAAAAAACTCCAGCTTTACTCCGTCGCATATCGCCTACTCAGAGGTGATCTCTGCCTAACATACAAAAGCTGCCAAACCCAGAGCTTTTGGACATGCTCCACTTAAAGAAATCCCAATCCCTCCGAGCTACATGCTGTAGGGACCTAAACCTTGTCACCACCATAAACAGAACATGCTGGAGGGATAGATTCCTGTCCCAGAGTCTTCACATACTCTAGAATAAACTACCTATCTATATCAAACACAGCTCTTCATTACCACTCAAGAAAAATCTTGATGATTGGATGGGAAATAGGAAATTCACCGCCGGGGATCACCTCTGTGGCTCTGCTCGACAGTGGCAGAGGAAAATAATTTTCTTGGGTGATAAAAGCCAAGGTACCTTTTTGGCTGGGCTTGTATAGGCCCCAGGGCCGATAGCCTAGTACCTACCTATGAACCTATACGTTCCATGGCCTTGCAGACCAAGCTCATCAAGCTAATAGGACGATAGTTCCTGGGATCAGTGGTGGCTCACCCTTTGTGGAGAGAGATAACTGTTGCTGTGTGTCATTCAGTGGGCACAAAGCCTGATGTGAGGCTATGATTGAACATGGAGCTTAGGTGGGGAGCGAGTTCCTTCTGAAGTTCGTGTAAAATGCAGCCTGGGATGCTGTCCAGTCCCATGGATGCTGTGTTTTTGGCTTTAGAGAGAGTGCAGCTTTTACCTGTGTAGTTGTGATTACAGGGACTCTGCATTATTCCTATATAGATATAGGCCCTTTAGGGTGTGAGGGTGGTAAAGTTAGCACTGAACCTATCTGCCAGAATGTTGGCAATATCAGTTGGTTCTGTAATTTTCATGCAGTTGTGCTGCAACTTAGAGCAGATCTGGGTGTTGCCATTGAGATTCTTGACATAGCTATAATATGCTTTGTGGCTGTCCTTAGAATCAGTGGCGATTTAATTTTCATAGCTAGCTTTGGATGCTCTTATAAGGAATCTCAGCGTCTTACGGAGGCTGACCAGGGAGCTCCACCACTCACAGGATTTTACTCTCTTTTTCAACAGTTTCTTCCTTCTGTTGCACAGTTTATGGCAGGGGACCACCAGATTGGCTTCCTTTTTTTTTTGGAGGATAGCTTCTTGGTTTTGTTTGGAATAGCACGATCCATGCACTCATGTAAGTGCTTATAGAGTGCATTTGTGTAGGATTCAGCAATCGTAACTGTATTGGTCGTCTGCATGGGTGTCATGAAGTTCGCCACTTCTGTCTTAAGAAGCATGAAGTTGGCTATGGAGAAATTTCTTTACCCTGGTTTGCTTAATGTGGGGTAGGGGCAGGATGTGGATATCTAGGGTGATTAGCTTATGGTCGGATCTGACCATCAAGGAGTTTACTTCGGGTGTGGAACACCGGTCATTCATGTTGGTAATGACTAGGGTCTAGGATATTGTTGCCCCTGGTGGGGGTGTGGATAAGTTGATCTAGGGCACTGGAATTTATGAATTCCAGAAAGCGTTGAGCGAAGGAGTTGGTACACGAGTACAGTCAGTGGTGGGGCAGTTGAAATTGCCCATTATTAGGGTGTTTGAACCCTAATATTTTCCAGTATATCAAGAAAAGAGGAGTGGGAATCCTGGGGCATAATGGGGGATCTGTAGCAAGCTACAATTTTGATTGCGGTTTTGCCCAGAGTTAGTTGCACTTGGATAACCTCGAATGCATTATGCTGAGCAACTTGCCTGGAGGTGTGGATATCCTTAATGAATATGGGCACACCTCCGCTTTTGGTGTTTCGGTCCAGGTTACGTGGCCGAAAAGTGTGGTACGAGTTACAGCCTGGTAAGTGCAAGGGTGCTCTTTGAAGCCTTGCACCAGGTCTCTGTCACTGCAGGTATCGATGTTCTCCATTTTAAGGAGTGCCTTGAGTGAGTGCATTTTGAGATTTCGACTTCTAGCATGGAGTAGCATTACAGTCTGTTTTTTCTTGCCTGTTCCGGTTACATTTGAAACAAGTCTAAAAAAGGCACTATAGGGGCGGCAAGAGCCTTAGCCAGTATCCGGAATCCCATGGGCGACAGGTGCAGGCCATCTCTGGCAAAGCATTATGGTCTGTCGACCATGTCATCCCAGGCAGACAGATACTGGATCCCCTTAGAATGACACCAGAAGCTTAGCCAATTATTGAAGTCAATCATTTTGTCCTTGTACTGCAGGTATCATTCTGTGCGATGGCAGAATGCTACTCAGGGCTAGGGTCATACCTCCCTGGGCTACAAGATTGGAAAGCGCTTCCATGTCTTTTTTCATGTAGTTCAGGGAGGCATGTTTCAGGTCATTCACACCAACATGGACAATGACAGAGTCATATTTGTACTTGGTTGTGGAGTGACCTGAGTGCATGGGTTACGTGGCAGATCCTGGCACCATACAAGCAGCTGACAGTAACCTTCTCCTTGTTTAGCCTGGTAAGTGGGACATCAGTGTGCCTGACTATAGAGTCTCCTAGGACTAATGTGTTGGGTACGTTGTTTTGCCCAATATGTTTGCCCATAACATCTGAATGAGTGAGTGGGATTTTCATGACCGCATCAAGGAAACATTTTCCTTCCTTCTGCATTTTTTTTCTTAAGTTTTGGATTTTTCTTGGTATATTGATTGATTTTCTTAGTATATTTTATTTTTCATTTATTTTCCATTTGTTTACCAGGCTAGTCCGACTGGACACAAGATGACCGTTTTCAGCGGAGGTTGGGGGAGAAATGCTCCAGATACATATTAAACAATTATAAAATATAATAAAAATAAATTACACAAACATAGCTATTTTGTACAAAGAGCATAGAAAATATAAAAGGAGTAAAATCAGAGTTTTACAACTGATGCAGCACAAGATAATATACAACAAATATACAACTGCTTGAACATAAATTCAAAAAGAAGTTTCCATAGACAAACAGGGTCATAAACTAGAAATCATAACTATATTGATATGATTTATATTGCATTTATCTTGTTTTAATGATGATGTGTGTATTAATGTACGTGTCATATGTGCACAAATATTTGTATTAATCTATGTATTTACAGTATATTGACAATGTACTGGGTCACATCAGAGGCTTGGGAGGTCATTGTTAAGAAACTGAGAACTGTTGTAAAGCTTGGCATATATGCTATAAGAGAACTATGAAAAGATAACCATGTCGGCAGACAGAATGCATTATAAACTGAATGTTTTACTGTGCACAATAAGAAATGGATAGATTGGCACAAACTCTGGACTGATGTGTGTTTTTTTTTTTATTCCTGGGGAAATGCTATTCATAAGTGAAGAGACATATAAGGGAAAAGTTTTTGTGGCACATCAGGCTGTGAATTTTTTGATGTCTACTATCATGCAAAGCTGACAAAATAGTTGTGGTGGTGCTGCGGTAGCGTTGTCGCCTCACAGTAAGACGCTGTCTGGTTCGATTCTCAACTACAGC
>NC_056725.1:451137470-451207470 GCF_019279795.1 Protopterus annectens | reverse complement strand
TATTACACTGTTGTCAGCAAAATGGTAAGCCAGCTTAGCATATGTATCCACAAACTAAACTGATTTTACAAATACAACATCATGCCCATCCACCATAATGGAGAAAAAAAAATAAAGCAGACACCCCACCTTCTGGATTCTTGAATTCTAATCACTCTTAAACCTATCTTCTCTCCTCTGGAAAGCTTTTCAGATAATTAGCCTACTGGAACTTCCTGAAAACCAAGTCTAAACTACAACAGTAAAACGTCAGCACACTACAATACAGCTCAGGCAGGAAGGATGGTGGCAAATTAACTATTAGACTGAAGGCTTGTTTATGCAGGATATGCCAAAGAGTGGAGGAGCGAAATAAGCTGCATGCTCCCAGCTACACTATCACCTGGTATATGGCGTCAATAACCGATAACACAGATGCTGCACTTCTTCCCACCACCCCTTGAGAAATGGCAGAATGGTACCACTTCCCCATTTGCTACACAATCATGCGTCAACAGCATTAGCACATCAGGAAGTGCTGTCTCAATTACTAAGTTGGTGATGTGTTGAATTTAAGTGTGCGACTCGTCTGTTGTGCACAGACTACTTGTTGCCTACTTTTCAGAATTCTACCAGGTTATATCCCAAAATACATACAGAATCTACTACGCTTTCCCAATACCACATTAACATCCACAAAGTTGCCTTAAGCTAGTCAAATTCAGACTGATAGTCAACAGCTTATGTTTTGCCTTTCAATAAAATCAATTCAAAAAAGAAATAAAGGTTAAATATTCACCATAAAGTACAGTTGTGTACACTTACCATAAATGTAGATATTAGAGTATATTCACTGTTGCAATCATCACACTTAGGTTATCTGCCTGCAGGTAGCCCTCAGTTGGCCCGAATACCAGCGTCTTGGGATTTCTGCGTCGGATGCAGTCATCTCTTCCGTGACGTCCAGACATCAAGGGTCTAAAACATGCAGCCGATGCCATTACATCAGTTTTTCTTGCCTCAGATGTCAGGAGCCCCCAAAATAAAAAGCAATTGCATGGTGTGGAACACCTCCAGTAAAAAGTAAATACCACAGCCATAAGATACGGCCAAAAAGAGGAGAGGTAGAAAGTCTAAGAAAGTCAGGGGGCTGGAGGGAGGGTAACCCGGACTGCAACAGTGAATACCCTCGAACATACATTTATGGTAAGTGTACACAACTGTACTATACTCTTAGTGTTTCACTGCTGCAGTCATCACACTTGGGTAGATTCCCAAAGCTGAGTAAGGGTGGAGGCAGTCAAGAAGTATTAGGGCTGATTAGCAGGCCTTGTAAGACTGCTGTGGCAAATCCAGTTCTAGATTTAGAAAGGACAAGTAAGTGGCAATGCTTGGTGAAGGTGTGCACATAACTCCAGGTTGCAGCTTCCAGATGTCCCTGGTAGGGACTCCCCTGAGAAATGCTGTAGAAGTTGAGGTCCTAGTGGAATGAGTTGTGATCCCGTGTGGGCAGGTTTTTCCATAGTGTTGGTAGCAGAAATGGATGCAGTGTGCTATCCATTTGGAAATGGTTTGCCTTGAAATGGCCTTGCCATCTGCCCCTGTAGGAAAGCTGAATAGCAGCAAGTCAGACTTTCTGAAAGGCTTAGTCCTTTCAAGATAGAACCTGAGCTGTCTGTGCATGCCCAATGAGTGCAGGATCCTCCTTTTATTCGGAGGGCCAGGGAAAAAGGTTGGTAAATGGATGGATTGTTTTAAGGCTACACTTGATGCCACCATGGGCATAAATGATGGGCTAGTCCTGATGGAGAACGTGCCAGCCTGGAAAATAATGAAGGGTTCCACAGCCATTAGTGCCTGTAGCTCAGACACTCTTCTTGCTGAAGTGATGGCTAGAAGTAAGGCTGTTTTCCAAGAGAGGAATTAACTCCACTTTAGCAGCAGGTTCAAAAGGGGGAAGTGTGAGCTTCTCTAGTACAACGTAAAGGTCCCAGGCAGGGGTGGGATCTCTCCTCAGGGGTCTTAAATTGTTAGCTCCTTTCAGGAACTGTTTGATCAGAGGGTGAGAAAACAGATGTGGCTCCGTACTGTAAAGAGCTGAGATGGCAGAGGTATGAATCTTAACTGATGCGAAGGAAAGGCCTTTGTGGAGCAGCTCTGCTAGGTAATCTAGAATTTGAGTTAACGAGGGCACGGCTGTGCCCTTTCCGAGAGAGACTGGCTCCAAGAACATATTGTTTCCACGTTTCTGAACAGGATTTCCGAGTACTAGGCCTTCTGGCCTCAAGGATGACATCCAGCACCTGTTAGCTGAGGGTTGCTGGTGTTGTGTTCAAGAGAAAAAGCCAGAATGCAAGGTTCAGTGTTTGCAGCTCAGGATGTAAAATCTTTCCCTCCTGCTGGGAGAGCAGGAAGGGAGTCCTAAGTAGGTGCCAGGGTGGCACTGCTGTCAGACTGCGCAGGAGTGGGTACCAGTGCTGGCGTGGCCAGTCTGGTGCAATACAGATTGTCCTTGGTCTGTCCTGCTTGATCTAGAGTAGTACTTTTTTTGAGAGGAGGGGCAGAGGGGGAAGGCATAAATTGATAGATATAGGGCATCCACTCGCCATGCTTGGCTGAGGGGATTTCTGGTGCAAAGTTTGCTAAATTGATCGTTTTGGGGGGAGGGAGGCAAAGAGGCCCACCTCTGGTGTCCCCCACCTGTTGATTCGAAGTTTGAATGAGTTTGGTTTCAGTTTACACTTGTGTGGGTCCAGTAGTTTTCTGCTTTAAGTCATCTGCCAGTGTATGTTGTTTGCCTGACAGGAATTGAGCTTGCGGGTGCACTTGGTTGTTCAAGGCTGTGTTCCACAGGGCCATGGCTTACCTGCAGAGTGGGTAGGAATGAGTTCCCCCTGCATGTTTATGTACAACATAACTGTGGTTTTGTCTGTCTATCAAGAATGGTCCTGGAAGGAAAAGGTATTTGAAGGCTGCCAGAGCATTCTGTACAGCTAACATTTCTTTTTTGATTGATATGCAGGTGAATTTGTCCTGGGTGCCAGTTGTCTTGAATACATTTGCCTGCCATGGCAGCCCCCCATGCATAGTCTGATGCGACTGTTGAAAGGGCTTGGGCGACGAAGGGTTGATGGAAAGTAGTCCCTTGTTGTAGTTGCAAGCCTCTGTCCACTAAAGAAACTCTGCCCTTAGACAAAGGATGATAGAAATCAGGATTTCCAAGTCCAGAGAGAGTCGACACCAGAGACATTTTAAGTACCACTGAAATTTCCTCATACGCAGTCCTGCATATGGAATTAATAAAATGCATGAGGCCATAAACCCTAGGGCTTGCGTATTTTTCTTGCAGATAGCTGGGTCTTGGAGGCCATTAGTTTGAAGTGATTTGTCAAATGAACCTGCTTTTCTGGAGTGAGGAATGCCATCTAGGAAGCTGTGTGCAAGCTTGCTCCCAGGAATACAATCTTTAGGCTGAGCACCAGATGTGATTTATTTTCGTTGGTGTACCCCAGAGAAGTTGAGTCTCTTTACGAATGCCAATTCCTGACTATTTGCCTGAATCAGGCCATTGTCCAAGTATGGCTAAATTTGAATATTTCTCTGCCTGCAGTATGCAATGGCTGAAGCCAGGTACTTTGTGAATACACTGTGAACAGTAGAAAAGCCAAAGGGAAGTGCAGATTACTGACAGTGCATAGAGCCTGTCCTGAAACGTAGATATTTCCCACAAGATTCCCTTGTGGGGATGTGCAGATAAGCTTTTTTAAGTACAGGGTGACTAGCAAGGAGTCATTGGCTTGCATAGGAAGCAGCTGTTGTAGTGCAAGTCTTTTGAATTTTGGGGCCACCAAGGAGGTCCTGAGAATGGACAGATCCAAGATATGGCACCATGAGCTCTCTTTTCTGGGCACCAAGAAAGAGTCTGGAATAGAAACCCTGTCCCCTTTTCCTCTATTGTAACAGGTTGAATAACCCTGATACTGGGAAGAGAGTGCTTGCTTTTGAGCTTCTGCCCACTGGTTTGGAAGAAGGTCTGGCATCTCGCTTGGGGTTGGCAGTGAGTGGAAGTAGAATCTGTATCCCTGGGATACAACGCTTAGGAACCATTGGGTCCTGGGTAATGGGCATCCCATTTTTTAACATGCAGGGCGACTTTTCCTCCTTTGGGTGCAAGTACTTGGGCATGGCTGGGAAGAACGATAGACAAGTCATTGTGAACTTTTTCCGTAAGGGGATGAGGCTTACCACTCCCGGTTTTAGAGGTGGGAGCACTCCATTGCTTAGATCTCTGCATACTTTGCGACTGTAGTCTTGGTGGTCTGTTGCCCCTGGGTTTGAACTAAAGGGCTGGGAGGGACTGGAAAGGACCAGTGTTTAGAAGGCCAATGCCTACTGAATCTAGGTGGCTGTACCTGTGAGAAATCTATAACAGTTTGCATAGATTTAGCTTTTTCCTCCATCTTTTTAAGAACATCTTCTGCTTTCGTGCCAAACAAACGCTCCAGGTTCAACGGAGCATCTAGCAATTTTGCTTTGACATGGTCTGGTGGGATTTGTTCCTTCAGCCAAGCATGCCTTCTCAGTACAGACCCAATGACAGCAGCCTTGCAAAATGCTTCTAAGGCATCAAAACCACATTGTAAAGTATGTTTACTAACTTGGTTTGCAGAATGCATCAACTCTTGTAACTCCATTCTCTGCACCATCTGGAAGCAACAACATTTTCTATTTAATTAGTTCCATGATATGCTGCTGATGGTTCAACATGTGAAACTGGCAATTAAAAGCCTTTATGGAAAGAGTTGCAGAGGTGTATACCTTCTTACCCCACCTGTCTAAGGCTCTAGAATCCCTGTCCGAAGGGATAGGGATTTTGGCTGTAGTGGCCTTAATACTTTTACGTCCCTGGGAAATGGTCTCTGGATCTGCAGTGGAGATTCTTAAGAGAAATTTGTGCAAGTCAGGTACTCTGTAGTACCCAGTCAGGCTTTCTAGGAGCTGGTGGAAAAGAATCAGAAGTAAGACTGGACTCCATGAAGACATCATCTACAATATCAAAGACAGGGGGTATAGCTAGAGGCCTGTACTGAAGCAAGTCTAAAAATTCTCAGAGTCTCTTTTTGGACTGTGGATAGTCCTGGCTTAAGGTATGCAAAGTTTCACCAAAAGAAAAAAGTCCTCTTGAGGAGAGGCAGAGGGAATGGAAACTTCCGCATTTGAATCCTCAAAGGTAGACAAGGGAATGTCCTGGTAATCAGAGGTATCAGAGTCATCGGACTCATGATCTGAAGAATCAGAAGGAAAACTCAATCCTTTAGTTAGGGGAAGCCAGCCTTCCCCCCTCTGACAAAGTTATAAGGTCTACAGCCATTCTAAGCATTTGTTTCTGTGGCATGGGAGCTTGAGCATGTGTTTGTCATCGGTTTTCTGAGTGTAGTGCAAACTCTGGGCCTGAGAAAGTCAGTAGTTGATATTAAACAGACATCTTCGTTTGACAAACACTGGAAGATTGGAATACACCCTCCGAAACTCGTGCCTGCACAGCAACTCCAGACCCATCCAAGGTAGTCATCCGTAGGTTCCAAAGTAGAATAAGCAACACGCAGCATACTTGACTGCGAATGGGTCTCAGCAGAGGCCTGCGAATCTATAGAAGTGGGTTTCAGGGGCTGCAAAGGCACCTCACTGAGTATCGGCCTATGCGGTCTGTCCCTGTCTTTATCCTTACATATCTTTTGGAAGATTGGTAGTCGGATGGCTTAAAGAAGCCATTTCGGAATACGGAGAACGAGAGCAAAAGAATTTAATGACGAAAATAGCCCAACGACGAATAGTTCGGGCACTGAACAAGGCACAAAACAGACAGCGAGGAATGTCGTGTTCTAGGTCTAAACAGGTGACGCAATAAGAATGAAAATCTCTGAGGTATTTGCTTTCCACAGGCAAGACAATTTTTTCTGACATCAGTTAGAGCAAGAATAAAGGATCCCCAACAGGGTACTTATCTTTTAGATGACTTCAGGTCTGAAACACGAAAAAATGAAAATTTCAGGAGGCAGCCGATTGGGCACTTGCAAACTGCTTCTGCTTCGGACACTGCACGGCAAGAAAAGCTGATGTAATGGTGTCGGTTGCATGTTTTATACCCCTGAAGTCATGGAAGAGTTGACTGCATCAGAGACAGAAATCTGAAGACTCTGATATTCGGGCGGACTGAGGGTTACCTGCAGGCAGATAACCCAAGTGTGATGACTGCAACAGTGAAACTAAGAACATCGATAGAGCCATGCTATCAGCACCTAGTTCAAGCTATGACGGACTTGAAATCAGGCTCTGATCAGACACCAGCTGATATGGAAGTCTTTAGCCTGTCTGACTCCAACATAAAGTACAGTAGTGTACACTTACCATAAATGTAGATGAAGTGTATTGACTGTTGCAGTCATTACCTTTAAAGACAAAGGAACAAACTCAAGAGCCACATGGACAGGCCTCCATGCCCAAAAACAGATGCTCAAAATGGCCGAAGACGAGTACCTAGATCAGGGGTTCCCATCCCCCTCCTGATAACAGGCCTAGGCAAGAGACAAACTATGAATCTTCAGATCAGGTTTCTATTTCTTCTGATTCCTCTTCTGATCAGGAATATTCACTTCCCCCCTATGAGGATTCTGATGCTGAAGAATCTATTCTTTCAGCTTCTCCTCCTGAGGACTATTCTTTTGGGGAAACCTTGCATACCATGAGGGAGCATTTTCACTGGGAGAGCCAAGATTTTTCAGAATCTAAAGAGGCTCACGGACTTCATTTTACTACCTCAACACAGGCCTCTAGCCATTCCACCTGTGTTAGACATTGTAAATGATGTGTTTTCAGAGTCTAGACTGACCCCGACACCTTGCCTCCAGCTCCTGATAAGCCTGACTGATATTACAGGGTTCTGGACTCTCAAATTCCTTTTCAAAAACCCTACCGCAGACCCAGAAACTATTTCACAGGGTCCCAAAGGGGTTAAGGCTTCCGCTGCAAAAAACCCTACCCCCTCTGACAGACTCTGGGGCACTGGACAGATGGGGGGAAAAAAAAGGATTACACATATGCTACCTTGGCTATAAGGGCCTTAAACTGTCAGTTTCATATGCTCAAATATCAGCAACATGTCATGGCATTGCTTAAACAGAAAATGTTGTTAAACTCTGAATGTGCAGAAAACAAAGAAATGCAGAATTTATTGCATGCAGCTAAACAAGTTGGAAAGCATACTTTGCAATGTGGTTTTGATTCTCTGGAAGCCTCCTGCAGGGCTGCAGTTATGGGTTCTGTAATTAGGAGGCATGCTTGGTTAAAAGAACAAAATCTGCCTGATCATGTCAAAGTTAAATTATTAGATGCACCGTTACAGCCTGATACTTTGTTTGGTGTTAAGACAGAAGAGGTGTTAAAGAAAATGGAGGACAAAGCTAAATCTATGCAAACTGTCAAAGATTATTTTACAAGTACAGCCACCTAGGTTTAGTAGACACTGGCCTACAAAGAATTGGTCCTTTCCAGTGTCAGACAGACCTCAAAAGGGGCAGATCCAGACGCCCTAGCGGCAGATCCCAGATGCAAGGTTCATACAGGTCAAAGCAATGGGGTGCTTCTACCTCCAAAAGTGGAGAAGACAAATCACAACCATACAGGAAACCGTCCAAATGACTTTCCCTTGCCTGCACCAAGCACTTACCTCCTGGCAGCACCTTTAGGGGGAAAAATAGCACTATTTTCACAGAATTGGCACATTATAACCAAAGACAAGTGGGTTCTAAAAGTACAGTTTTGTACCTACCATAAATGCAGATGTCCGACAGATATGCAACTGCAGTCCTTGCATATGGGTTGTCCTGCCTCAGGCAGCACTTCAGTCGGCCGGATTCCAAAGTCTGGGTCCGGCGTCGGCTGATGTTGCCTCCCCCGACGTCAGAGCGGCTGGGGTATAAAAGCATCAGCCGACGCCATCTTCCTCAGTGTTCCTTGCCCCAGACGCCAGGTGCCCTCCAAGGAAGGCTAAATTTAGAAACTGGATAAAAAATTCCAGACATACACAACAGTAATAAACAGATACACCATAACAGATACCCCAGCTAATTAGAAAAGGGGGGGGGAGTGGACCCAATATACAGAGGGGTAGGAGGGAGGGAAAACCTGACTGCAATTGCATATCTATCGGACATCTACATTTATGGTAGGTACAAAACTGTACTATGTCCTTCAAGAATTCAACTGCAGTCCTTACATATGGGATGAATACCATAGCCAAGCTGGGGGTGGTAGGCTCTAAGATAAAGATGGTGTAGCTAAAATGCCTTGCAGGACTGCCGAAGCAAAGCCTGCTCGGGATCTGGAATATAAGGGCAGGTTTGTAGTGCTTGGAAAATGTATGCACGGAGCTCCATGTAGCAGCTTCTAGAATGTGCACGGAGCTCCATGTAGCAGCTTCTAGAATGTCCTTTGTAGCCACCCCTCTTAGAAAGGCTGTGGAGGTGGCTGTAGCTCTGGTGGAGTGTGGCCTGATATTGGCTGGCACACCCTTTCCATGGAAAGAATAACAGAATCTGATGTAATGTCCAATCCATTTTGAAATTGTTTGGAAATTGCCTTTCCTTACACTCCAGCCGCGTATGCTACAAATAGTTGGTCAGACTTTGTTGGCCTTTGTTCTGCCCAAGCAGTAGCGCAGTTGTCTGTGTATGTCCAAAGTGTGCAGCAGCTTTTCCCCTTTATTTTGAGGATTGGGGAAGAAGGTAGGCAGGTGAATTGCTTGATTTAGAGATACCCAGGATAACACTTTTGGCATAAAAGAAGGATTGGTTCTTAAAGAAACTGTCCCGATGAAAAATGAGAAATGGAGGTACTGCCATGAGGGCCTATAACTCCGAAACTCTTCTTGCTGAGGTAACTGCCAACAGGAAAACTGTTTTCCAGGAGAGAAATTGCAATTCTGATGATGCTGCTGGCTCAAAAGGAGGAAGAGTTAATTTTTCCAACATGAAATTGAGGTCCCATGCAGACACTGGTGGTTTTCTGGGAGGTTTGATATTCTTTATCCCTCTTAGAAATTGTCTTAGCAAAGGACGTGAAAACACAGGTTGATCAGTGTTGTATTTTGCTGAAATTGCCGAAGCGTGTATTTTTATGGAAGAATAGGAAAGCCCATTATGCAGCATTTCTGCCAAGTATTCTAGTATTTGTGGGATGCTCATTACTGATGCATTCTGACCCTTGTTGGGATTCCAGATGTTGAATCTCTTCCATTTGGCTGAATAAGTTTTTCTGGTGGAAGGTCTGCGTGCTTCCAATAAGATCTGTTGAACTTCCTTGGAGAGAGAGATATGGGGAGCAATCATGGAACCCTCCAAGCTGTCAGCTGCAGAGTTTGCAGGTTGGGATGAACTGTCCTGTAATTGTGCTGGGTCAACAGCAGAGGCCATTGAGGCAGGGGCCACGGCTTGGTGCAAGTTATGCTCCTTAGTAATGGATACCACTGCTGTCTTGGCCAATCTGGAGCTATTAAGATGCCTTTCGGTTGTTCTGCTTTGATCTTCAGTAACACCTTGGTCATTAATGGTAGAGGTGGGAATGCATAGATTGTTAGAGAGTTCCAGCTGAAGGAGAGAGAATCCATTCTCCAGGCTTGTGGATGGTGTGTCCTCGAGCAGAACTTTTTCAGATGATGATTGAGGTGCGAGGCAAAGAGGTCCATGTCCGGCCTCCCCCATGCATGAGTTATTTGTGCAAAAATGTCTGGATGCAACATCCATTCGTGCGGGTCCAGGATGTTTCTGCTTAGTCTGTCCGCCAGAACATTGTCCTTGCCCGGAACAAACTGGGATTGCAGCTGTATGTTCAGTTTCAGGGACTTTTCTAAAAGAGTCATTGTTAGTCTGCAAAGGGGTTAAGAATGAGTACCTCCCTGTTTGTTTATGTACCACATAACAGTGGTGTTGTCTGTCTTTATTAGCAGTTGACCTTGAAGATATTTTCTGAAGGCCTCGATTGCATGAATTACTGCTAACATCTTTTTGACTGATGTGTAGATGCACTTCCCGGGGGGGCCCATTGCCCTTGAATGCATCTGCCCGCCATGTGCTCCCCCCATCCATGGTCTGAGTTGTCTGTTGTAATGGTTTGGCTTGTTTGAGGTTTGTTGAAAGGCATACCTTTGTTTAACTAACTTGCTTGGGCCCACCACAAAAATTCCCTTTGTAGACATGGGATGAGTGGGATAATTGCTTCTAAGTTGTGGCTGTGTTGAGACCATAAACTTTTTAGGTACCATTGTAGTTCTCATGTGTAGTCTTGCCAGTGGAATCAATAGAATGCAAGATGCCATGAAACCCAGGGCCTGCAGGATTTTCCTTGCAGTCATCTGGGTAAGCTTTGCTAGGCTTCTGAAGTAATCTGGTAATTGTTCTTGCTTCTCTTCTGTGAGGTAAGCCATTTGTGATTTTGTGTCTAGTTTGGCTCCTAGAAAAATTATTTGTTGGGATGGCAGTAGTTTTGATTTTTGAATGTTGACTGTGTATCCCAAAGCCTGTAGTAAGCGAATGACATAATTCAAGTTTTTTGTCAAGGCTTGCTTGCTGTCCGCTTGTATAAGGCAGTCGTCCAGGTAAGGGTATATTTGTATCCCCTGGAGTCTGCAGTGTGCAATTACTGATGCCAGGCATTTTGTGAATACTCTGGGCGCAGTAGATAAGCCAAAAGGCAATGCTGAGAATTGATCATGCTCTGACCCTGCAAGAAATCTGAGGTATCTTCTGCAACTGTGTCTGATTGGGACATGCAGGTATGCCTCCTTGAGGGCCAGAGTAACCAGCCAAGACCCCTTGCCCAGCATGGGAAGGAGTTGCTGTAGCGTCAGCATTTTGAATTTTGGCACAATGAGAAAAGTGTTTAGAGCGGACAAGTCCAGTATAGGTCTCCATTGCTTTTCTTTTCTTGGAACAAGGAACAGTCTTGAGTAGAATCCCTGGCCTTGTTCCTGAGGAGGAACCTTTTCTATTGCTTTGAAAGTTGTACGGTGCCTCTGCCCTTTGATTTTGTGGCAGGTTTGGCATGCCTTGTCTTGTTGGTAAAGTATGGAAGTGGAACCTGTAGCCTTGGTCTATTATGTCCAGAATCCATTTGTCCCTTGTTAAAACGTGCCAATTTTTTGAAAATAAGGATAATTTTCCGCCTAAAGGTGCTTCTCTGAGCCTTGGTCGGCGGTGTCAAAGCCAAGTCATTGTGATTGTCCCTGTGGAGCAGCAGAAGTCCCTGCGCCACTTCTCTGATTAGTCGGTTGCCATTGGCGTCCCCTGTAGGAGCCTCGGTATTGCCCTCTCCCTCGGGCACGCCTGTTTTTTCCCCTTTAGAACTTGTCAGTGTCTGGAAAGGACCAATTTTTGGAAGGCCAATTCCTGCTGAACCTTGGTGGCTGAACCTGGAGGAAATCTTTGACTGTTTGCACTGATTTAGCCTTTTCCTCAATTGATTTCAACACATCCTGAGCATTAGCACCAAATAGCTTGTGTTTTTCCAGAGGTGCATCTAGAAGCTTTACTTTAACATGATCTGGCAATGCCTGTTCTTTCAACCATGCATGTCTACGTATGACGGCCCCTGTCATAGCTGCCCTACATGAAGCTTCCAATGCATCATAACCACACTGACGAAAATGATTGTTAACCTGCTGTGTATTATGAACCAAATCCTGCAAGGCCTTTCTATCTAAAGGCTCAGGAGAGGCTAACTTTTTTTGCAAATCATCCATCAAGTAGTCCTGATACTGAAACATATGAAAAAGGCAATTAAGGGCCCTCATGGCAAGGGTGGTTGAGGTATAAACTTTTTTGCCCCACCTCTCCAAGGACCTGGGTAAAGGATTTTTGGCCGTGGAAGTGGCCACTCCTTTGGGCCCCTGGGAAATAGTTTCTAGATCAACAGAATGGGCCTTAAAGAGATGCTTATGAGTTTCAGGAACCCTGTAGTATCTGTCTGGCTTAACAGGAGCAGGAGGGAGAGAATCAGGAGAAGCACTCTAATCTGAGTACGCATCATCCAATACATCTAGCACTGGAGGGATAACTAAGGGCCTGTGCTGGGGAAGCTTAAGGAAGGTAAGAAGCAGTTTCCTGGAGTCGGAGAATTCCTGGCCCTGCCACTGAAAATGCTCTCTCATGGAGTGGAGAATTTCCCCAAAAGAAATATCCTCAGGAGAAGAGGCAGAAGGAATGGATTCCTCAGCATCAGAATCCTCGTAGGCCTGGAAGGACTCTTCCTGGGTATCTGAGTGATCAGAGTTACCAGAGGCTTCATCTGAGGAAAGGGTATCTGTCTGCTCAACCCTGGGCCTTTTGTCTGAAGGCGGCTGAGAACATCTGTCAGGATGAGTCTGGGAACCTCTGATTAAGGAAATTAGATCTGCAGCTAAAGTCATAGGTTCATAGGTTCATACTAGGCTATCTGCCCTAGGGCATTTATAAGCCTAGCCAGAGTGTGTGTGGCTTTCACCACCCCTTAGGATGAGAATACTATACCCATTAGTTTGCTGTGCCTTTGTCCAGCAGTGACACAAGAGATGATTCCCGGGGTAAACCTACGATCTCGCATCCACTCAAGATTTCTCTTGAACAGAGTAAGTGAGGGGCTCTGCCTCACATGGACTGGGATTCTGTTCCATAGTGTAGGGAGTCTCTGGGTGATGAATCATGATCTGTTTATCAGAAGTGGGACCCGGAGGAAAAGATTTAGGAGGGTGAGACTTAGCCTGGCTGGCAGCCTTAGCACATGTGTAGGCCTTGATTGACATGGACACCGGAGGCCTAGCTGCCCCACGTGCTGGAGTAACTTTGTCCACCAGTATGGTCTCAGACAAATCTTGGGCTTCGGCTTCTGGAGGAAAATCAACAATCGGCACCGGCGTATTCTCCAGGGCCGAAGTGAACAATAAAGCGGTGTCGTCGGCCTGGAGCGGTGGAATAACCGCCTCAGAAGAGACCGATGCACTCGCGGTAGGTTTTGGCGTGGTGTCGGTGGAAGTCGCGGGCCAAGAATGTCGGTCCCGGTCCTTTCGTTTTTTGGAAATGTGTTGTCTGTTGTTCCGATGGCATAATATAGGAGTATTTTTCGCCAAAAAAGTCTTCAGCAAATTCTGCCCGGCACCTGAGTGTGCGATTATTGAAGCGAGCACAGGCCTAGACGTCATGGTCTGGGCCAAGGCAGGGAATGACTTTGGTTACTGAAATAAGGAGCTGACCGACCGGCACTTGCTAACTGCTTCTGCTTCGGGCACCGCGCGGCAAGAAAGACTGAGGAAGATGGCGTCAGCTGATGCTTTTATACCCCAGCTGCTCTAACGTCGGGGAGGAGGCGACATCAGCTGACGCCGGACCCAGACTTTGGAATCCAGCCGACCGAAGGGCTGCCTGAGGCAGGACAACCCATATGCAAGGACTGCAGTTGCATTCTTGAAGGACATCATAGTGTCACAAGGCTACAATTTTCACTTCCATACCCTGCCAAAGGCGAATGGTTGGCCAGATCTGCCAAAAAATCAATGGGCAGAGGCACAAAAACAAGTCTCATCCCTCATGGACACGGGGGCTATTCAACAAGTACCACAGCAAGAGCAGGGACAAGGATTTTACTCAAGACTGTTCTTGGTACCCAGAAAGGACAAAGCCTGGATACCAATACTGGACCTATCTATTCTAAACATTTTCCTGGATATACCAAAATTCAAAATGTTGACCTTGCAGCAGCTTCTGGCCATGCTGGGCAAAAAGGCTTGGCTCGTGACTTCAGACCTAAGAGGCACACCTGCATGTCCCAATCAGGCAATCATGCAGAAGATACCTCAGATTCAAAGCTGGCTCAATGCATTATCAATTCTCTGCACTGCCCCCTTTGGCTCATCTACTGCGTCCAGGGTCTTTACAAAGTGCCTGGCACCAGTAAGTGCTTTCTGCAGACAAAGAGGAAAACAAATATATCCTTACTTGGACGACTGCCTAATTCAAGCAAAGAACAAGGACATTCTACTACAGCATCTGGCGTTTGTGAAAAGACTTAACATTCCTAGGGTACACAGTCAACGAAAAGAAATCAAAACTAGTACCCTCTCAAGAGATAATATTCCTGGGGGCAAGTTTAAATACAACTGCCCAGATGGCTTATCTCACGCCAGACAAACAAAGGCAACTGACTACCTATTTCAAAAGATTAGCAACAAAGGGCCAGTTATCTGCAAGAAAAATTCTGCAGGCTTTGGGCTTCATGGCATCCTGCTAAATCCATATGCAAGACTGCATATGAGGAAGCTTCAATGGTACCTAAAAAAAGTGTCTGGACGCAACATTGCCACAGCCTGGAAACAATGATTACTCTCATTCCCTGCCTGCAACAGGAGTTTCGATGGTGGGTGAAGGCTTGTCACCAAAAAGTACAGTTGTGTACATTTACCATAAATGTAGATGTTAGAGTGTCTTCACTGTTGCAGTCATCACTGTAGGGTTCTTCCTGCCGGCAGGCAGCCCTCGGTCGGTCAAAATCCCAAAGTCTGGGTCCGGCGTCGGCTGTGTACTCACCCTCCCTGACGTCAGTGTGCCAGGGGTACAAAGCTTCCAGCAGATGCCATGTTCTCCAGTTTTTCTTGTCCCAGATATCAGGTGCCCAAAAGTAAAGGCTAAAAGTAAAACAAAAATGTAACATGCAACAAACCCCATACCCTGTAGCAAATACACCTCAGAAGGGTGAAGCAGGAAACCACACCAATAAAAGTATAAGAGGGGACAGGAGGGTGGGTAACCCAGACTGCAACAGTGAAGACACTCTAACATCTACATTTATGGTAAGTGTACACAACTGTACTATGTTCATAGTGTTTCACTGTTGGTCATCACTGTAGGGTTGAATCCCAAAGCTGAGATAAAGGGTGGTGGTTATTGAGTAGAAGGGGCAGCTAGAAGGCCTTGCAAGACTGCAGAAGCAAAGCCTGCCCTAGACATGGAATAAAGAGGGAGATTATAGTGCTTAGAGAAAGTATGCACTGAACTCCAAGTTGCAACTTCCAAAATATCTTAGGTAGATACTCCTCTGAGAAAGGCAGCTGAAGTAGCAGCAGCTCTGGTAGAGTGAGTCCTAATTTTTCCTGGAATTTGCTTTCCATGATGAGAGTAACAAAATCCGATTCCATGAGCAATCCATTTAGAAATGGTCTGTTTTGAAATAACTTTGCCTTGGGAATTTGCTGCACAAGAAAAGTAGTTTTGTACCTACCATAAATGTAGATGTCCGACAGGTATGCATCTGCAGTCATCACATATGGGTTGTCCTGCCTCAGGCAGCCCTTTGGTCGACCGTATTCCAAAGTCTGGGTCCGGCGTCGGCTGATGTCGCACTTTCCCCGACGTCAGAGTGCCTGGGGTATAAAAGCATCAGCCGACGCCATCTTCCTCAGTTTTTCTTGCCCCAGGTGCCCTCTAAGGAAGGCCAAATTTGGAGAGATGCATTTAAAAATCCAAACATGCACAATAATATAAAAACAAATACACCATAATAAATCACCCCAGCTAGCTATAAGAGGGGTAAGTACCCAAGAAATACCACAGAGGGGAAGGAGGGAGGGTAAACCTGACTGCAGATGCATACCTATCAGACATCTACATTTATGGTAGGTACAAAACTGTACTATGTCCTTTAAGGATGCATATGCAGTCATCACATATGGGTAGAATACCATAACCAATCTGGGGGTGGAGGAACTATGTAAAGGATGGTGTAGCTAAAATGCCCTGCAGGACTGCCGTAGCAAAGCCTGCTCTGGATCTGGAATATAAAGGTAAATTGTAATGCTTGGCAAATGTATGCAAGGAGCTCCATGTAGCAGCTTCTAAAATGTCCTTGTTAGCCACCCCTCTTAAGAAGGCTGTGGAGGTGGCTGTGGCTCTCGTGGAATGAGGTCTAATGTTAGCTGGCACAGCTTTTCCATGAAAGGAGTAACAAAAACGAATGCAATTCCCTATCCATTTTGAAATTGTCCGTTTGGAAATTGCTTTTCCTTGTGTACCAGCAGCATATGCTACCAACAGCTGGTCAGTTTTTCTGTAACCTTTAGTTCTGTCCAAGTAGTAGTGCAACTGTCTGTGTATGTCCAGGGTGTGCAGAAGTTTCTCCCCTTTGTTTTGTGGGTTTGGAAAGAAGGTAGGCAAGTGAATAGCTTGATTTAATGAAACCCTGGATACTACCTTTGACATAAATGTAGGATTGGTTCTCAAAGAAACTCTGCCCTGATGAAAAATAAGGAATGGCTTTACTGCCATAAGGGCCTGTAACTCAGATACTCTTCTTGCTGAGGTTATGGCCAGAAGGAAAGCAGTCTTCCAAGACAGGAACTGTAGTTCTGCAGATGCTGCTGGTTCAAAGGGAGGCAGTGTTAGTTTTTCCAACACGAAGTTAAGGTCCCAAGTAGGTAGAGGTGGTTTCCTTGGAGGATTGATGTTTTGGATTCCTCTTAGAAACGGTCTTAGGAGAGGATGAGAGAAGACAGGTGGATCAGTATTGTACTCTGCTGAAATTGCTGAAGCATGAATTTTAATGGAAGAGTAAGACAGACCACTGTGGAGCATTTCTGCCAAGTATTCCAGGATGTGTGTCATGTTCATCACTGTCGCATCTAGGCACTTTGTGGTGTTCCAAATGGGAAATCTTTTCCATTTTGCTGAATATGCCTTTCTAGTGGAAGGCCGGCAGGCTTCCATAATAATATCTTTCACTCTCTGGGATAGCTTGTCCTGAGGAGGAGTCAAGGTATTTTCCAGGCTGTTAGTTGCAAGGTTTTCAGGTTGGAATGCAGAGTTTTGTAATTGTGCTGTGTCAGTAGAAGTGGCCATAGAGGAAGAGGCCATGGTTTCGTGCGTGACAGGCTCTTTAACAGTGGGTACCAGTGCTGTCTTGGCCAGTCCGGAGCTATCAGAATCACTTCTGGCTGCTCTGTCCTGATCTTCAGTAAAACCTTGGTCATTAATGGGAGAGGTGGGAATGCATACACTGTTAGAGTTCTCCAGCTGAAAGAGAGGGCGTCCACTTACCATGCTTGTGGGTGGTATGTCCTTGAGCAGAATTTCTTCAGTTGATGATTGTGGGGGGAGGCAAAAAGATCTAAGTCCGGCCTCCCCCATGATTGTGTTATCTGTAGAAAGATGTCTGGGTGCAGCATCCATTCGTGTGCATCCATGATATTTCTGCTTAAGCTGTCCGCCAGTATATTGTCTTTCCCTGGCACAAACTGGGATTGTAGCTGTATATTGAGTTTCAAGGAAAGTTTCCATAGATTCATTGCCAGCCTGCAAAGAGGATAGGAATGGGTGCCTCCTTGCTTGTTTATGTACCACATAACCGTGGTGTTGTCTGTCCTTATTAGCAGATGGCCATGATGCAGAAAGGGTTTGAAGGCTTCGATTGCATGTATCACTGCCAGCATTTCCTTTTGGTTTATGTGCATGCGTAGCTCTTTTTGTGACCATAGACCTTGAATGCATCTGCCCTCCATGTGCGCTCCCCATCCGTGGTCTGAAGCTTCTGTTGTAATGGTTTGGCTGGCTATTGGTTTGCTGAAAGGCAGACCCCTGTCTGACTGGCTTGCTTGAGCCCACAACAGAAATTCCTTTTGAAGGCATGGAATAAGTGGTATCAAAGTTTCCAGGCTGTGACTGTGCTGAGTCCATAAACTCCTTAGGTACCATTGTAGTTTCCTCATATCAGAATCAGAAGGATGCAAGAAGCCATGTAACCCAGGGCCTGCAGGATTTTCCTTGCAGTCAGCTGGGTTTGTCTTGTCAGATTTTTGAAGTATCTGGTAGTTGATTTTGCTTCTCTTCTCTGAGGAAGGCCATTTGGGTGGTTGTATCTAGATCTGCACACAGAAAGGTTATTCTTTGGGATGGAACAAGTCTTGATTTGTGAAAGTTGACTGTATATCCCAAGGCCTGAAATAGGTGGATGGCATAATTTAAGTGTTTTACCAAAGTTTGTTGGCTGTCCGCTTGTATAAGGCAGTTGTCCAGATATGGGTATATTTGAATCCCCTGAAGTCTGCAGTGGCAATAACTGATGCCAGGCATTTTGTGAATACTCTGGGCGCAGTAGATCAGCCAAAGGGCAATGCTGAGAATTGATAATGCTCTGACCCTGCAAGAAATCTGAGGTGTCTTCTGCAACTTTGATAGGGACATGCAGGTATGCCTCCTTGAGGTCTAGAGTTACCAGCCAAGACCCCTTGCCCAGCATGGGAAGGAGCTGCTGTAGTCAGCATTTTGAACTTTGGCACAATGAGATAAGTATTCAGTGCGGACAAGTCGAGAATACACCTCCATTGTTTTTCTTTACTTGGAACAAGGAATAGTCTGGAATAAAATCCTTGGCCTTGTTCTGAGAGAGGAACCTTTTCTATAGCTTTCATTTGCATTAAGCTGGAAATTTGTTTCAAAGCCTCTGCCCTTTGATTCGGTGGCAGGTCTGGCATGCCCTTTCTTTTTGGTAATGTGTGGAAATGAAACCTGTATCCTTTGTCTATTATTTGCAGTGTTCATTTGTCCCTTGTAATACTGTGCCAATTTTCTGAGAATAAAGAAAGATTTCCGCCCAAAGGTGCTTCCAATTGAGCCCTGGTTGGCGGTGTCAAAGTAAAGTCATTGAGCCTGTCCTTGTGCAGCAGTTGAAGGTCCTGCATTACCTCTCTGGTTGGGAGGCTGCCATTGACGTCCTCTGTAGGAGCCTCTAGCTTGCCCTCTACCTCTGGCACGCCTGTTCTTGCCTCTCTGAACCCGGAATTAATGAACATGCTTCACTTCAAAAAATCTAAATCCATCCGATCTACAAGAGCACGAGACTTGAACCTTGACACGGTCATAAATAGGACGTGCTGGAGGGACAGATTCATCACCCAGAGACTCCCCATGCTGTGGAACAAAAACCTGGTACATGTGAGGCAGAGCACCTCGCTGGCTTTGTTCAAGAGAAATCTTGACCAATGGATGGGAGATCGCAGGTATACCCCATGGATTACCTCAGTGTCACTGCTTGACAGAGGCACAGCTAAATAATGGGCATAGTATCCTTCAAACTAAAGGGGTGGCGAAAGCCACAAAACTCTGGGCTAGGCTTATAAATGCCCTAGGGCAGATAGCCTAGTATGAACCTATGAAAAGTACAGTTTTGTACCTACCATAAATGTAGATGTTCGAGGATCCGCATTGCTGCAGTCCTAACCATTGGGTAGTCCGCTGTCCAGTCGGCCCGAATACCAAAGTATATGGCTGACGTCGGTCAAGGCGCATTAGACTGACGTCAGGACGTCAGGGTACTAATGCGCATGACCGACGTCATATCCTCAGTCTTTTCTTGCCCCAGATGTCAGAAGACCCTAAAAAGACAAGGCCAAAACCAAAAACACCAAACACTCCTGCACCAAAAATATGTACAATATATACAAAATTACAAGAGTATAACCTCACCCACACAACCACCCCTAAACACAGAGGGAAGGAGGGAGGTAAATTGGACTGCAGCAATGTGGATCCTCGAACATCTACATTTATGGTAGGTACAAAACTGTACTATGTTCTTCATTCCACATTGCTGCAGTCCTAACCATTGGGTAGAATCCCAAAGCAGAGGTAAGGGAGGCTGGCAAATCATAAGGAAGCAGGAGCTGTCAACATGCCTTGCAAAATAGCTGTGGCAAAACCAGCCCTAGATTTAGAGTAGAGAGGAAGGTGGTAATGCTTAGAGAAAGTATGCACTGAACTCCAAGTAGCTGCCTCCAAAATATCCTTAGTTGCCACTCCCTTAGAAATGCTGTTGAAGTGGCAGTAGCCCTAGTGGAATGAGGCCTAATCCCAGCTGGAATCTCCTTGCCATGATGGGAATAACAAAATGCAATGCAAAACCCAATCCACTTAGAAATAGTTTGTTTTGCCACAGGCTTGCCCTGAGAACTCAAAGCAAAAGAAACAAACAACTGCTGAGACTGCCTAAAATCCTTAGTCCTGCTTAAATAATAACGCAACTGCCTGTGTACATCTAAAGTGTGCAAAATCTTTTGCCCCTTATTTTGGGGATCTGCATAGAAAGTAGGCAAATGAATAGTTTGGTTTAAAGCCACACTAGAAACCACCTTAGGCATAAAAGAAGGATTAGTACGTAATGATACCCTATCCTTATGGAAAATCAAAAAAGGCTCTACCGCCATAAGGGCCTGCAATTCAGAAACCCTTCTTGCAGAAGTAATGGCCAACAAAAAGCAGTCTTCCATGACAAGTATTTCAATTCAGCAGTAGCCGCAGGCTCAAAAGGTTGTAGAGTAAGTTTCTCCAACACAAAATTGAGATCCCAAGCAGGAGTAGGAGCTTTACGTGGGGGTCTTGTATTCTTTGCCCCTCTAAGAAATTGCTTGAACAAAGGATGCGAAAACAATGGTGGGTCACAATCATAGTGAGCTGAAATTGCTGCAGCATGAATCTTAATGGAAGAGAAAGACAAACCTTTGTCCAATAACTCAGTAAGATATTGAAGAGCCACACTCAAATTAGGCTCAAATCTCCAAATTCTTTGCTGCACTCCAAAACAAAAATCTCTTCCATTTTTCTGTGTACACTTTCCTTGTACTAGGTCTTCTGGCTTCCATAATCACATTTAAAACTTGTTGAGGAAGTTGAGACCTGCTGTGTTTCAAAACAGAATATGCCAGGCTGTTAGATGAAGAGAGTGAAGCTTGACATTGAGCAGGTGACCGTCCCTCTGAGACAACAGGTGTGGAATCAAAGGTAAAGGCCATGGAGGCTTCCTTACCAGACTCCTCAGTAATGGGTACCAGTGTTGCCGAGGCCAATCTGGAGCTATTAAAATCATCCTTGGCTTGTCTTGTCTGACCTTTAGGAGCACCTTTGGGAGAAGAGGCAGAGGTGGAAAGGCATACACATGAAGATTTTTCCAACTGAAAGAAAGAGCATCCACTTTCCAAGCTGTGTGATGAAACCTCTTTGTGCAAAACTTTGGCAGCTGGTGGTTTAGTGGAGAAGCGAACAGATCTATGTCTGGAGTTCCCCACGACACTGTCAATTTCGAAATACATGAAGATCCAGTTTCCACTCGTGGGGATCCATGATTTGTCTGCTTAACACATCTGCTAAGGAGTTCTGTGCTCGGCAGAAACCTTGCCTGAAGAGTTAGTTGCAAGCTGAGCAGTCTCCCATAAAATCATTGCTTGCCTGCACAACGGTAAGAATGTGTTCCCCTTGTTTGTTGATGTACCACATGACAGTTGTGTTGTCTGTTAGAATCAACACCTGCCCTGGAAGAAGTAACTCCTTGAAAGCCATTAATGCAAACTGGACTGCTAACATCTCCTTCATGTTGATATGTAGATGCTGTAGTCTGGCAGGCCACTTGTCTTGTATCCACTTTCCATTTAGATGAGCTCCCAAGCAATGTCTGAGGCATCTGTCGTTAGAATCTGACTCGCCTCTGGCGGGTCACAGAGAGTCCCTTGTTTAGGTGACATTCCTGAGCCCACCACAAAATTCCTGTTGAATGCAAGGTATTATTTGAATGACAGTGTCCAAATCTTGGCAGTGCTGTGTCCATACATTTTGAGATACCATTGCAGCTTCCTCATATGCAGTTTGGCATTGGGAAGCACCAGAATACAAGATGCCATGAACCCTAAGGCTTGAAGGACTGTCCTTGCAGTCAGCCCAGACTGAAGAGATAGTTGATGGAAGTAAATGGAAAGATTCTTTTGTTTGTCCGGGGTTAAAAGGCCATCTGGGCTGCTGTATTCAGTCTCACACCCAGAAAGCACATGTCTTGAGAGGGTACTAGACTGGACTTTATTTCGTTCACAGAATACCCTAGGCATCTTAGCACTGCTATCACATATTCCAAATGCTGTAAAAGGTCTTCCTTTTCTTGAGCCAGAATCAGGCAGTCGTCCAAGTAAGGATAGATTTGAATTCCTTTTAGCCTGAAGTAAGCTATCACTGGAGCCAGAACCTTTGTGAATACTCTGGGCAGTAGATAAGCCAAAGGGCAATGCAGAGAACTGATAATGGGAATTTCCAGCTCAGCAGATACTTCCTGCAACTTAGTCTGATAGGCACATGAAGGTAAGCCTCCTTGAGATCTAAAGTTACCATCCAGTGATCTTTGCCCAGCAGAGGTAAAAGCTGTTGTAACGTCAACATTTTGAACTTGGGAATGTCCAGATAAGTGTTGAGGATAGATAAATCCAAAATTGGTCTCCACATGTCCCCCTTCTTTGGTACTAGGAACAGGCGAGAATAAAATCCTAGGCCCCTTTCTGGCACAGGGACTGGCTGAATGGCCCCTATTTGGAGTAACAGAGAAATTTGCTTGTGAGCCTCTTTTCTTTGCAGAGGAGGAATGTCTGGCATGCCTTTGAAAGGAGGCAAGGTATGGAAATAAAACCTGTAACCGTGGTGAATGATATCCAAAACCCATCTGTCTTGGGTAATTAAATCCCAATTTTCTTTGAAAAGAGCCAGCCGTCCTCCCAAAGGTGCTGCCAGACGAGAATGCACTGGCAGCTGAAAAGGCAGGTCATTGGGTCTGTTCTGAAAGGACTGACCCCTGCCCTCACCAGAAGTCTGAGCAGGTGAACTCCTGTTCTAGGCCTAAAAGAACCTTGAGCTCTGCCCCTACCACGTCTAGACCTACCCCTAGACTGGGAATCATAAGCAGGATATGTCCATCCCTTAGTAGGCCAATTTCTACTAAACTTCGGAGGCTGCACTTGCAAAAAATCTTTAACAGTTTGCATAGACTTAGCCTTGTCCTCCATTTTCTTTAAAACTGCTTCCACAGGCGAACCAAACAACACGTCAGACTGTAAAGGAGCATCCAAAATCCTTGTCTTAACATGCTCAGCTAAATTCTGATCCCTCAACCAGGCGTGCCTACAAAGAACAGAACCAGTGGCAGCCACCCTCGAGGAGGCCTGCACCGCATCAAAACCACATTGCAAAGAATGCTTACCCACCTGTTCAGACACATGAACTAAATCCTGCAACTCTTTACACTCAATACCTTCCAGAGCATCCACCTTAGACTTCAATTGTGAAAGGAGATAATTTTGATATTTTAACATGTGAAACTGGCAATTCAACGCCCTCATGGCTAAAGTGGAAGAAGTATACACTTTCTTTCCCCATCTATCCAAAGCCCTTGCCTCTATCAGGAGGAACAGGATTTTTAACAACAGAAGCCTTAACACCTTTAGGCCCCTGAGAAACAGTTTCGGGTCTGCCCGAGGACTCTTAAAAGATACTTATGAGCTTCAGGCACCCTATAGTACCTATCCGGTTTAACTGGGGCAGGAGGCAAAGAATCAGGGTTCAGGAAGTCTCTGCAAAACATCTTCCACCACATTCAGAACAGGAGGTATAGCTAAAGGCCTATGCTGGGGTAAAAACAAGAATTCCCTAAGCCTCTTCCTGGAATCAGAGAAATCTTGACCTTCCCATTTAAAATGCTCCCTCATGGAATGCAGAGTCTCTGAAAATGAAAAATCCTCAGGAGGAGAAGCTGAAGGAGTAGAATCATCCACATCAGAATCAGAATAAGGAGGATACTCCTGCAAGTCTTCAGCCGAAGACTCAGAAGCCTCCGAACACTGCTCAAAACTCTCAAACTCCGGCTCCACCCTAGGCCTCTTATCAGGAGGGGGCATAGAACCTCTAATCATAGTAATCAAATCCTCTGCCATTTTAAGCATATGTTTCTTAGGCAAAGATCCTGAAGAGCTAGGAGAAACCCCCACTGAAGTTAAACCTGGCCTGCCTCTCAAAGAAGCCTTGGAAACAGAAGGGGAGGCTCTAACCACCTTAGGAAGAGAGGGAAGAACAGCCACCTGAGAAGCCCCTTCAGCCTGGCCTACCTCCTGAGAGGACACATCCTGTAACAGTAAAGTCTCTCCCTGAGACTCCAAAGAAACTCCTGGCAAATTACACAAGGTATGGTAATCCCTATGAGGTATCTGTTTCCCACAAGAAATACAGTTATTCACTTTTTCTGACATCCGGTTAAATACTGAGGCAAGAAAAAACCAAAATATTCCCCAACGGGGTACTTAGCCAACTTTGATTCGGTCTGAAACTCCGACTTCAGAAAATTTCAGAACGCCAACCTGCACTCGCAAAAAGTACAGTTTTGTACCTACCATAAATGTAGATGTTCGAAGATCCACATTGCTGCAGTCCTTACACTTGGGTATAGCGCTGTCCTCGGTCGGCCCGAATACCAAAGTATATGGCTGACGCCGGTCATGGCGCATTAAACTGACGCCAGGACGTCAGGGTATAAATGCGCATGACCGACGTCATATCCTCAGTCTTTTCTTGCCCCAGATGTCAGAAGACCCTAAACAGGGTAAAATCAAAAAATTACCAAACACTAAGCACCCCCACACCCAAACTATGTACAACTTCTAACAATTATCTAATAAAGTACTAACCTAACCACACAACCACCCCTAAACACAGAGGGGACGGAGGGCGGGTAAATTGGACTGCAGCAATGTGGATCTTCGAACATCTACATTTATGGTAGGTACAAAACTGTACTATGTTCTTCATCTCACATTGCTGCAGTCCTTACACTTGGGTAGATTCCCAAAGCAGAGGTAAGGGAGGATGGCAAATCAAATAGAAGCAGGAGCTGTCAAAATGCCCTGTAGAATAGCAGTGGCAAACCCAGCCCTAGATTTAGAGTAGAGAGGAAGGTGGTAGTGCTTAGAGAAAGTATGTACTGAACTCCAAGTAGCTGCCTCCAAAATGTCCTTAGTTGACACTCCCCTTAGAAAGGCTGTAGAGGTGGCAGTAGCCCTAGTGGAATGAGGTCTGATCCCTGTTGGGATCTGCTTGCCATGCTGAGAATAACAAAAGGAAATGCAAAACCCAATCCATTTAGAAAGAGTTTGCTTTGACACAGGCTTGCCCTGAGTACCTAAAGCAAAAGAAACAAACAACTGTTGCGACTGCCTGAAACCCTTAGTCCTATCTAAGTAGTAGCGTAACTGTCTGTGCACGTCAAAGTATGCAAGATCTTTTCCCCTTGTTTTGGGGGTCTGCATAAAAGGTAGGTAAATGAATAGACTGGTTTAAAGACACACTTGAGACCACCTTAGGCATAAAGGAAGGGTTAGTGCGTAAAGATACCCTATCCTTATGGAAGATCAAGAAAGGCTCAACAGCCATAAGGGCCTGCAATTCAGAAACCCTTCTTGCAGAGGTAATGGCCAACAAAAAAGCAGTCTTCCATGACAAATATTTTAACTCAGCCGTAGCTGCAGGCTCAAAAGGTGGCAGAGTGAGCTTTTCCAACACGTAATTGAGGTCCCAAGCTGGAGTAGGAGCTCTTGTGGAGGTCTTATGTTCTTTGCTCCTCTGAGAAATTGCTTGAACAAGGAATGAGAAAACAAAGGTGGATCACAGTCATAGTGAGCTGAAATTGCTGCAGCATGAATTTTAATGGAAGAGAAGGACAAACCCTTGTCCAATAGTTCAGTAAGATATAGAAGAGCCACATTTAAATCAGGCTCAGAAACATCCACACCCTTTGCTGCACTCCAAAGCAAAAATCTCTTCCACTTGTCTGCATACACTTTCCTTGTACTAGGTCTCCTAGCTTCCATAATCACATTCAAAACTTGTTGAGGAAGTTGAGCCCTGCTATGAGCTAAAACAGGATATGCCATGCTGTGAGATGAAGAGAGTGAAGCTTGACATTGAGTAAATGACCGTCCTTTTGAGACAACAGTTGAGGAATTAAAGGCAGGGGCCACGGTGGTTTCCTTATTAAATTTCTCAGTAGTGGGTACCAATGCTGTCCGGGCCAATCTGGAGCTATCAGGATCATTCTTGGTTTGTCCTGGCTTACCTTTAGCAGAACCTTTAGAAGTAGAGGAAGTGGTGGAAAGGCATATACATGAAGATTTTTCCAACTGAAAGAAAGAGCATCCGTTTTCCAAGCTGCCTGGTGTATCCTTTTGTGCAAAACTTTGGCAGCTGGTGGTTTAGAGGAGAAGCGAACAGATCTATGTCTGGTGTTCCCCATGACACTGTTAATTGCTGAAATACCTGAGGATCCAGTTTCCACTCGTGGGGATCCATGATTTGCCTGCTTAACACATCTGCTAAGGAGTTCTGCACCCGGCAGAAACCTTGCCTGAAGATCCAGTTGTAGACTGAGAGCCGTTTCCCATAGAATCATTGCTTGTCTGCATAGAGGGTAAGAATGTGTACCCCTTGCTTGTTGATGTACCACATGACAGTTGTGTTGTCTGTTAGAATCAACACCTGTCCCGGAAGAAGTAATTCCTTGAAAGCTGTTAATGCAAACTGGACTGCTAACATCTCCTTTAGGTTGATATGTAGATGTTGTAGTCTGGCAGGCCACTTGTCCTGTATCCATTTTCCATTGAGATGAGCCCCCCAAGCTTTGTCTGAGGCATCTGTTGTTAGAATCTGACTTGCCTCGCCGGGTCACAGAAAGTCCCTTGTTTAGGTGACATTGCTGAGCCCACCACAAGAATTCCTTTTGGATGCAAGGTATTATTGGAATGACAGTGTCCAGATCGTGGCAGTGCTGTGTCCATAGATTCTTGAGATACCATTGTAGCTTCCTCATATGCAGTTTGGCATTGGGAAGCACCAGAATACAAGATGCCATGAACCCTAAGGCTTGAAGGACTGTCCTTGCAGTCAGCCCGGACTGATGTGATAGTTGTTGGAAGTAAAGGGAAAGATTCTTTTGTTTGTCCGGGGTTAAGAAGGCCATCTGGGCTGCTGTATTCAGTCTCACACCCAGAAAGCACATGTCCTGAGAGGGTACTAGACTGGACTTTGTTTCGTTCACAGAATACCCTAGGCATCTTAGCACTGTTATCACATACTTTAAATGCTGTAGAAGTTCGTCCTTGCCCTGAGCCAGAATCAGGCAATCGTCCAAATAAGGGTAGATCTGTATTCCTTTCCGTCTGAAGAAAGCTATCACTGGAGCCAGGACCTTTGTGAATACTCTGGGTGCAGTGGATAAGCCAAAGGGCAATGCAGAGAATTGATAGTGTGAATCTCGTCCCGGTACTTGCAGATACTTCCTGCAGCTTAGAGTGATAGGGACATGAAGGTAAGCCTCTTGGAGATCCAAAGTTACCATCCAGTGATCCTTGCCCAGGAGGGGTAAAAGTTGTTGCAATGTCAGCATCTTGAACTTGGGGATGTCCAGAAAGGTGTTGAGGATAGACAAATCCAGAATTGGTCTCCACGTGTTCCCCTTTTTTGGTACTAGGAATAGGCGAGAGTAAAATCCTAGGCCCCTTTCTGCCATAGGCACCGGTTGTATGGCCCCTATCTGTGTCAATATGGATATTTGTCTGTGAGCTTCCAATTTGTGTTGGGGAATATCTGGCATGCCCTTGAGCGGTGGTAAGGTATGGAAATAAAACCTGTAACCGTGGTGAATGACATCCAATACCCATCTGTCTTGGGTAATTAAACTCCAGTTCTCTTTGAAAAGTGTCAGTCTTCCTCCTAAAGGTGCTGCAGGCGTGGAGGTTCTGGCAGTTGAAAAGGTAGGTCATTGTGTCTGTCTGAAAGGGCTGACCCCTGCCCTCCCCTGAAGACTGTGCAGGTGAGCCCCCTGTCCTGGATCTAAAGGAACCCTGAGCTCTGCCCCTAGCACGCCAAACCTACCCCTAGACTGGGAATCATAAGAAGGGTATGCCCACGCCTTGCTTGGCCAGTTTCTGCTAAACTTTGGTGGTTGAACCTGTAAAAATCTTTAACAGTGTGCATAGATTTAGCTTTGTCCTCCATTTTCTTTAAAACTGCTTCAACAGGCGAACCAAACAACACATCAGATTGTAAAGGGGCATCCAAGATCCTTGACTTAACATGCTCAGCTAAATTCTGATCCCGTAACCAGGCGTGCCTGCGAAGGACAGTACCAGTGGCAGCCACCCTGGAAGAGGCCTGTACAGCATCAAAACCACATTGTAAGGAATGCTTACCCACCTGTTCAGACACATGTACCAGATCTTGTAACTCCTTACATTCAATACCTTCTGCCAGAGCATCTACCTTAGACTTTAACTGTGAAAGGAGATAGATTTGATATCTCAGCATGTGGAATTGACAATTTAAAGCCCTCATGGCTAAAGTTGAAGAAGTATACACTTTCTTACCCCATCTGTCTAAAGCTCTTGCCTCTTTGTCCTGAGGAACTGGATTTTAGCCACAGAAGCCTTAACCCCTTTAGGCCCCTGAGTAACTGTCTCTGGATCTGCCCTAGGGCTTTTAAAGAGATACTTGTGAGCTTCAGGCACCCTATAGTATCTGTCTGGTTTAACAGGGCGGGGGTAAAGAATCAGGGTTAAGGAAGCCTCTGCAAAACATCTTCCACCACAGAAAGAACAGGGGTATAGCTAAAGGCCTATGCTGAGGTAGAAACAAAAATTCCCTAAGTCTTTTCCTGGAATCAGAGAAATCCTGACCTTCCCATTTAAAATGTTCCCTCATGGAATGGAGAGTCTCTGAGAATGAAAAATCCTCAGGAGGAGAAGCAGAAGGGTGGAGTCATCCACATCAGAGTCAGAATAATGAGAAAACTCCTGTAAATCCTCAGCCGAAGACTCAGAAATATCAGAATCCTGTTCAAAATTCCCAAATTCAGGATCCACCCTAGGCCTTTTGTCAGGAGGGGGCATAGAACCCCTAATCATAGTAATTAAATCTTCAGCCATCTTAAGCATATGTCTCTTGGGCACAGGGCCTGAAGTACTAGGAGGAGCACATGCTACAGCTGAACCTGGCCTACTCTTGGAAGAAGCCTTTGTAACAGTAGGGGAAGGCCTAACCACCTTAGGCAGAGAGGGGAGAACAGCTACCTGAGAAGCCCCTTCAGCCTGGCCTACCTCCTGTGAAGACACATCCTGTAACAACAAAGTCTCCCCCTGGGACTCTAGGGAAACTTCTGTTTGGGCCTCTGGCACAACCGTGCCCTCTAAAGAACCGGCGTCCGGGTGCTGGTGCCTCTAACCTAGGCCTAGGTGTTTTGTCCTTGCGCTTCTTGAGGTAGCGGCCGGAGCATCCGGCGGCATTTTGTAATTGCACGCTTCAAGACTAACCTAGCGCAGTCTAATCTCCTCTTTATGGTACGTTTGTTAAATCTAGCGCAAGAGGAACACCCAACAACGTCGTGCTCAGGCCCTAAACACGGTATACACAAGCTGTGGTAGTCCCTATGTGGTATCTGTTTCCCAAGAAATACAGTTATTTACTTTTTCTGACATCCGGTAAAATACTGAGGCAAGAAAAAACAAAATATTCCCCAGCGGGTACTTAGCCAACTTGGATTCGGTCTGAAACTCCGGTTTCGGAAAATCTCAGGACGCCAACCTGCACTCGCAAATTTGCTTCTGCATCGGACCACGCGGCAAAAAAGACTGGGGATATGACGGTCATGCGCATTTATACCCTGACGTCCTGGCGTCAGTTTAATGCGCCATGACCGGCGTCAGCCATATACTTTGGTATTCGGGCCGACCGAGGACAGCGCTATACCCAAGTGTAAGGACTGCAGCAATGTGAGATGAAGAACATCTGCTTCTGCATCGGACCATGCGGCAAAAAAGACTGAGGATATGACGGTCATGCGCATTAGTACCCTGACGTCCTGACGTCAGTCTAATGCGCCTTGACCGACGTCAGCCATATACTTTGGTATTCGGGCCGACTGGACAGCGGACTACCCAATGGTTAGGACTGCAGCAATGTGGAATGAAGAACATCCTCTGTCCGGAAAGGACCAATTCTTGGAAGGCCAATTCCTGCTGAATCTTGGTGGTTGTACTTGGAGAAAATCCTTGACTGTTTGTATGGATTTTGCCTTTTCTTCAAATTTCTTTAGGACCTCCTGAGCCGTGGAGCCTAATAACTTTTGCTTTTCCAGAGGAGCATCCAGCAGCTTTGCTTTAACATGGTCTGGCAGAGATTGTTCCTTCAGCCAAACATGCCTACGTATGACTGCACCTGTCATAGCTGACCTACATGAAGCTTCCAATGCATCATAACCACATTGCAAGAAATTGTTGCTGACTAACCTGTTGTGAGTTATGTACCAGATCCTTAAGTGACTTGCGGTCTAGGGAGTCAGGTGAAGACAGTTTATGCAATTCATCTAACAAATACTCTTGGTACTGTATCATATGAAATTGACAATTTAATGCCCTCATAGAAAGAGTAGCAGTAGTATACACTTTTTTACCCCATCTCTCTAAAGCTCTGGACTCCCTTTCAGAGGGGAGAGGATTTTTAGCAGCGGCAGCTGCAACCCCTTTAGGGTCCTGGGAAATAGTTTCTGGATCAGCAGAGT
This sequence comes from Protopterus annectens, assembly GCF_019279795.1. Taxonomy (NCBI): domain Eukaryota; kingdom Metazoa; phylum Chordata; order Ceratodontiformes; family Protopteridae; genus Protopterus; species Protopterus annectens. Next base: position 451,177,020 of record NC_056725.1, on the reverse strand, counting down.
GGGCCTTGTAAAGGTAGAGCGAGTCCGGGACCCTGTAGTACCTATCGGGTTTGGCAGGAGCCGGAGGGAGAGAATCAGGGGTTGTGCTAGAGTCACAGTACACATCTTCAATGACATTCAAAACAGGAGGAATAGCTAAAGGCCTATGCCGAGGCAAATGTAAAAAGGTCCTTAATCTTTTCCTGGAATCAGAGAATTCCTGGCCCTGCCATTGGAAATGCTCTCATATGGAGTGTAGTGTCTCCCCCAAAGGAAAACTCTTCAGGAGGGGAGGCCGAGGGAATAGATTCCTCTGCATCAGAATCCTCGTAGGCCGAAAAAGCCTCCTCCTGGTGGTCCGAGAGAGTAGAGCCATCAGAGGCCTGATCTGAGGAGTGGGGATCAGAGGGCTCAACCCTGGGCCTTTTGTCTGGAGGAGGTTGAGAGCCCCTGTCCAGATGAGGTTGAGAGCCCCTAATTAAGGAGGTAAGATCCTCTGCTAAGCTTAGAATCTGTGAACCAGTAGAGGGTCCCTGAGGGATAACCTTGGGAGGCAAAGCTTTTGAGAGTTTAGCAGCTTTAGCCCTGGAGAATGCCTTAATGGACATGGATGCAGGAGGCCTGGCTGCACCACGTGCTGGTGTAGATTTGTCTAAAGGAATGGTGTGGGAAGGTTCCAGGACACCAGTTTCTGTTGGAAATTCAATAACAGACTCAGCCGGGGCCTCCGGGGCCGAGGTAGTTGGTTGAGCGGTTTCGGTAATTGGAAGTACCAAGGACTCTGTTTCAGCCGAGACAGAGACACTTGCGGTAGGCCTGGCCGTTTCAGCAGAAACCGCAGCCCGCGTGTTTCGGTCCTTGTCCTTCCGTTTCTTAACTAAATGAGAAGTCGGGAGTCTCCAACAGCATGTTATACGAAAAACTAGCCCCAAAAAATTCCTCTGCAAACTCCGCTAGACGTCTAAGAGTGCGTCGGTTGAAGGAAGCACAGGCTCAACAGGCCGAGACGTCGTGGTCTGGGCCTAGACAGGGTAGGCAGTAAGAGTGCAAATCCTTATGAGGTATTTGTTTCCCACAAGTTAAAACAATTATTAACTTTATCTGACATCGGCTGAGGCAAGAAAGAGTCCCCAACGGGGTACTTAGCTTTTTGAAGTCTTCGGTTAGCTGAATTACAGGAGCTGGCCGACCGGCACTTGCGAACAGCTTCTGCTTCGGGCACCACGCGGCAAGAAAGACCGAGGAGAATGGCGTCGGCTGATGCTTTTATACCCCAGGCGCTCTGATGTCGGGGAAAGTGCGACATCAGCCGACGCCGGACCCAGACTTTGGAATCCGGCTGACCGAAGGGCTGCCTGAGGCAGGACAACCCATATGTGATGACTGCAGATGCATCCTTGAAGGACATCAAAGAGTTCTGTTTTCCCGATATCCTTGGTTCTGTCCAGGTAAAAGCGAAGCTGCCTGTGCATGTCCAAAGAATGCAAGATCCTCTCCCCCTTATTTTGTGGATTAGGGAAAAAAGTTGGCAGGTGAATAGTTTGGTTTAAAAGCCACTTTAGAAACCACTTTAGGCATTAAAGTAGGATTAGTCCTCAAAGAAACCCTGTCTTGATGAAAAATAATATAAGGTTCAACAGCCATGAGCGCTTGCAACTCCGAGACTCTCCTGGCTGAAGTTAAAGCCAGTAGGATAACATATGATAAATACTTTACATATCATATGTGGCAGCAGGCTCAAAAGGAGGCAGAGTAAGTTTTTCCAGGACATAATTGAGGTCCCAGGCAGGAATGGGTGGTGTCCTAGGGGGCCTTAAATTCTTTGCTCCTCAGATATTGTTTCAGAAGTGGATGTGAAAAAATTGGAAGATCTGTATTATAATGTGCAGAGGTAGCTGAGGCATGTATTTTTATGGAGGAAAAAGATAAACCCTTATGCAACATATCTGTTAGGTAATGTAAAATCAATGGAATATTTGGAATGTGAGGATCTGATTCCTGAGCATGCATCCAGGTGCAAAATCTCTTCCATTTACCTTCATAAGATTTCCTAGTGCTAGGCCTTCTGGCTTCTAAGATAACATCCATGACCAGTTTGGGAAGGGTAGGATTAATCATAGACCCTGAATACGCCAGGCTGCCATGCTGAGAGTTTTGATATGAGAGTGGAGGACCTGGCCCTGATGTTGAGACAAAGGATTTGGAATCCGAAATGTATCCCAAGAACCTCCTTGGATTCTACCTATCAGTGCAGAGTACCAAAATTGTCGAGGCCAATTCGGGGTCAGTAAGATCAACTTTGGTTTGTCCTGTTATTTTTAATAACACCCTTGGTAGAAGAGGTAGTGGGGGAAAGGCATACCCAAGAGGTTCCTCCAACTGAATGAGAGAGCATCCACTTTCCATGCTAGCTTGTGACATGTCCTTTTGCAAAAAGTCTGTAACTGGTAGTTGTGGGGAGATGCAAATAGATCTATGTCAGGGCAGCCCCAGGCTTCTGTAATCCTCTTGAATATTTGGGTGTCTAGCATCCACTCATGTGGGTCTGACAGGTTCCTGCTCAGGCTGTCTGCCAACGTGTTTTGTTTCCCTGGCAGGAATTGAGCTTGCAGGTCCACTTTGCAAGCTAGTGCTGTGTTCCATAGAGTCATGGCTAGTCTGCAAAGGGGGTAGGAGTGTGAACCCCCTTACTTGTTTATGTACCACATAACTGTGGTGTTGTCTGTCCGCATCAGTAGCTGCCCTGGCTGTAAAAGATCCCTGAAAGCCAAGAGGGCATTCTGCACAGCTAACATCTCTTTTAAATTGATATGTAGATGCTTCTGATCCTCTGTCCAAAAACCTTGCAGGGCTTTCCCCTACAAGTGGGCTCCCCATGCATAATCCGATGTGTCCGTGGTTATCACTTGGTAGGCTGGAGGTAGACTGAAGGCTTTCCCTTTGTTGTGAAGAAATGCCAGGGCCCACCAATGGAATTCCTTTTGCAGGCAAGGCAAGACAGCAATCTCTGTTTCTAGGCTGTGACAATGCTGGGACCATACGCTTTTTAGGTACAATTGTATCTTCCTCATATGCAGTCTTGCATGTGGTATGAGTAGTATGCAGGAAGCCATGTAACCCAAAGCCTGCAGGAATTTCCTTGCAGTTAGCGGAGACATTAACACCAGGCTTTTGAAAGTTGAAGCCAGCTGTAGTTGTTTTTCTGATGTCAGGAATGCCATCTGGGTTGCTGTGTTTAAGAGCACCCAGGAAAGTTACCTGTTGAGTGGGTGTTAAATTTGACTTTTTTACGTTCACAGAGAATCCCAGGTACTTGAGTAGATTCTGAACAAATTCCAGGTGCTGGAGTAAAATGTCCTTGCTGTCTGCTTGAATAAGGCAGTCATCCAGATAAAGGGTAAATTTGAATTCTCTTGAGTCTGCAGTAAGCTACTACTGGTGCCAGGCACTTGGTAAAGACCCTGGGCGCAGTAGACAAGCCAAAGGGCAGCGCAGAGAATTGGTAATGTTTCGAACCTGCCTTGAAGCTGAGGTATCTTCTGCACTCCTGTCTGATTGGATTTAAAGGAGGCTTACCTACGCATTCCTATGTCACCATCCATGCATTTCTGCTCAGCATTGGCAAGAGCTGCTGCAGAGTAAGCATCTTGAACTTTGGTATCTCCAGGAAAGTATTTAAAACTGACAGATCCAGAATGGGTCTCCAAGTATTTTGCTTTCTGGGAACTAGAAAGAGTCTTGAATAAAAGCCTTGCCCAGTCTCTGAATTTGGAACCAGTTCTATGGCCCTCATAGCCATGAGGGACCTTCACCTGTTTTTAATGCCTCTGCCCATGAGTTTTTGGTAGGTCTGACCATCCGTTTGGATTTTGGTAAGGTGTGAAAGTGGAATTTGTAACCTCTTAAAACTACATCCAGAACCCACTTGTCTTGGGTTATGCAAGTCCAATTTCGGTGAAAGAGAAAGTTTTCCTCCCACAGGAGCTTCCAGGAGAGAGGTTCCTGGAGCCATGCAGGGGGAGTCATTGAGCCCGTTTCCTATAAGATTGAGACCTATCTTCTCCACCCCTGGGGGTGGAAGCACTCCACTGTCTAGGTCTATAAGAGGTCTGTGCTTGGGCCCTCCCTCTGGGGCGCCTATATCTACCCCTCTGAGGCCTGTCCGAGCTGGGAAAGGACCAATTTTTAGCTGGCCAATTTCTGCTAAATCTAGGAGGCTGAACTTGTAAGAAATCCTTAACAGTTTGCATGGATTTTGCCTTATCGTCCATTTTCTTTATAACCCCTTCAGCCTTAGACCCAAACAAAACATTATGTTGAAAAGGAGCATCTAGTAACTTTGCTTTCACTTGATCAGGCAAATTTTGTTCCTTTAACCAAGCATGCCGTCTAATGACCATGCCAGTGGCAGCCGCCCTGCAAGAGGCCTCCAAAGCATCAAAACCACAGTGTAAGGTATGCTTCCCCACCTTCTCAGTAGCATGCATCAAATCAAGTCATTTCTTATTGTCTGCGCATGCAGAAATGGTACCCAGTTTTTGTTTCATAACAGACAAAAGGTATTGCTGATATTTCAAGATATGAAATGGACAATTTAAAGCCCTAATAAAGTAGCAGAAGTGTACACATTTTTGCCCCATCTCTCCAAAGCTCTAGAATCCTTATCTGACAGAATAGGGTTCTTAGCAATGGCGGCCTTAACACCCTTAGGACCCTGAGAAATAGTTTCTGGATCAGCAGTAGGATTTTTATAGAGAAACTGGTGGGAGTCAGGGACTCTAATATCAATCAGGCTTAGCAGGGGCCGGAGGAAAGGAGTCAGGAGTTAAATTAGACTCAGAAAAGACAACATTCACAATATCCACAATATCCAAAATAGGAAGAATAGCCAGGGGTCTGTGTTGGGGAAGAAGGAAATCCCTAAGAATTCTCTTAGATTCAGAGTACTCCTGTCATTCCCAGTGAAAATGCTCCCTCATGTCATGTAAAGTTTCCCCAAAAGAATAATCCTCAGGAGGAGAAGCTGAAGGAATGGATTCCTCAGCATCAGAATTCTCATAAGGAGGGAAGTATAATCCTGTTCAGAGGAAGACACTGAAGAGATAGATGCCCGATCAGAGGATTCTTAATCCAATTCTTGTCTTGGCCTTTTGTCTGGAGGGGGATGAGAACCCTAATCATAGTTGGCAAGCCCTCCGCCATTTTGAGCATTTGTTTTCGAGTTTTAGGTCCCGGATCAGAGGGAGCCTGGGCTTGAGTCTGTTTTAGAAGGAGTCTTTGCCTTTACCTGAAGCTGCGTAGGCTTAAAAACTCCCTTGGAAGCCGGTACCTGCAGAGCGGCTCCGGACCCATCCGAGGGAGCATTATCTGAAGGTCCTGCACCTGGAGAATTTGAAGGCCTAGTTGGCTCCTCGTGGGACTCCGTTTCAGCAAGCGGTTCTGTAATGGCAGACGGCAGGGGCTGCGAAAGCGCCTCACGGACGGCCGAACCGGCAGCTGGCTCCGATTGTAAACTGTAGTCCGATTTGGACCTCTGAGACCTATCCTTATCCGTGCGCCTTTTATGAACTCTGGTAGCTGGAAGAGTGTCCGACGACATGTTACAATTAAATCACCTCCCAAAGTAATGAAAGGCAAAATCGTATCTCTGTGTAATAGTACGTGGATTAAATCTAGCACAAAACCGACAACTAGCTACGTCGTTGTCAGGGCCTAGACAAGGAATACAGTAAGAGTGAAAATCCTTAAGGTATTTGCTTCCCACATGAAATACAATTAACTTTTTCTGACATCAGTCTGGAGCAAGAAAAAAAAGTTTCCCCAACGGGGTACTTGGCTTTGAAAAGAAGAAAGTCTTTGGTATGAAGCACCAAAAATAACAGGAGTCAGCCAACCGGCACTAACGAACTGCTTCCACCGCACGGCAAGAAAGACTGGAGAACATGGAGTCGGCTGGAAGCTTTGTACCCCTGGCGCACTGACGTCAGGGAGGGTGAGTACACAGCCGACGCCAGACCCAGACTTTGGGATTCTGGCTGACCGAGGGCTGCCTGCCAGCAGGAAGAACCCTACAGTGATGACTGCAACAGTGAAACACGAACATCAAGGGACAGCCATTCACATTACCCCCAGCCAGGCAGAACCTAACAACGGATGCATCAGATTATGCCTGGGGGTCCCAAATAGCAGGAAGAGGCATTCAGGGCACCCAGTCCACAAACCAAATGCATCTACATATCAAAAAGAGATGCTAGCTGTCCAAAATGCCCCGACAGCCTTAAAGGACCTACTTCATCCGGGACAACTACTGATCAAGACAGACAACGCCACGGTCATGTGGTATATAAACAAGCAGGGGGGCACACATCATTACCCCCTTTGCAGACTAGCTATGGCTTTGTGGGACAGCATTGACTTACCAAATTGATCTGCAGGCACAATTCCTGCCAGGAAAGGAAAATACTCTAGCAAACTAATTAAGCCGAAACCTCATGGATTCCCATGAGTGGCAGCTGGATCCACAAGTCTTCAGCATAAGGAAATGAGGTTGCCCGGACATATATCTATTTGGCTCCCTGCACAACTACCAACTAAAAAGATTCTGCACAAGGACTTATCAAACATGGAAAGTGGACGCCTTATCTTTCAGCTGGAAAAACCTATCAGTATATGCCTTTCCTCCAATGCCTCTCCCCCCCGAAGGTACTCCTAAAGGTCAGACAGGAGAAACCAAAGACTATACTGATTGCCCCAGACTGGCCCCACCAGTGCTGATATCCGATCTTAAGGAACTTGTCTCAATGCCCAGCCTGGACCTTACCTCAAATACCTAATCTACTGTCCAAACAAAACAATCAGATCCTGCACAGCCAACTCAGGACTCTAAACCTGGTAGCATGGCGGATAATGTAGCCATACAAAGCACACTTCTCAGTAAAGCTGTGATGGATGTCATTTTGGAAGCCAGAAGGCCTAGTACTAGGAAATCTTATGCTGGAAAATGGAAGAGATTTTGTGCTTGGAACCAGGCACAAGGAACTGATACAGATGTACCAAATATTCTTCAGATTTTGCAATACTTAACTGAGATGCTGGACAAAGGCCTATCTTTTTCATCAATTAAAATTCATCTCTCTGCCATTTCGGCTCATTACAATACAGAGCCACCAATCTTCTCATCCTTTATTAAGGCAGTACCTCAGAGGAGCCAAAAATTTAAGGCCTCCAAGGAGATCGCCAATACCTGCATGGGACCTCAATTATGTCATGGAAAAAGTCACCCTACCTCCTTTTGAACTAGCTGCTACTGCTGATTTCAAATTTTTATCTTGGAAAACAGCTCTGATCCTGGCAATAACTTCTGCAAGACGAGTGGCAGAGCTACAGGCACTCATGGCTGTGGAACAGTTAGTTATGTACTCACCATAATGATCGATGTATGTGGTCCATCTCGCCTACAATCCTTACTCACGGGTTCGGCTCCAACTCTGCCAAATTTCTCTAGCACGAAGTCTCTAATTGGCTGGGCTAACCCAGTATCCCAGGATGCACCTCACCCTAGCCCCAGATCTTGTTTGCAATCATAACACTCATAACCCCTACTCAAAACACCGGAAGAAATTCCAGCCAGATAAGGGAACAAAATCAATGACCTTGAAGGGTCTACAGAGCCAATATTCTTCCAAATCCTCTAGGAAGGGGGCAGGTGGGAGGGTACGTAGGAATGTAGGCAAGATGGACCACATACATCGATCGTTATGGTGAGTACTTTAACTGTTATGTGGTCCTACATTCCTTGCACATGAGACAGCGTCCACAGCACCTCTATCCTGGGAGGCTCATAAGCAGATACTCCTGAGAACTGTGGAACCAAAGGAAGCCCGGCCCCTAGAAGCCACGTCCAGCTTGTAATGAGTAATAAAAGTGTTGGGAGAAGCCCAAGTGGCCGCAGCACATATCTCATCCAAGGAAAGCCTAGCATGGAAAGCTACTGATGTAGACATAGCCCTGGTAGAATGAGCCTTGACGGGAAAGGGTAAAGTTCTGTCTGCTGATGAGTAGATGAATGGAATATAATCTTTGATCCATTTAGAAATTGTGCACTTGGAAATAGGACAACCTGCTCGTGGACACAAACAGTTGATGAGATTTCCTAACATGCTTAGTCCTATGTAAATAAAATCTCAGTTGTCTGTGCACATCCAACTTATGAAACCTGAACTCTGCTTTATTGGAAAAGTTCGGAAAAAACAGTGGTAGCTCAAAAGATTGATGGAGATGGACAATAGAAGACTCCTTCGGAAGGAAGGAAGGACGGGTTAAGCCTCAGGAAAACTCTGTCCTTATGAAAGATCAAATACGGAGGTTTAATGGACAAGGCTTGGAGTTCTGACATCCTCCTGGCCGATGTAATGGCCATCAGAAAAGCAGTCTTCCAAGATAGGAATTTTAAGTCGCAAGTGGCAGCCGGTTCAAAGGGTGGTGACGAAATAGCTTGTAGCACAAAGTCCCATGGCAGTACAGGTTCAGAAACTGGGGGACGAAGTAACCATGCGCCTTTTAGAAAGGCTTTACGGAGATTGTGGCCCATAAGAGGGCTCATAACATGTGTGAAAATTGGAAATTGCAGCTAACTGTATTTTAATGGTAGCGGGCGCAGAGCCCTGACGGAACATGGCTAAAAAATCTTAGACCGACAGAAGAGGGGCTGTGAAGGGGTCCAAACCTTGGGCCTGAGCCCAAATGGAGAATCTCTTCCATTTGCTGGAATAAATCTTCCTGGTGGAAGACTTATGAGAAGACAAGATGCACACCACTTCAGGTGAAAAGAAATGTCGCCTGACTAGCGACAGAAGTGTAGCAGCCAGGCGGTCATCCTGAGAGTTCGCAGGGATGGATGAAGTTGTCCTGACATGTGAATCAGGAGGTCCGGCACTGGGTCCAAAGTCCAGGGACCGTCCAGTGCATATCGTTGAAGAAAAAGGAACAATACTTTTTGAGGCCAGTGTGGAGCAATAAGGATCATCCTGCTTCCCAAGGATATGGCTTTCTGTATCGCTCTTGGCAACAGAGGAAACGGAGGGAAAGCAGACCGGACTGGGGGGCCAATCGTGAGCTAGAGCGTCCCTGGGGGATTCCCCCTGTGGGGGGATCAGAGTTAAGTACTTGCTGCATTTGGCATTGAGGGGGCTGGCGAAGAGATCACAGCAAGGCTGACCCCACCTTTTGAAGCACTGAACTGCCACTTGGTTGTTCAGGGACCACTCGTGAGGCATCAGAATAGCTCTACTTAGCCTGTCCTCCATCACGTTGGACTTCCCCGGAACGTGCGTTGCCACTAGAAACCGTTGAGAAGACACTGCCCACTGCCACACTTGCATGGCCTCTCTGCAGAGGGGATAAGATTTGGTTCCCCCTGCTTTTTCAGGTACCACACTACGGACATGTTGTCAGAGTGAATTGCAATCGTTACCAGAGGTAGACCGTCCTGGAGTGCTCGCAATGCCAGAAACACCACTCTGGTCTCCAGAACATTGATGTGCAAGTGTACCTCGTGATCTTGCCAGGTGCCTTGGACTGTCCTGCCTAGATAATGCCCCACCCGCACCCCATCTGGGAGGCGTCTGTGGTCACCGTGGCCACTGGAGACATAGGAACCAAGCTCCTTCCTCTGTCCAGATTAGAGGAGGTCCTGTTTGCATTGCTCCGTGAGAAGTATCAAGTGGGAAAGAGTAAGCTTTTGAAAGGACCACTGAACCGACAGAAGCCACTGTAGGATCCACATGTGTAACCTGGCCAGAGGTACCAGCATGATGGTGGAGGCCATGGATCCCAAGAGCTGAAGAACTAACCTGGCCTGAACTTTTCCGAGTGGCAACAGTGCATGGATCTGAGACTGCAGCACTCTTATCCTGTCCTGTGGCAGAAAGGCGCGCATTTGAAGAGAGTCTAGCTATGCGCCTAAAAAAAACAACACGCTATGAGGGCTGCAAGGCGGACTTTTCTCAGTTCAAAGCAATTCCTAGACAGCAAAGCGAGATGGTCGTCTCCCTGGCTTGGACGAGCAGATGCCTGGTGAGGGCAGCGAGAAGCCAGTCGTCCAGATACGGAAACACCTGCAATCCTAGACGTCTCAGGTGAGCTGTCACCACTGCCAAACACTTGGTAAACACCCTGGAGGCTGTGGTGAGACCAAACGGCAGGGCACGAAACTGGAAGTGACTGGCTCCTAGCCGGCAGCGTAAATGACACTTGGATGCCTTCTCCATTTTGATGTGGTAGTAGGCATCCTTGAGATCGATGGAGCACATCCATACTCCTTTCTCCAGCAGTGGAAAAATGGACTGAAGTGTGACCATTCGGAACTTGGACTTCAGAACGTAGCGATTCAGTCGACGGATATCCAGAATGGGTCTCAGGTCCCCTGTCCTTTTCGGCACCAAAAAGAGTCGCGAGTAAGTTCCTGATCCGACACGGACTGAGGGGACTGGCTGGATGACTCCTTTTTCTAGCAGCTTTGCAAATTCTAGTGCTGCTTGCTTCCGTTGACTGGTGGGACGTCCGGGATCCTTCTGACTGGAGGGGGTGTTGACGCAAAGGGAATAGTGTAACCTCCGGTAACTATTCAGAGCACCCAACGATCCTGGGTGATGCTTTCCTAGGACTCCGGATGCAATGAAATTTGGCCCCCGACTGGCTCTGGAATAGCACAGTCGGGCAACACCTCAGGAACGCTGGAAGTAAGAACTGCGAAAGGAAATGCGGTCTCCTGAACTGCGGGGGCCTCCTCTGCCTCTAGGACGGCGTCTTCCAGAATAATCCCCCCCCCCTTCTGCCTCTGGAGGGGCCTCACCTTGAGCTGCAGGAAAGAACCTCCGAGACTTTTTGAACCACATCTTCCCTCCTCTCTGAGCCTTGGGAGAAGGCCTAGAAGGGAAAGAAAAACGGGCCTCTACTGCAGATGGGGTCTTTCCCTCCTGTTCGCATCTGGTGAGGGTGTCTTTCACTTTGGGTCCGAAGAGAGAGGACTCCTCAAAAGGGGGTGTCAGTGAAGGAAGACTTAAAGGCCTCCGTGAAATGGCACAGGCGCATCCAGGCTTGTGTTCTGAGAGCTACACCTGAGCTACTCGCCCCTTCGGCTGCATAAGATACGAGCCTCATAGAAGAGTTGACAATGGACCCTAGGGTGGGCAACTGGGCGTTAACAGTCTGCGCTACCACCTCAGGCATGGTACCAGTCAGAGTATCTCCTAGCTCCTTCAGATCATCTCTTTGGAGCAGAGTGAAATGACAGAGGTAATTCAACGACCGTAAGGTAAAGGTCACCGAAGACGGGGTACACTTCCCATACCGGCCCATACTCCTGGACTCCTTGTTAGGAGGATGGACTGAAGAAGCCGCCTCTGCGACCTTCCTGCTGAGTGGCTGCCGCCACCACCAAGGCATCTACCGATACCCCTTTGGTAAGGAACTCTTTGCCCGGGGGAGCAGACAAGAACTTGTCTGGACACGGTTCCACGGAATCAGGTTTCTCCCACACCCTTTGACAAATAAGTCCAGGAGTTTTGAAGGGTGGGGACACCCAGGAGGTGGAGGGTTGGCTCCAAAGGCTGTGAGGAATACAGACTCCTCCTCAGAGGGAGTCTTGGAGGGCCAGTCACCAGTCTCAAAATCTCCAGGATGTCTGAGAAAGCGACATCAGAGGACGACTTGGGGGACCCCTCTGATTCCCAGAGGTCAGTATCGGAAGTGAGCGACTCTTATTGGGAGTCTATGCGCTTCCTCTTGCATGACTTTACTGGGAGGCTCCTCAGGCACCAACTCTGAAGGGCCCTCAAAGTAGGGGACCGCTCAAGGGGGTATCCCCAGACCCTTGGGCTCCGCCATCCATGGAGAGGGGGGAGTCAGAGGCTCTAGCCGGGGTGTAAGGGGACGGAGTGACTGATCCATGTGATGTACCCAACGACCTGGCCAGGTTGCTCCTCATGTCCTCGAAGCCCCCCCAAGTCCGAGGAACGACCAGTCTCTGACTCAGACAGGAGCCCCGAGGTATCCCCCTCAGGTCGAACTGAGGAAACCAGAGTGCCGAAACCAGAGGACGGAGCCGACCTGGTTGGAGCCGAAGCCTGATCCGAAATACTCACCTGGAGTATCTGAGCAGACACCAGAACATCACTCTGTGTGGAGCACTCCGGCTCAGACGACACATGGGTGTTTGGAGGAGGAATCATCGGTACAAGAATGGGAAACAGCTCTGGAGCAGACTGGGTCAGAGCCGAAAACAGTTTTGCTAACACCTGCGACTGTAGGAGCCTCTGGACCACCCTATCCACATCCAAATCAGACAGCCTAGAGGATTTGGAAGAAATAGGAGATCTAGATCTCCCGATTGGAGACTCATGTCTGACACTGGGTGACCTGCTCTGAAGAGGTTCCAAAGGTATCGGAGCCAAGGTAGACTCCAGTACAACAAATACCTCCTGCGGCCCAAAGGAGTACCCATTTCAGAGTCCATCTCCTTCGGCCCAGAGGACAGTGGAGCAGAGGATGTAGTATCCATTACAGAGACCTTCTCCTTCGGCCCAGAGGACAGTGGAGCCAAGGAGGAAGTATCCAATTTACAAACCTTCTCCGATGGCTCCGAAGACACAGACTGAGCCAGAGATCTTTTCTTGGCCTTAAGAGGCTTAGACTTGGTACTAGAAGGCGGAGAGGACTCCACGGCCTCCTCAAAGGAGGGCTTGATCAGACCCTTCAAAAACAGTTTATTTTTACGTTCCTGCAGTAAAACATGACAGAAACTGCAGGACTCTTGTAAGTGAATAGCACCAAGACAATAAACACAGACAGAGTGCCCATCTGTAATGGACATTTTATAGCCACATTTTTTACACTTCTTAAACCCAGAGGGTTATGTTCCTTTAGTTCTTTCGACATGGCAAGCAACCACGCCACACACAACCGACAGTCAAACACAAAGGGAGGGCGGGAAGACCAACAAGCACTTAAAAGGACAAGGAAACTAACTTAAACGCTTCCTACAAGGGAGTTAACCACTAACAAAACAGCACAACAAGGGAACACACTGGGGAGGACTAGGTCCTCTAACTTAAACGGGCCTAGCCCGCGAAAACAGTAGGGATACCACAAAACACTAAACTCTCAAAACCTCACACAATAACTATTCAGGCACAAAGTTAGCTATCAAAATAGCTTTTGTCAAAGGAAGACTGCTAAAATACTAAAAGTATTTTAAAAGGGTACTTAGCCACAGCCAAGCGAGACCACATCCTAACTCTACAAGCGGCAAACAAGATCTGGGGCTAGGGCAAGGTGTATTCTGGGATACCGGGTTAGCCCAGCCAATTAGAGAGTTAGTGCTAGAGAAATTTGTCCGATTCTAAGCGGATTCTCAGCTCTGAACCCGTGAGTAAGGAATGTAGGCGAGATAGGACCAAATTACATCAGCTGTTATACACAAAAACAACATAGAAAGAAATATCAAAAGGTTAACCAAGGCCATATCTGGAGCTTTGTCATGCTTGGATTATGCCAATTCTTTCATATCCACTTACCTCTTCTAGAAAGGCCAAAAAGGAGGGGGTTGGTTGGTGGGAGTTGAGGAACAATGAAAATGGACAACACAGATAGAACTTTATGGTGAGTACATGAACTTCTTTATATGAGGTCAAATTTCATTTTGTCCTTAACTGATGGGACAGAGTACCCAGCTATCTAAATCCCAGGGTGGACTCAAGGCAGGATATTCCTAAGTGTCACGGAGACAAATCATGCTCTATGTATACCAAATCCACTTTGAAATAAGTGAAAGTATGAAGGAAGCCCAAGTTGCTGATGCACATATTTCATCCATGGAAGCCCTCGAATGAAAAACTGAGGAAGCTGCTATGGACTTGGTTGAATGAGCACGAACTTTCTTTGGCAAACTGATATCTAAAACTGTTGTAAATAAAAGGAAATGCAAGCAGAAAGCCATCTGGCGAGATTAACTTTGGCCACTGGTTTACCCAGTTTTATAGCAGCAAAAGAAACAATTGATCTGTAGTTCTGATATCCTTTGTTCTGTGTAAATAAAAATGCAGTTGTCTATGAACATTCAATAAATTTAACAAATATTCTTCCTGGTTTGAAAAATTTGGAAAGAAAACTGGTAAACTGATGGACTGATGGACTGATTAATGTTACTCAAACTATCTTGGGCAAAAAAAGGATGAATTAGTTTGTAATGTAAATCTATCTTTATGAAAAAGTTTATATGGGAGTTTCACAGATAAAGCTTGAATTCTGGAAGTGTGTGGCTGATGTAATGGCCACCAAAAACAAAGTTTTCCAAAAAAGAAATTTAAGATCACAGTTGGATGCTGGTCAAAGGGTTGGTGAATCAGGGCTTGCAGTACCAGAGTTACACCCCATGGAGGAGTAGAATCTTTAAACTGAGATCTTAACAGAAGTGTGCCTCTTATAAAGGTTTTACAAAGTTTATGAGAAGCAAGTGCGGGACCATCAAATCTAATATGGAAATTAGAAATTGCTGGCAAGCGAACTTTAACTGTTGAAAAACTAACTCCTTAATTGATAAGGGTCAAGAAATTAAGAATATTATGACCTGGGACAGAAAGGTACCACATATTTTGCAGTGCCCAGTGTACAAATCTTTTCCATTTACTAACATTAAGTTTCCTTGTAAATGGTTTAAGGGAGGATAACAAAATATGCCGGACAAGAGATGAGAGCATAGGTTGCCTGGCTAGTACTGGAAATGGAGAAACCAAGCTATCAGCTTGAGATTGGGAAGGTCTGTGTTATGCCTGTTGGGTGAGACAGCAGATTTGGAGCTTGGGTCCATAATCAAAGGCGGATTAAAGGAGGCCACAGGAAGAGAAACAAAATATGTAAAGGCCAATAGAGTGCAATGAGGATGACCTTGCTTTTCAACCTGGCAGTTCTCTGTAGAAACTTTGGAATTAAAGGAATTTGAGAAAAAGCATAAAGTAGACCAGGTGGCCAACTGCGGAAAAAGTACAGTTTTGTACCTGCCATAAATGTAGATGTCCGATAGGTATGCATCTGCAGTCATAACGTATGGGTTGTCCTGCCTCAGGCAGCCCTTCGGTCGGCCGGATTCCAAAGTCTGGGTCTGGCCTCGGCTGATGTCGCACTTTCGACGTCATAGTGCCTGGGGTATAAAAGCATCAGCCGACGCCATTTTCCTCAGTGTTTCTTGCCCCAGATGCCAGGTGCCCTCTAGGAAGGCTAAATTTGGATAAGGGCTGAAAAGTTCCAAACATTTGCAAATTATATACATATACAAACAAACAAACAAACAAATACACCAGAATAGATTCCCCCAGCTAGCTGAAAGAGGGGTAAGCACCCTAGGAATACCACAGAGGGGAAGGAGGGCGGGTAATCCTGACTGCAGATGCATACCTATCGGACATCTACATTTATGGTAGGTACAAAACTGTACTATGTCCTTCAAGGATGCATCTGCAGTCATAACATATGGGTAGAATACCATAGGCAATCTGGGGGAGGAGGTCCTAAGAGAATTATGGTGTAGTTAAGATCCCCTGCAGTATTGCAGTTGCAAAGCCTGCTCGGGATGTGGAGTATAAAGGTAGATTGTAATGCTTGGCAAATGTATGCACGGAGCTCCAAGTAGCAGCTTCTAAAATGTCCTTGGTAGCCACCCCTCGTAGGAAAGCTGTAGTGGTGGCTGTGGCCCTTGTTGAGTGAGGCCTGATATTTTCAGGAACTGTCTTTCCATGAAAGGAGTAGCAAAAACGAGAATCCGGCCGACCGAAGGGCTGCCTGATGACAGGACAACCCATTTGTTATGACTGCAGATGCATCCTTGAAGGACATAGAGTGCAATTTCCTATCCATTTTGAAATTGTCTGTTTGGAAATTGCTTTTCCTTCCACCCCAGTTGCATATGCTACAAAAAGTTGGTCAGTTTTTCTGTTAGTTTTAGTTCTGTCCAAATAGTAGCGTAGTTGTCTGTGTATATCCAAGGTGTGCAAAAGTTTTTTCCCTTTGTTCTGTGGGTTAGGGAAGAACGTAGGCAAGTGAAAAGCTTGGTTCAAGGATACCCTAGATACCACCTTTGGCATGAAAGTTGGATTGGTTCTCAGTGACACTCTATCCTGCTGAAAAATAAGAAAAGGCTGCACTGCCATTAATGCCTGCAACTCAGATACTCTTCTTGCTGAAGTGATTGCCAGAAGGAATGCAGTTTTCCAAGATAAAAACTGGAGGTCTACTGATGCTGCTGGTTCAAATGGAGGTAGTGTCAGTTTTTTCAGCACAAAATTGAGATCCCATGCAGGTAGGTGGGGTCTTCTTGGAGGTTTAACATTTTTGATCCCTCTCAAAAATTGTCTGAGAAGAGGGTGAGAGACGATAGGTGGATCCATATTGTATTCTGCTGAAATTGCTGAAGCATGAATCTTAATGGATGAATAAGACAGACCATTGTGGAACAATTCTGCTAAGTATTCTAGGATGTGTGCTAGGTTTGCCACTGTGACATCTGTGTCCTTTGATGCGCTCCAAATGAGAAATCCCTTACATTTAGCCGAGTAGGTCTTTCTTGTGGAAGGTCTGCGAGCCTCCAGGATAATGTCCTTCACCCTCCGAGATAAAACGGTTTGGTTGGGCTTTAAGGAATCTTCCAGGCAGTTAGCTGCAATGTTTTCAAGTTGGGATGCAGGGTCTTGAAATTGTTCTGCGTTAGAAGAGGCCATAGGGGAAGAGGCCATGAGTTTGCCTGAGACATGCTTCTCAATAGCGGGTACCAATGTTGTCTTGGCCAGTCCAGAGCTATTAGTATGACTTTTGGCTGTTCCTCCCTGATCTTCAGTAGAATCTTGTACATCAATGGGGGAGGTGGAAAGGCATATAGTGTTAGGGCATTCCAGCTGAAAGAGAGAGAGTCCACCCTCCAGGCTTGTGGGTGGTATGTCCTTGAGCAGAATTTCTTCAGTTGGTGGTTGAGTGGGGAGGCGAACAGATCTATCTCTGGGATTCCCCATTTCTTTGTTATGAGTTTGAAGATGTCTGGATGCAGCATCCATTCGTGTGCATCCATGGTAGTTCTGCTTAAGCTGTCTGCTAGTATATTCTCTTTTCCTGGTACGAATTTGGCCTGCAGCTGGATATTGAGATTCAGGCATAGGTTCCACAGATTCATAGCCATCCGGCATAGAGGGTAGGAATGTGTGCCTCCCTGTTTATGTACCACATGACCGTGGTGTTGTCTGTCCATATTAACAGATGCCCTTGCTGGAGGAAGGGTCTGAATGCCTCGATTGCATGCCTTACTGCCAGCATTTCCTTTTGGTTTATGTGCATGCTTAGCTGCCCTTGAGGCCATAGGCCTTGGATACGCTTGTCCTCCATGTGTGCTCCCCATCCTCGGTCTGAGGCATCCGTGGTGATGGTCTGCCTTGTTTTTGGTTTGTTGAAAGGCAACCCTCTGTTGAACTAGCAGGCCTGAGCCCACCACAGGAATTCCTTTTGAAGGCATGGAATGATTTTGTATCATGGTTTCTAGACTGACTGTTGAGACCATACATTCCTTAGGTACCATTGTAATTTCCTCATATGCAACCTGGCATGTGGAATTAAAATTATGCAGGATGCCATGTAACCCAGGGCCTGCAGGACTTTCCTTGCAGTAAGCTGAGTTTGTCTTGTCAGAGTCATGAAGTAATCTAGAAGTTGTTTTTGTTTTTCTTCTGTGAGAAAAGCCATCTGAGTGATTGTGTCCAGATCCGCACCCAAAAATGTTATCCTTTGGGATGGTACTAGTCTTGACTTTTGGATGTTGACTGTGTATCCAAAGGTTTGTAGCAGGTGTATGGCATAGGCCAAGTCCTTTAACAATTTCTTCTTGTTGTCCGCTTGTATTAGGCAGTTGTCCAGGTATGGATAAATTTGAATTCCCTGAAGTCTGCAGTGTGCAATTACTGATGCCAGGCATTTCGTGAATACTCTGGGCGCAGTAGATAAGCCAAAGGGCAATGCTGAGAATTGATAATGCTCTGATCCTGCAAGAAATCTGAGGTGTATTCTGCAATCTGATCGGATAGGGACGTGCAGGTATGCCTCCTTGAGATCTAGAGTCACCAGCCAAGACTCCTTGCCCAACATGGGAAGAAGTTGCTGTAGGGTCAACATTTTGAATTTTGGCACAATGAGATGTGTTCAGTGCAGACAGGTCGAGTATAGGCCTCCACTGGTTTTCTTTTCTTGGCACAAGGAATAGTCTGGAGTAAAATCCTTGGCCTTGTTCTGTAGATGGTACCCTTTCTATAGCTTTCGTCTGAAGTAACTTGCTGATTTGTCTTAAAGCCTCTGCCTTCTGGTTTTGTGGAAGGTTTGGCATTCTGCCTCTTTTTGGCAAAGTATGGAAGTGAAACCTGTATCCTTTGTCTATTATTTGCAATGTCCATGTATCCTTTGTAATGCAATGCCAGTTCTTCGAGAATAAAGCCAGCTTTCCGCCCAAGGGTGCTTCCAGTTGATACCTGGTAGGCGGAATCAGAGTCAAGTCATTGTGTCTGTCCTGTAGTAGTGGTAGTAGTTGTAGCTGTTGCACTACTCCTATGGTTGGCAGGCTGCCACTGACTGCCTCTGTAGGGGCCCTTGGATTGACCTCTGCCTCTAGGGCGCCTGTTTCTGCCTCTCTGTGCTCTGGAGGAGTCTGGAAAGGATCAATTCTTCGTAGACCAGTTTCTACTGAACCTCGGAGGTTGAACTTGCAGGAAATCTTTAACTGTTTGCACAGATTTTGCTTTTTCTTCAACCTTCTTTAGAATCTCCTGTGCAGGTGAGCCAAATAAATGCTGTTTCTCCATTGGAGCATCGAGGAGTTTAGCTTTGACATGGTCTGGCAAAGATTGCTCCTTCAGCCAGGCATGCCTACGAATTACTGCCCCAGTCATAGCTGATCTAAATGAAGCCTTCAGTGCATCATAGCCACATTTTAAAAAATGATTACTGACCTGTTGTGAGTTGTGTACCAAATCCTGAAGGGATTTACGGTCTAAGGGATCAGGTGAAGAAAGTTTCTTATTTAGCTGATTAACAAAAATTCTTGGTACTGTATCATATGGAATTGACAGTTTAATGCCCTGACAGAAAGAGTAGCAGATGTATAAACCTGTTTTCCCCATCTCTCTAATGCTCTAGACTCTCTTTCAGAGGGTAGGGGATTTTTGGCAGTAGCGGCTGCAACCCCTTTAGGGCCCTGAGAAATGGTTTCTGGGTCTGCAGCATGGGCTTTATACAGGTGGAAGTGAGAATCTGGGACCCTGTAATATCTGTCAGGTTTGGCGGGGGCCGGAGGAAGTGAATCAGGTGCAGTACTGACATCATTGTACACCATCAGTTACAGTTAGAACCGGAGGTATAGCCAAGGGCCTATGCTGGGGCAAATGCAAAAAGGTCCTTAATCTTTTTCTAGAATCAGAGTAATCCTGACCCTGCCATTGAAAAAGTGTTCTCTCATGGAGTGCAAAGTCTCTCCAAAGGAAAATTCTTCAGGGGGGGAGGCTGAAGGGATAGATTCTTCTGCATCTGAATCCTCATAATGAGAGTAGGCCCCTTCCTGGTGGTATGACAAATCAGATCCATCCGTGGAGTAATCTGAGGAGTGAGGTTCAGAGGGGCAAGTCCTGGGCCTTTTGTCAGGAGGAGGTTGGGAGGCTCTGTCTGGGTGAGGTTGGGAACCCCTAATTAAGGGGATAAGGTCCTCAGCAAGACTGAGGATATGAGAACTAGAGGAAGGCCTCTGGAATGTAGATTTGGCAGGCAAAGCTTTTCAAAGTTTGGCAGCTTTAGCCCTGGAGAAGGCCTTAATAGACATAGAAGCTAGGGGCCTAGCTGCCCCACGTGCAGGGGTAGAAATGTCCAAAGGTATGGTGTCGGACAAATCCTGAACACTAGCTTCGGTAGGGAGTTCTGAAGCAGACTCAGCCGGGGCCTCTCTGGCCTCGGTGGTCGGAGGAATGGTTTCGGTAGTAGGAATAGCCGTGGACTCTGTTTCAGCCGAAACCAAGACACTCGCGGTAGGCCTAGCCGTGGTTTCAGCCGAAACCGCGGGCCGCGAGTGTCGGTCCTTTTCCTTGCATTTTTTGACCATATGCGTAGTCGGAGTCTCAGACGGCATTTTATAAGCAAAATCGGTTCCAAAAACTCCTCTGCAAACTCCGACCGATGTCTAAGAGTCCGTCTGTTGAAGGAGGCACAGGCTAAACAAGCTGATACATCGTGGTCTGGGCCTAAGCAAGGAAGGCAGTAAGAATGGAAATCCTTATGAGGTATTTGATTCCCACAAGTTAAACAATTATTTACTTTGACATCGGCTGAGGCAAGAAAGAGTCCGCAACGGGGTACTTAGCTTTTTTCGAAGTCTTCGGTAGCTGAAATCTCTGGATCTGACCAAACGGCACTTAACAGCTTCTGCTTTGGGCACCGCGTGGCAAGAAAGACTGAGGAAAATGGTGTCGGCTGATGCTTTTATACCCCAAACACTCTGACGTCGGGGAAAGTGCGACATCAGCCGAGGCCAGACCCAGACTTTGGAATCCGGACAACCGAAGGGCTGCCTGAGGCAGGACAACCCATATGTTATGACTGCAGATGCATCCTTGAAGGACATCTGTAGTTCTGCAGATGCTGCTGGTTCAAAGGGAGGCAGAGTTAGTTTTTCCAACACGAAGTTAAGGTCCCAAAGTAGGCACTGGAGGTTTCCTTGGTGGATTGATGTTTTTAATTCCTCTTAGAAACTGTCTTAGGAGAGGATGAGAAAAGACAGGTTGATCAGTATTGTGCTCTGCTGAAATTGCTGAAGCATGAATTTTAATGGAAGAGTAAGACAGGCCATTGTGGAGCATTTCTGCCAGGTATTCCAGGATATGTGCCATGTTCATCACCGTCGCATCTAGGCCCTTTGTGGTGCTTCAAGTGTGAAATCTTTTCCATTTTGCTGAATATGCCTTTCTTGTGGAAGGCCGGCGAGCTTCCATGAGGATATCCTTCACTCCCTTGGATAGCTTATCCTGAGGAGGAGTCCAGGTATTTTCCAGGCTGTTAGTTGCAAGGTTTTCAGGTTGGAATGCAGAGTTTTGTAATTGTGCTGTGTCAGGAGAAGTGGCCATTGAGGAAGAGGCCATGGTTTCGTGCATGATATGCTCTTTAACAGTGGGTACCAGTGCTGTCTTGGCCAGTCCGGAGCTATCAGAATCACTTTTGGCTGCTTTGTCCTGATCTTCAGTAAGACCTTGGTCATTAATGGAAGAGGTGGAAAAGCATACACTGTTAGAGTTCTCCAGCTGAAAGATAGGGCGTCCACTTTCCATGCTTGTGGGTGTTATGTCCTTGAGCAGAATTTCTTCAGCTGATGATTGTGGGGGGAGGCAAAAAGATCTATGTCTGGCCTTCCCCATGATTGTGTTACCTGTAGGAAGATGTCTGGGTGCAGCATCCATTCGTGTGCATCCATGATATTTCTGCTTAAGCTGTCCGCCAGTATATTGTCTTTTCCTGGCACAAACTGGGATTGCAGCTCTATATTGAGTTTCAAGGAAAGTTCCCATAGATTCATTGCCAGTCTGCAAAGAGGGTAGGAATGGGTGCCTCCTTGCTTGTTTATGTACCACATAACTGTGGTGTTGTCTGTCCATATTAGCAGGTGGCCTTGATGCAGAAAGACTTTGAAGGCCTCGATTGCATGCATCGCTGCCAGCATTTCCTTTTGGTTTATGTGCATGCGTAACTCCTTTTGTGACCATAGTCCTTGAATACATCTGCCCGCCATGTGTGCTCCCCAACCGTGGTTTGAAGCGTCCGTTGTAATGGTTTGGCTGGCTATTGGCTTGCTGAAGGGCAGACCCCTGTTTGACTGGCTTGCTTGAACCCACCACAGAAATTCCTTTTGGAGGCATGGAATGAGTGGGATCAAAGTTTCTAAGCTGTGACTGTGCTGAGTCCATAAACTCCTTGGGTACCATTGTAGTTTCCTCATATGCAGCCTTGCTTGTGGAATCAGAAGAATGCAAGATGCCATGTAACCCAGGGCCTGCAGGATTTTCCTTGCAGTCAGCTGAGTTTGTCTTGTCAGATTCTTGAAGTAATCCGGTAGCTGTCTTTGTTTTTCTTCTGTGAGAAAAGCCATTTGGGTGGTTGTGTCTAGATCCACACCCATAAAAGTTATTCTCTGGGATGGAACAAGTCTTGATTTGTGAATGTTGACTGTATATCCTAAGGCCTGCAGTAGGTGGATGGCATAATTAAAGTCCTTTACCAAAGTTTGTTGGCTGTCCGCTTGTATAAGGCAGTCGTCCAGATATGGGTATATTTGAATCCCCTGAAGTTTGCAGTGTGCAATTACTGATGCCAGGCATTTCATGAATACTCTGGGCGCATTAGATAAGCCAAAGGGCAATGCTGAGAATTGATAATGCTCTGAACCTGCAAGAAATCTGAGGTGTCTTCTGCAACTTTGTCTGATAGGGACATGCAGGTATGCCTCCTTGAGGTCGAGAGTCACCAGCCAAGACCCCTTGCCCAGCATCGGAAGGAGTTGCTGTAGAGTCAGCATTTTGAATTTTGGCACAATGAGATAAGTATTCAGTGCGGACAAGTAGAGAATAGGCCTCCATTGCTTTTCTTTTCTTGGAACAAGGAATAGTCTGGAATAAAATCCTTGGCCTTGTTCTGAAAGAGGAACCTTTTCTTCTATAGCTTTCATTTGCATTAAGTTGGAGATTTGTTTCAAAGCCTCTGCCCTTTGATTTGGTGGCAGGTCTGGCATGCCTTTTCTTTTTGGCAATGTGTGAAAATGGAACCTGTATCCTTTGTCTATTATTTGCAGTGTCCATTTGTCTCTTGTAATACTGTGCCAATTTTCTGAGAATAAAGAAAGCTTTCCACCCAAAGGTGCTTCTAATTGAGCCCTGGTTGGCAGAGTCAAAGCAAAGTCATTGAGTCTGTCCTTGTGCAGCAGTTGTAGGTCCTGCACTACCTCTCTGGTTGGGAGGCTGCCATTGACGTCCTCTGTAGGAGCCTCTAGCTTGCCCTCTACCTCTGGCACGCCTGTTCCTGCCTCTCTGAAATCTTTCTGTATCCGGAAAGGACCAATTCTTGGTAGGCCAATTTCTGCTGAATCTTGGTGGTTGGACTTGTAGAAAATCTTTTGACTGTTTGTACAGATTTTGCCTTTTCTTCAAATTTCTTTAAGACCTCCTGAGCAGTGGAGCCAAATAACTTTTGCTTTTCCAGTGGAGCATCCAGAAGCTTAGCTTTAACATGGTCTGGCAGAGTTTGTTCCTTCAGCCAAGCATGCCTACGTATGACTGCACCTGTCATAGCTGACCTACATGAAGCTTCCAATGCATCATAACCACACTGTAAGAAATGGTTGCTAACCTGCTGGGAGTTATGTACCAGTTCCTGAAGTGATTTGCGATCTAGGGGTTCAGGTGAAGACAGTTTCTTATGCAATTCATCTAACAAATACTCTTGGTACTGTATCATATGAAATTGACAATTTAATGCCCTCATATAAAGAGTAGCAGAAGTATAAACTTTTTTACCCCATCTCTCTAAAGCCCTGGACTCCCTTTCAGAGGGGAGTGGATTTTTAGTAATGGCAGCTGCAACCCCTTTGGGGCCCCGGGAAATAGTTTCTGGATCAGCAGAGTGGGCCTTGTAAAGAAAAAGATGTGAGTCCGGGACCCTGTAGTACCTATCGGGCTTGACAGGGGCCGGAGGAAGAGTGTCAGGGGTTATGCTAGACTCAGAGTACACATCATCAATGACATTTAAAACAGGAGGAATAGCCAAAGGTCTATGCTGAGGTAAATGCAGAAAGGTTCTTA
Organism: Protopterus annectens; assembly: GCF_019279795.1. Classification (NCBI taxonomy): domain Eukaryota; kingdom Metazoa; phylum Chordata; order Ceratodontiformes; family Protopteridae; genus Protopterus; species Protopterus annectens. The sequence continues at coordinate 451,153,132 of NC_056725.1, read as the reverse complement.
ATCTTTTCCTGGAATCAGAGAATTCCTGGCCCTGCCATTTGAAATGCTCTCTCATAGTGTGAAGAGACTCCCCGAAGGATAGTTCTTCAGGTGGGGAGGCCGAGGGGATTGATTCCTCTGCATCAGAATCCTCGTAGGCCGAATAAAACTCCTCCTGGTAGTCCGAGAGAGCAGAGCCATCAGAGGCCTCCTCTGAGGAGTGGGGATCAGAGGGCTCAACCCTGGGCCTTTTGTCTAGAGGGGGTTGAGAGCCCCTGTCCGGATGGGGTTGAGAGCCCCTAATTAAAGAAATAAGGTCCTCTGCTAAAGTTAGAATCTGTGAACTTGTAGAGGGTCCCTGAGGAATAACCCTGGGAGGCATAGCTTTTGTATGTTTAGCAGCTTTAGCCCTGGTGAATGCCTTTATGGACATGGATGCAGGAGGCCTAGCTGCACCACGTGCTGGTGTAGTTTTGTCTAGAGGAATGGTGTCGGACGTTTCCAAGACACCAGTTTCTGAAGGAAATTCAATAATAGATTCAGCAGGGGCCTCCGGGGCCGAGGTTGTCGGTTGAGCGGTTTTCAGCTGAGACAGAGACACTCGCGGTAGGCCTGGCCGTGGTTTCAGCCGAAACCGCGGCCTGCGTGTGTCTGTCCTTGTCCTTCCGTTTCTTTGTTAAATGTGAAGTCTGAGTCTCCGACGGCATATTGTATGAAAAAATAGCCCCAAAAAATTCCTCTGCAAACTCCGCCCGACGTCTAAGAGTGCGTCAGTTGAAGGAAGCACAGGCTGAACAGGCCGAGACGTCGTGGTCTGGGCCTAGGCAGGGGAGGCAGAAAGAGTGGAAATCCTTATGAGGTATTTGTTTCCCACAAGGTAAGCAATTATTAACTTTCTGACATCGGCTGAGGCAAGAAAGAGTCCCCAACGGGGTACATAGCTTTTGAAGTCTTCGGTAGCCGAATTACAGGAGCTGGCCGACCGGCACTAGCGAATTGCTTCTGCTTCGGGCACCACGCGGCAAGAAAGACAGGGGAAGATGGCGTTGGCTGACGTTTTTATACCCCAGGCGCTCTGACGTCGGGGAGAGGGCGACAAAAGCCGACGCCGGACCCAGACTTTGGAATCCGGCCGACCGAAGGGCTGCCTGAGGCAGGACAACCCATATGTGATGACTGCAGATGCATCCTTGAAGGACATCAAGAGAAATAAGAGTGAAAAGAAGACAAAATGTCACTTCTCTTAATAAGCTTGAGACACTAGCAACCATGTCTTTCGCTGGAAGCAGTAAACAAGATCTGAGGTAAGTGGGGTTGGCGCATTCTAGGAAAGGGAGAAGCTCAAGGGTTCTAAGTTGCCATGAGCTTTTGCAACGACAGAGATGAATCCAATGGTTCGGATCCAAACCCAATCAGTTGAGGACAGAATGAAAATTGACATCAGATCAATTTTAATAAAAATACTACGCGAACTCTTCAAATACAAAAAAGTAAAGTGAAGCCAAGACCAAGCTGCAGACACAAATGGAGGCAAACTAGACCTGGGGAGCTGGAGAAATGCAGAGTTTACTGGTAAGGGAGGGGGACCCAAACAGGCTAAAGATTTTCAAACTGGCCAGTGTCTGATCTGGAGATCCTCACTGGTTGAAGCCAAATGGAGCAGTCAGCACATCAGATGTATTAATTTCACCTGACAATCATAATTTAAAATATTTTTAAAATTAAAATATCTTACAATTACTAATAGGACTATGCAGTCAAACTACTTTGCAACATACCTCAACCACTACCCTTTCTTCCCACGGACTTAAAATATTTAAAATAGCCCTCCATTCAAAATAACTGCCAGTACCTTTCACCACCAAGTACAATTTTTTTCTTTACATATCCCTCCAAAACCATACCAACAGAGAAGTGACAAGCATCTGTCATGCAGAACAGAGACAGTAGTACTTGCCATTCTCAAAATATACCTTACACCCACACAGTATCCTACCTTTGAGACGAATCCCATGATGTTGTTCTTCAAGTATACTTTGTCCCGTTGTTGCATTGTGTTCCATCGAAACCTGATGTGGAAGCAAGTTAGAGAACTTTTGGTAAACATAGTGCAAGTACAAACCACAGAAATCAAATGAACTATACAACTCAAACAAGCTCATTTACAAATCCACAGCTTAGTCACTAAACACATGTCCAAGAATGATTAATAAACAGTAACTGCAAGAATCAATGTGGTTACTCTTTAGTCAAACATTTTCCCCAAAGTGTAAAGAAAAAGTACAGTTTTGTACCTACCATAAATGTAGATGTCCGATAGGTATGCATCTGCAGTCATAACATATGGGTTGTCCTGCCTCAGGCAGCCCTTCGGTCGGCCGGATTCCAAAGTCTGGGTCTGGCCTCGGCTGATGTCGCACTTTCCCCGACGTCAGAGCGTCTGGGGTATAAAAGCATCAGCAGACGCCATTTTCCTCAGTTTTTCTTGCCCCAGGTGCCCTCTAGGAAGGCTAAATGCTGAAAAGTTCCAAACATTTGCAAATTATATACATGTATAAACAAACAAATACACCATAATAGATTCCCCCAGCTAGCTAAAAGAGGGGTAAGAACCCTAGGTACCACAGAGGGGAAGGAGGGAGGGTAATCCTGACTGCAGATGCATACCTATCGGACATCTACATTTATGGTAGGTAGATAACTGTACTATGTCTTTCAAGGATGCATCTGCAGTCATAACATATGGGTAGAATACCATAGCCAATCTGGGAGAGGAGGTACTAAGAAAGGGATGGTGTAGTTAAGATCCCCTGCAGGACTGCAGTAGCAAACCCTGCTCTGGATCTAGAGTATAAAGGTAGATTGTAATGCTTGGCAAATGTATGCACAAAGCTCCAAGTAGCAGCTTCTAAAATGTCCTTGGTAGCCACCCCTCGTAGGAAGGCTGTAGTGGTGGCCGTGGCCCTTGGAGTGAGGCCTGATGTTTTCAGGAACTGTCTTTCCATGAAAGGAGTAGCAAAATCGAATGCAATTTCCTATCCATTTTGAAATTGTCTGTTTTTAAATTGCTCTTCCTTGCACCCCAGTTGCATATGCTACAAAAGGTTGGTCAGTTTTTCTGCTAGTTTTTGTTCTGTCCAAGTAGTAGCGTAGTTGTCTGTGTATATCCAGGGTGTGCAAAAGTTTTTCCCCTCTATTCTGTGGATTAGGGAAGAACGTAGGCAAGTGAATAGCTTGGTTCAAGGATACCCTAGATACCACCTTTGGCATAAAAAGTAGGATTGGTTCTTAGTGAAACCCTGTCCTGGTGGAAAATAAGAAAAAGCTGCACTGCCATTAATGCTTGTAACTCAGATACTCTTCTTGCTGAAGTGATTGCCAGAAGGAATGCAGTTTTCCAAGCTAGAAACTGTAGATCCGCTGATGCTGCTGGTTCAAAAGGAGGAAGTGTCACTTTCTCCAGCACAAAGTTGAGATCCCAGGCAGGTAGAGGGGGTCTTCTTGGAGGTTTAATAATTTTGATCCCTCTCAGGAATTGTCTGAGGAGAGGGTGCAAGAAGATAGGTGGATCCACATTGTATTCTGCTGAAATAGCAGAAGCATAAATCTTAATGGAAGAATAGGACAGGCCATTGTGGAACAATTCTGCTAAGTATTCTAGGATATTTGTTGTGTTTGTCACTGTGACATCTGAGCCTTTTGATGTGCTCCAAATGAGAAATCTCTTCCATTTAGCTGAGTATGTCTTCCTTGTGGAAGGCCTGCGAGCCTCCAGGATAATGTCCTTCACCCTTGGAGATAAAGCAGTTGGATTGGGATTTAAGGAATTTTCCAGGCAGTTAGCTGCAATGTTTTCAAGTTGGGATGCAGGGTCTTGAAATTGTTCTGCGTCAGAAGAGGCCATAGGGGGAGAGGCCATGATTTTGCCCGAGACATGCTTCTCAATAATGGATACCAGTGTTGTCTTGGCCAGTCCGGAGCTATTAATATCACTTTTGGCTGTTCCTCCCTGATCTTCAGTAGAACCTTGTACATCAATGGGAGAGGTGGGAAGGCATATACTGTTAGGGCTTTCCAGCTGAGAGAGAGAGTCTCCACCCTCCAAGCTTGTGGGTGGTATGTCCTTGAGCAGAATGTCTTCAGTTGGTTGAGTGGGGAGGCGAACAGATCTATCTCCGGCATTCCCCATGTCTTTGCTACGAGTTGGAAGATGCCTGGGTGCAGCATCCATTCGTGTGCATCCATGGTAGTTCTGCTTAAGCTGTCCGCCAGTGCATTTTCTTTCCCTGGCACGAATTGGGACAGTAGTTGGATATTGAGATTCAGGCATAGTACACACAGATTCATAGCCATCTGGCATAGAGGGTAAGAATGTGTGCCTCCCTGCTTGTTTATGTACCACATGACCGTGGTGTTGTCTGTCCTTATTAACAGGTGTCCTTGTTGGAGGAAGGGTTTGAATGCCTCGATTGCATGCCTCACTGCCAGCATTTCCTTTTGGTTTATGTGCATGCTTAGCTGTCCTTGAGGCCATAGGCCTTGGATACATTTGCCCTCCATGTGTGCTCCCCATCCTCGGTCTGAGGCGTCCGTGGTGATGGTCTGCCTTGTTTTTGGTTTGTTGAAAGGCAACCCTCTGTTGGACTGGCAAGCCTGAGCCCACCACAGGAATTCCTTCTGAAGGCATGGAATGATTGGTATCATGGTTTCTAAACTGTGACTGTATTGAGACCATACACTCCTTAGGTACCATTGTAATTTCCTCATATGCAGCCTGGCATGCGGTATTAGAATTATGCAGGATGCCATGCAACCCAGGGCCTGCAGGATTTTCCTTGCAGTAAGCTGAGTTTGTCTTGTCAGAGTCATGAAGTAATCTGGAAGTTGTTTTTGTTTTTCTTCTGTGAGAAAAGCCATTTGGGTGGATGTGTCCAGATCTGTACCCAAAAAGGTTATCCTTTGGGATGGTACTAGTCTTGACTTTTGGATGTTGACTGTGTATCCCAAGGTCTGTAGCAGGTGTATGGCATAGGCCAAGTCCTTTATCAAATTTTTCTTGTTGTCTGCTTGTATTAGGCAGTCGTCCAGGTATGGGTAAATTTGAATTCCCTGTAGTCTGCAATGTGCAATTACTGATACCAGGCATTTCATGAATACTCTGGGGGCAGTAGATAAGCCAAAGGGCAATGCTGAGAATTGATAATGCTCTGATCCTGCAAGAAATCCGAGGTGTCTTGTGCAACTTGGTCGAATAGGGACGTGCAGGTATGCCTCCTTGAGATCTAGAGTCACCAGCCAAGACTCCTTGCCCAACATGGGAAGAAGTTGCTGTAGGGTCAGCATTTTGAATTTTGGCACAGTTCAGTGCTGACAGGTCGAGAATAGGCCTCCATTGATTTTCTTTTCTTGGTACAAGGAATAGTCTTGAGTAAAATCCTTGGCCTTGTTCTGAACATGGTACCTTTTCTATAGCTTTCATCTGAAGTAAATTGCTGATTTGTCTTAAAGCCTCTGCCCTCTGATTTGGTGGAAGGTTTGGCATTCCGCTTCTTTTTGGCAAAGTGTGGAAGTGGAACCTGTATCCTTTGTCTATTATTTGCAGTGTCCATGTATCCTTTGTAATATGCCAGTTTTTTGAGAATAAAGCCAGCTTTCCGCCCAAGGGTGCTTCCAGTTGATCCCTGGTAGGCGGAATCAGAGTTAAGTCATTGAGCCTGTCCTGGTGTAGTGGTTGTTGCTGTTGCACTACTCCTCTGGTTGGCAGGCTGCCACCGACTGCCTCTGTAGGAGCCCTTCGATTGACCTCTGCCTCTAGGGCACCTGTTCCTGCCTCTCTGGGCTCTGTCAGTCTGGAAAGGACCAATTCTTAGTAGGCCAGTTTCTGCTGAATCTCGGTGGTTGAACTTGTAGGAAATCTTTAACTGTTTGCACAGATTTTGCCTTTTCTTCAACCTTTTTTAAGATCTCCTGAGCAGAGGAGCCAAATAAATTTTGTTTCTCCATTGGAGCATCCAGGAGTTTAGCTTTGACACGGTCTGGCAAAGATTGTTCCTTCAGCCAAGCATGCCTACGAATAACTGCCCCAGTCATAGCTGATCTAAATGAAGCCTCCAGTGCATCATAGCCACATTTTAAGAAATGGATTACTAACCTGTTGTGAGTAGTGTACCAAATCCTGAAGGGATTTACGGTCTAGGGGTACAGGAGAAGAAAGTTTTTTATTCAGTTCATCTAGCAAATACTCTTGGTACTGTATCATATGAAATTGACAGTTTAATGCCCTGACAGAAAGAGTTGCAGAAGTATACATCTTCTTTCCCCATCTCTCTAAAGCTCTAGACTCTTTCAGAGAGTAGAGGGTTTTTGGCAGTAGCGGCCGCAACCCCTTTAGGGCCCTGAGAAATAGTTTCTGGGTCTGCAGAATGGGCTTTATACAGATGGAAATGAGAATCCGGGACCCTGTAGTATCCGTCAGGTTTGGCAAGGGCCGGAGGAAGAGTATCAGGGGCTGTACTGACATCATTGTACACATCAATTACATTCAGAACAGGAGGTATAGCTAAGGGCCTATGCGGAGGCAAATGCTAAAAGGTCCTTAATCTTTTTCTAGAATCAGAGAAATCCTGACCTTGCCATTGAAAATGCTCTCTCATGGAGTGTAGAGTCTCACCAAAGGAAAACTCTTCAGGAGGGAGGTCAAGGGATAGATTCCTCAGCATCTGAATCCTCATAAGGCGAGTAAGCCCCTTCCTGGTGGTCTGACAACTCAGATCCATCCATGGAAACATCTGAGGAGTGTGGGTCAGAGGGGTCAGTCCTGGGCCTTTTGTCTGGAGGAGGTTGAGAGGCCCTGTCTGGGTGAGGTTGTGAACCCCTAATTAAGGAAATAAGGTCCTCAGCAAGGCTGAAGATCTGTGAAAGTACAGTTTTGTACCTACCATAAATGTAGATGTCCGAACTGGATAGCATCTGCAGTCATAACAAATGGGTTGTCCTGTCGTCAGGCAGCCCTTCGGTCGGCCGGATTCCAAAGCCTGGGTCCGGCTTCGGCTGATGTCGCACTTCACCCGTCATCTCTGCTGGTCTTCGGGTATAAAGGCATCAGCCGACGCAATTTTCCTCAGTGTTTCTTGCCCCAGATGCCAATTGCCCTCTTGGAAAGCTAAATTTTGGATAAAAGCCAAGGTTTCCAAAATAGTAGAAGGCAAACACAAAAAATAAACATGTATGTACATATATACAAATATACCATAAGAGACCCCCCCCCCCAGCTAGCTATTAGGAGGGTAAATACCCTAGGAGTACCGCAGAGGGGAAGGAGGGAGGGTAATCCTGATTGCAGATGCTATCCAGTTCGGACATCTACATTTATGGTAGGTACAAAACTGTACTATGTCCTTCATGGATGCATCTGCAGTCATAACAAATGGGTAGAATACCATAGCCAAACTAGGGGAGGAGGAATAATGATTATGGTGTAGTCAGGATCCCTTGCAGTACAGCAGTGGCAAACCCTGCTCGGGATCTAGAATATAGAGGTAAATTATAATGCTTGGCAAATGTATGCACGGAGGTCCAAGTAGCCACCTCAATGTCCTTGGTTGCCACTCCTCTTAAGAAAGCTGTGGTAGTGGCTGTAGCCCTTGTAGAATGAGGTCTTATGTTCTGTGGAATTGGTTTTCCATGGTAGGAGTAACAGAATCTTATGCAATTTCCTATCCATTTGGAGATTGTCTGTTTGGAAATAGCTTTTCCTTCCCTTCCTGTTGCATAGGCTACAAAGAGCTGGTCAGTTTTTCTGTTACCTTTGGTTCTGTCCAGGTAGTAGCGTAACTGTCTGTGTACATCCAAGGTATGCATTATTCTTTCACCTGTGTTTTGTGGATTGGGAAAGAAGGTAGGTAGGTGGATTGCCTGGTTTAAAGACACTCTGGATACCAGCTTAGGCATAAATGTAGGATTAGTTCTCATGGACACCCTATCTTGGTGGAAGATTAGGAAGGGTTGCACTGCCATTAAGGCCTGTAGTTCCGAAACCCTCCTTGCTGAAGTAATAGCCAGTAGGAAAGCAGTTTTCCATGACAGGTGTTGTAGATCTGCTGTTGCTGCTGGTTCAAACGGAGGGAGTGTCAACTTTTCTAGTACAAAGTTCAAGTCCCATGCTGGTAATGGTGGTTTCCTAGGAGGTTTTACATTCTTGATCCCTCTGAGAAACTGCCTGAGTACAGGATGTGAAAAGACAGGAGGATCAAAGCTGTATTCTGCTGAAATAGCTGATGCATGTATCTTGGAGGAATAGGACAGGCCTGTATGTAGAAGCTCTGCCAAGTACTCCAGGATGTTAGCAATATCTATGTTCGACACATCTTTTCCTCTTTCAGTACTCCAAATGACGAACCTTTTCCATTTTCCTGCATAGTTCCTTCTTGTAGAAGGTCTGCGGGCTTCAAGGATAATGTCTTTAACCCTTTGTGAAAGGTCTGGGTTAGTTACTGCTATGTGATGTTCCAGGCAGTCAGTTGCAAGGTTTTTAGGTTTGGATGTATGATGTTGTAGTTGTTCTGAGTTAACATCAGAGGCATCAGGGGTATTGACCACATTTTCTCCCGAGACATGCTCCTCAGCAATGGGTACCAGTGTTGTCTTGGCCAGTTCGGAGCTATCAATTATCCTTGGACGTTCCTCTTTGATTTTCAGTAGTACCTTGTGCATCAAGGGAAGAGGTGGGAATGCATATGCTGTCAGGCCTTTCCAGCTGAAGGATAGAGAGTCCACCTTCCATGCAAGTGGGTGGAATGTCCTTGTGCAGAATTTTTTGAGCTGGTGATTTTGTGGGGAAGCGAATAGATCTATTTGTGGCATTCCCCATTTCTTTGTGATGGCCTTGAAGATATCTGGGTGTAGCATCCATTCGTGAGCATCCGAGGTGGTTCTGCTTAAAATGTCTGCTAGGGTGTTCTCTTTTCCCGGTACAAATATTGCCTGTAACTGGATGTTGTAGCTGAGAGCCAGATTCCAAAGGTCCAAAGTCATTCTGCATAGGGGGTAAGAATGAGTGCCTCCCTGTTTGTTGATGTACCACATGACTGTGGTGTTCTGTCCTTATCATCAAATGGCCTTCTTTGAGGAATGGTCTGAATTTTAGGATTGCCAGTTTTACTGCCAGCATTTCTTTTTGGTTTATGTGCAGGTGCAGCTGGTCCTGAGTCCACAGTCCTTATGCATTTGTCCAGCATGTGTGCCCCATCCTAGGTCTGAGGCATCCGTTGTGATGGTTTGGTTTGCTCGAAAGTTGTGGAAGGGTAAGCCTGGGTTTGACTGGCATGCCCGAGCCCACCATAGGAGCTCCTGTTTTAAGCATGGGATTAGTGGTATTTCTGTTTCTAAGCTGTGCCTGTGTTGAGACCATAAATTCTTTAGGTACCACTGTAACTTTCTCATATGTAGTCTGGCATGTGGGACCAAGATTATGCATGATGCCATGAAGCCCAAGGCCTGCAGAACTTTTCTTGCTGTTAGTTTGTTCTGTTTTGTTAATGCCAAGAAGTAAAGAGGAAGTTCTTTTTGTTTTTCTGCAGTGAGGAATGCCATCTGTTTTACTGTGTCCAATTCCGCGCCCAAGAAAGTTCTTGTCTGGGATGGTATCAGTCCTGATTTTTGAAAATTGACTGTGTATCCCAGGGCTTGTAGCAAATAAATGACCCTTAGTAAATCTGTTGTCAGCTTGCTTTTGTTGTCCGCTTGTAACAGGCAGTCGTCCAGGTAGGGATAAATTTGGATTCCCTGTACTCTGCAGTGAGCGATTACTGATGCCAGGCATTTTGTGAATACTCTGGGCGCAGTGGATAAGCCAAAGGGCAATGCTGAGAATTGATAATGCTCTGATCCTGCAAGAAATCTGAGGTATCTTCTGCAATTTGGTCGAATGGGGACGTGCAGGTATGCCTCCTTGAGATCTAGAGTTACCAGCCAACACTCCTTGCCCAGCATGGGAAGAAGTTGCTGTAGGGTCAGCATTTTGAATTTTGGGACAATGATGTATGTGTTTAAGATGGACAGGTCGAGAATAGGTCTCCAGTTTTTCTTTTCTTGGTACTAGGAAGAGTCTGGAGTAGAATCCTTTGCCCTGTTCTGTTATTAGTACCCTTTCCACAGCTCTCATCTTTATTAATTCTGCTGTCTGGTGCAGGGCTTCTATTTTTTGATTTGGGGGCAGGTTTGGCATTCCTCCTTTTACTGGTAAAGTGTGGAAGTGGAACCGTAGCCTTGGTCTATGGTTTGCAAAATCACTTGTCTTTTTAATATAGTGCCAATTTTTCGAGAATAAGGCTAACTTTCCGCCTAATGGTGCTGCTAATTGCTCCCTGGTAGGCGGAGTCAGAGCCAAGTCACTGTGATTGTCCTGTTGCAGTGGTTGCGTCTGTGCCTCGGTTATTGCCTTGCCACTGTCGTCCTCTGTAGGCACCTCCTCTGGATTGATTTCTGCCCCTAGAGCGTCTGTTCCTGCCCCTTTGGGATCTTGTGGAGTCAGGAAAGGACCAATTCTTGGCAGGCCAGTTCCTGCTAAACCTTGGGGGCTGAACCTGTAGGAAATATTTGACTGTTTGTACAGATTTTGCCTTCTCTTCCATTTTCTTCATTACCTGCTGGGCAGGTTCCCCAAATAGACTGGCCTTATCCATAGGAGCATCCAATAGCTTAGCTTTAACATGATCCAGCAAGACCTGTTCTTTCAACCATGCATGCCTTCTCATCACTGTGCCAGTCATGGCTGATCTAAATGAAGCCTCCAGTGCATCATAGCCACATTTTAAAGAATGGTTACTAACCTGTTGGAAGTTATTCACCATTTCTAATACATATTTCTTATCTAAAGATTCATCAGAGGACAGCTTTTTAATTAACTGATCAAGCATAAACTCTTGGTATTGGATCATGTGAAACTGACAGTTTAAAGCTCTAGCAGAGAGAGTAGCAGAGGTGTAGACTTTTTTCCCCCATCTCTCTAAGGACCTGGATTCCCTTTCCGAAGGAATAGGGTTTTTTGCTGTGGTAGAGGCTACTGCCTTAGGCCCCTGGGATATAGTTTCGGGGTCAGCAAGTGGGGCCTTGTATAGGTGGTGATGAGTGTCTGGCACCCTGTAAAATCTATCTGGTTTGGCAGGGGCTGGAGGTAAAGAATCAGGAGCAGTGCAGACATCATTAAATGCATCGTCCACAACAGAAAGGACAGGAGGTATAGCTACGCCTATGTTGTGGTAAGTGCAGAAAGGTCCTAAGCCTTTTTCTTGAATCTGAGAAATCTTGTCCCTGCCATTGGAATTGTTCTCTCATGGCATGTAAGGTTTCCCCAAAAGAGAATTCCTCTGGTGGAGAGGCAGCTGGAATGGATTCTTCAGCATCTGAATCTTCATAATTGGAAAAAGGAGCCTCTGGCTGGTCTGTAATGTCTGAGTCATCCGCAGAATCATCAGAGGACACAGGCTCGGGGGGCTCTGCTCTAGATCTCTTTTCTGGGGGCTGAGAGGCCCTGTCTGGGTGAGATTGGGATCCCCTAATTAAGGATATTAAATCTTCTGCCAGAGTAAGCATTTGAGAACTAGAAGTGGGCCTGAGTGAGGGTGGTTTAACAGGCACTGATTTAGCTGCTTTAGCCCTGGCAAAGGCCTTAATAGACATGGCTGCAGGAGGCCTAGCAGCACCACGTGCTGGGGTAGAGATATCCAAGGGGATGGTGTCTGATAGATCAGTGGGAACCACAGTTGTAGGCAAAATTTCTGAGGCTGATTCAGATAAGGAAGCAGGAGCCTCAGTAGTAGTCATGGATTCGGCTGAAGATTCACCAGTTTTCTCGGTTTCGGCCGAAACAGAGACACTCGCGGCTTGCTTAACCGTGGTTTCGGCCGAAATCGCGGACCGCGAGTGTCGGTCTTTTTCTTTGCGTTTAACAATTTGGGTAGTCGGAGGATCCGACGGCATAATGTACGCAAAATCTGAGCCAAAAAACTGTTCAGCATACTCCGACCGACGCCTAAGCGTTCGTCAGTTGAAGGAAGCACAGGCCGAACAGGCTGCTACGTCGTGGTCTGGGCCTAAGCAAGGCAAACAGTAAGAGTGGAAATCTTTATGAGGTATTTGTTTCCCACAAGTTAAACAGTTATTGACTTTTTCTGACATCGGCTGATGCAAGAAAGAGTCCCCAACGGGGTACTTAGCTTTTTAGAAGTCTTCGAAGTAGTATTCGGTAGTAGTAATCTCTGGATCTGACCGACCGGCACTTGCGAACAGCTTCTGCTTCGGGCGCCACGCGGCAAGAAAGACTGAGGAAAATGGCGTCGGCTGATGCCTTTATACCCGAAGACCAGCAGAGATGACGTCGGGTGAAGTGCGACATCAGCCGAAGCCGGACCCAGGCTTTGGAATCCGGCCGACCGAAGGGCTGCCTGACGACAGGACAACCCATTTGTTATGACTGCAGATGCATCCATGAAGGACATCAAGAGGAAGGCCTCTGGGAGGTAGATTTGGCAGGCAAAGCCTTAGAAAGTTTGGCAGCTTTAGCCCTTGAAAAGGCCTTAATGGACATGGAAGCAGGGGGCCTAGCTGCCCCACGTGCAGGAGCAGAAATGTCCAAAGGTATGGTGTCGGACATTTCCTGAACACTGGTTTCGGTAGGAAGTTCTGAAGCCGACTCAGCCGGGGGCCCCCGGGCCTCGGTGGTTGGAAGTATGGTTTCGGAAGAAAGAATCTCCGAGGACTCTGTTTTGGCCGAAACAGAGGCACTCGCGGTAGGCCTAGCCGTGGTTTCAGCCAAAACCACGGGCGTCTGTCCTTTTCCTTGCGTTTTTTGACCATATGCAAAGTCGGAGTCTCCGATGGCATTTTATAAGCAAAAGCGGCTCCAAAAAATTCCTCTGCAAACTCCGACCGCCGTCTAAGAGTTCGTCGGTTGAAGGAAGCACAGGCTAAACAGGCCGATACGTCGTGGTCTGGGCCTAAGCAAGGAAGGCAGTAGGAATTGAAATCCTTATGAGGTATTTGTTTCCCACAAGTTAAACAATTATTTACTTTGTCTGACATCGGCTGAGGCAAGAAAGAGTCCCCAATGGGGTACTTGGCTTTTTTCAAAGTCTTCAGTAGCTGAATTCACTGGATCTGACTGACCGGCACTTACGAACAGCTTCTGCTTCGGGCACCGCGCGGCAAGAAAGACTGAGGAAAATGGTGTCGGCTGATGCTTTTATACCCCGACGCTCTGACGTCGGGGAAAGTGCGACATCAGCAGAGGCCAGACCCAGACTTTGGAATCCGGCCGACCGAAGGGCTGCCTGAGGCAGGACAACCCATATGTTATGACTGCAGCTGCATGACATCAGAAAGAATTCTCAAAATTTAAAAGTTAATTTCAAAACAATCATCAAAACACTGTCAAAACAATAAGTGCACATTAGCCTTATCAGCAAAGTTAATTCAAACTGGGAATTCAACTATGTACAAAACTACATCAATCAGCTGGTTAAAGAAAGAAAATCGACAGTACTGCAGTAAGCCGATAATAAAGCAAAGCATAATTTTGGTTCCTGCATCTGGTTTGGATTATGATGACCACAAGTAATCCATGTCGCAAGAATCTTTAACATGGTTTTATAAAGCTGACTCAAACTACAAGTTAATATCAAGACACCCTCCACAAGTACAAACCATGCAGGATTCAGCCACAAAGTGACAACATATAACCAAAAAAACCAAATACCTTTACCTGGTATGCAGTATTGTGCTAGTTACTTATAAAAAGTAATAAGTTAGTATTACTAGTTACTTTTAAGTGAAAGTAATACATTACTATTACATTTCTAAAAAATACATTACTAGTTACTAATTAAACTAGTTACTTTCGAGTTATTTTACACAAGTATAGTTTATCAATTGTCATATTCTGATTTATTCACGTTACTTGTGTTTAAGGAATACATGCTTACTGCACATGAATAGGAGTGTATTATTAAAGCTGTAGACACCATATTACAATAAAGATAAATAGCATTTTATAGTTTACAAAGTCCCGCAGATCAGTCTTTATAGTAGGTCACAATTTAATACTTGTACCAAAGTACACAGCCAGCAACACAAGACCCATAACAAGTTACAACCCATCAAATTTTCAACATACATTAGGCTAAAGTGCTAACCTGACAAAAATGATGCAGAGGTCACAAAAATACTTAACAGAATATGTCATAAATGTCTAACAAAATTACTATCATAAAGTCAACCAAAACATCACTATATATAACTATTCACATCACAATGACTAAACAAACTACACATTTTTATTGGCTCGAAGGAGCAACTTTTCAAAGTGTTCGTCTGAGTCTATTTCTTCCTGCAGTCAGCACTTGTCCACCAAGACTGAACAGACGTTCAACAGGTGCAGTAGATGGCATAGGTGTATTAGTGTTCAGAAATATCTTGACTATAGGGTAACTGTTGAGAGAAGATATTTCTCTGGAAGGGTCAGCCAGATACATTTCCATCCAAGAAGACATGCTGACACTGGCTGCTGTCGATTCTTTGAAGTTGAAGAAACTGTCGATTCTTTGAAGTTGAAGAAGCTGTCTTCAGCAGTTAGTGCAGAAGCTTCAGTTGACCCATGCTCAGGTTCATCCAGTTTCTGCATAGCATCAAGGAGCAAAGCCTTGCCTCCGAGTTTCTGCTCTTCACTGTCCATCCATTGCAAACGGAACTGTGGAAATCCTATGCTAGCCAGAAGGAACTCTTTGCGCTCCAGAAGGTGACTGAACAGAGCCTCAATGCCTTTAAGAAGAGCATAGACTAGTGGCACAATGAGCTTCACAGACTGCCTGACTTCGGACAACTTGTTTTTCAAGCACATAATGGTGGGGATCAGGATTCCCATGAAGCATTTCAGCACCGACTGCAGGATGTCCACAGCCATTGCCACGGGCTGCATTGCTTGCACAAACTCTACAACAAAGGTAATTTCAGCAGACCTGAAGGCAATTCCAATCTCTTCACAAATCTCATTCAGCAAGCCTTCACCCAAAATTGAAATGCGGTGAATTCTCATCGCATAGAAAGTGGAACTCCATCGTGTCGCATTGGGAACAATCAATGCCAGATCACACTTACTGCGAACCACCTCAGCAGCTTGGATGCTGCGACTAGCCTTGTTCCAAGCAGCATACCATTTCGCCATGGTGCTTCACATGATCTTTTTATACTGTGCATCATCACAAGCAGATTCGGAATCATGCACAGCAACTAGATTCAATGTATGTGCTGCACATCTCAGATGGGGAGGCAGTGAATAGGTGCTCTCACTTTGCCCTGACTGATTCAGCACAGCTGTCACACTGTTGTAAATCACTTAATCACCATTGTCATCCTCATCTTGGGACAGAAAGCTTGTAGTCTGAGATCTCTCACATTCTGCAAAGACATTGAAAGCCTTTACAAAATTGCTGCCATTGTCAGTAATTGTCGCACATACCTTTTGATCTATTTTGTACTTGATGTGAATGCTCTCAAGAGTTAATGCTATGAGATTGTATGTATGCCTCCCCTGTACTCTGCAGCATGCCAAAGCAGCTGACTTTCGATGAAGTGTTTCACAGTTTATCCAGTGTACGGTGGCGCCAAAAAAAATGATTCCGATGGTTCCA